>NC_045498.1:3881822-4193905 GCF_009650955.1 Corvus moneduloides
ATCCGGCAGCAGGAGCAATAAGGCTGATGGATAACCTCCAAGGTGCTTCCCGACAGCTTTTACAATGCTTAATGAGGTAAACTAATTGTAAATTGTGGCACAATGGGAAACTTAATGACACTTCAGCTCTTGAAAGGAGTTTAAATACTGAGGAATTGGCTAATACTTCTAGGTGTTGGGAAGAAGTGGGGAAGGCCCAGAATTCACCCAGACAGGATCCCAGTCTCCTGTGAGCCTCACATGTCTCATCACCTCATACGAATTCAGTTCCTGCTGCAAACCAGATGCAAAAACACTTGCTTTTCATTTTGGGGATTCCAAAATCTCTGGGGATCCAGAGCAAGAGAAGTGAAGAGCTGCCTGTGCTGGAGCCAGGAGCACCAGCCCAGCCCTGCCCTGTAGCCCCTCCTGCCTGGAGAGTTTGGAGTCTCCCTGTCCTGGCACATGGCCCTGACCTGGGACCAGAAGTGCCACCAAAAGGGGAAGCATTTTCTTCTCTGACCGATCCCAAGGAGTACGAGCCTTTTCTCACTTTCTCTCTTCTGTTGAAATTTAACTGGCTGCCTGTCAAATCACTGAATGAGAATAAAATCACAGCTAAGAATCCTGAAATCTGGAACAAATTCATGTCATATGTTCCTGCTGAACCACTGCTACCCCTCGGTTACACATCACCACCCGGCCCCGTCTGGGAGACATGAGCAAACTTTCGATATTGTGTGATACGAAATATTCACACTGGCTTTGCAGCAGATGTCAATGGCTGCAGCAGCCTCTCTGCTCTGGGTTCATTCTTCTGCTTCAATGAAATTTGCTTCTTTTCCCACAGAATCTGTGAAAGCTGCAGCTGCTGTGATCCTGCAAACAAGCAATAACATTCCCTGGCATTGCAATTCAGAGCTGAGTTTGCTTTCCAGCTTTGCTTTCCATACCTGCAGTTTGGTGGAGGAAGTTCCGAGACATCACCTGCCCAGTACAAGTGGTCAGCACTGGCAAAGTGTTCCCAGCCTGCACAGACTGGGAATGCTCCTCCCTATCCACTGGGAATGTCCTGGCGCTGCAGCAGCTCACATCAGCTCCTGGTGGGAACTTGCCCTGTTGAGCAACAGGCCCTGAGAGAAGCAATAGGGATCTCGGGGATCTTGGACACACTGGGGCAGACTCTGTTCCTTCTGTCCTGTTCCGCAGTGTGTTGAGACCTCGTTGTGCCAGTGGAGAGTGGGAATTCATGGAGCTGCTGGTGCACAGCTGACCAGAGCCAGTACCAATGGAGCCATGTAGAGTTTTTCCAGCTGCTGTCCTACTTGAGTGGAAATTTAGGCTGATTTTCAGTGAGCTGATGCAGAATCTCTCCCGATGCTCTGATAGACTTAGTAAGTTTTGCACATTCAAATATTGACCTTTCATAAATCCTTCTCAGCCTCCCACTGGGGCAGCTGCTGCTGTGAGGGGAAGCAGGAGCTGGCAGGGCCTGAGCAAGCTGAATATCATTCTCCTTAAACAGCTCTGAGGTGTTCAGGGGCATAAAACCTTTAAGAGCTGCAAATGGCATTTTTCAACACACTGCCTCCCTCTCGAAAGGTCAGGTGGGAGTTAAACCGGAGGCTCCTCTTCTCTCCATCTTAATCAGCCATCGCAGGCGCTTATCAAATTTCCCTTCTGTCTCCCGACTCCGATGGAATTGATAACCTGATCTGAATTCTCCCAAAGCTTCACTGATGGAAGATCAGTTGCGACAGAGCACGGCAGTGCCACTCATTGCAAGAGCCACCTGAAATTTGGATGCCTCAGCTGGTTCAGCACCCAGGAGTTTCTGCATTTGTTTGCTTCCTGTTCCTGCTGTGATCCTATCCCGTTCCATCCAGGAGTTCTCCAAATGCCACAATCTGCCACAGTGACCCCACTGCCCTTCTCTGAACTGTCACAGGCGCTGGGGACAGGGCACAGAGGTCACCAGACGAGTCACCAAGATCTGCCTCCGCCCCTGCATTGCCTTCATTAACATCCTGCTAATGAGTCACTTCCAAAGCTTCGTCCTTGCCTCCCTCCTCCTCTCCCCTAATTACTCACAGACGGTATCACCAATGATGAATGAATGATGAACCAGACATTTAGATAATCTTTCCAGGAGGGACTTTTCCTGCCACCCTGCCTGACTTAAAAACATGAGTGAGCGCGAGGGGACACCCCGGCAGCTCCTGGCAGCTCCAAGAGCTGGGCACAGGCTCCCGCAGGAGCCCAGCAGGCAGCCCCGGAGCGCAGCCACCTGATTCTGCCTCGGCTGTGATCTTACCAGCCTCCCCAGGGAGCCAACATCCATTCCCTGAGCGGCACTTCCAGCTCCTCCCCTGCTGCCGCAGCTCCCTGCAGGAAGGGCGAGCCAGAGGCTGCCCCTCTCCAGCTCGCCTAGAGGCATCCCCGGGGATGTCTCAGAGGCATCCCTGGGGGTGTCCCAGAGAAATCCTTGGGGATCTCCCAGAGGCATCCTCCCGGGGCTCGTCGGAGGAAGGAAGCAATGAGAACATGACATGGATCTTCCTTCTGTGCTGTCTGGAAGAAGCTGGCTTGAGGGAAAAACAGATTCTTCCCAAGAGGAGAACCACTGCCTTCCTGTCTACTGAGCTTTCATGAGGTTGAACTCATGTGTCCCGTTGCAGATCCTCATCACCATCTCTTCAAGTGCCACGAACCCTCCCTGGCTCCAGTCCCTGCCACCAGGGCAGTCCTGGCACTGCCAGCGCTGCCAGTGGAGACTAACCCCGCCCCGAGCCCAGGTCACCACCGACCAGCTGTGCTGTCCCTCTCCGTGCAGATGGAGATGCCAAGGTTCAGAAGCCTTGGGCAAAGCTGGGGCAGGATTCTGAGAAACACTGGCCTGATTTTTAAGGAATTTTAAAAACTGTCCCATTTGAGGTCAAAATCTGGCAAAGACATTTCTGTAACCGGTTCACCAGCCACAAATATCCAGAACTATGGAACTTGTTTCATAGCAGCAAGTATTTGCTGGGAAACTGTCTGTTAAACAAAAAACTAGTTTTCCAGCAAGGCAGTCACAGAAATGCTTTATCCAGCCCAAATCCCAAGCTTCTGTGGAGGACAGTGGGATAGCAGCAGCTGGGAACAGACTGGGTGACCCTGCCTGGCCATATGTGCACTGTCATGAAGGACATAGCACCAAGGACAGATTTCCCTGGTTATCCACGTGTCCCTGCCCTTGCCAGGTGGGGAAAGCATTTGTTATGCCTCCTGAAGCTCCCACCTTTGCAGAAAAGTCTTTCCAATTCATGGACATCCTGGCTGTGTTCCTAGGGCAGGATCTGTCGTGCTGCTCCCCCCGGTCGGTGCCAATCTGCTCGGTGCCTGGGATGCAGCTCCGCTTGCTGAAAGCAGATGCCATGCCCAGATTTCTTCTGCTGCTGAATCTCAGCTGTAGTTTGGCAGTTCCACAGTGATGTAGTGTTTTCCTCTCTCTCCCTGTCATGCCTTCCCTCCTCCGAGGTGAGCTGGCCGCGTTTTCCATCAGCTGTTAATTCACCCTGATGTTTGCATTCCTCTCTCCTTCCAAAGCATCACAAATCACGCTGCTTCTCCCTCATGCACACACCCGAGGGGAGAGGGAGGCTGCAGGAAAACATCCTGGGAAAGGAGCTTTGGTTCTCTGCCTGCTCCAAAATGAAATAATTTTAAAATGTGAAAATCTCTCATGATAATCAGTTATCTCAATATTTGCTGTGCTTGAAGCACTGACTTGCTTTTCAGATTTTAGAGAGCAGGAAATATCACACGGATTTTGAATGAGGAAATTACACACACACAATCACACATCCTTCTCACATCCCCACACACACACCAGGCTCCCCACAGCCCTCACACCCCTGCTACTGGGGTGTCCCTGTGGTGTCCCTGTGCTGCTGCTGGCAGTGCCCTGAGCATCCTGCACCCAGGGTTTGCATCCTTCCAGAGGAATCCCTACCCTGGCACAAGGCTGCAATATTTTAAAAGTCAAGGAGTAGCATTATGTGTCAGAAGTGGTCAAATTAAGTTAATTCGACCTTTAAACTCCATTTTTAATCCCTTTCTTTGGCATCCAGCATGATTTGCATTCCACTATACTGACACTCGGCCTAACAAATGACTTTCTTTCCAAACTGCCTTTGAAGTATCTGAACTTAATGGACTATAACATTTATGAACATCTGAGTTCTTCTCGCAGCAGCTGCACTGGGTTATTGATGATCTAATTGAAATGCTGGCAAATATATCCCAGCAGTATATGGGGAGCAGCAGCCGACTCGGCACGACCCCAGAGCCGTGGAAGCGTATGGTTTCCATGCTATTCATTAGCAGCAGACAGTATATTTTCAGCTATGTTAAAACAACAACAAAGAGCAGAGCAAAGACACTAGAAGACACACAAAAAAAAAGTCCACATGCAGGAAAGCAGCTGATTTGTTTCTTCTCTGTGGATCCCCAGGCAGCTCCACTGCAGCGATCGCCGGGTGCAGCTGGTGCAAATTGGGCACCTCTTGGAACCTGGGACTTATTTACAGAAATAGCCAAGGGCAGGGCAGATTATCCAGGGCATGCTCACCTTCCTGTCCAAACAGGTGAAAATGCATGAACCAGCTGAAAACTGGACACCTGGGTACCAAAATATGGACAGAGGGGTGATTATTAGATTCAAAAATCCTCACACTCTCTTCTAAGCCCTGTGGGGGATGATCCAAGTTGGAAATCTCCAAATTGTCCGTGGTGAGCCATGAGCTGCTCCCAGTGCTCCCCAGAAACACAACTGGCACACACTTCCAGCACAACTTCAATAATGTAAGGTTTGAAAATGCCCATTTCCGTAGTAACGTCTGGAATTGCGTTGTACTCAATATTTATCCAGCAACCAGCTGAGAGCACACTCTGCTCTACACTGATTGGCACGTAATTAAGCAAAGGAAAGAAAGTCATAATGTTTAGCAGCAGCACCACTTGAGTATTCGACAGTAACAGGAAAGATAGGGATGGTATGCTGCTAAAAATAAGTAGGGAATGGCTTATTAGGAGGTGTAGTGAGTTCCCGTGCCGTGAATAGCTTCAGGCAGTCCATTCCCTTCCATTTCATTTCATTTGATAGTCAGGATTTACACCAGGGATAAAAGAGGAAGGAAAAGGATATTGAAAAAGTGGAGAAAATTCTTGACATGAAAATAAAGATGAGGGGAAATCAAATTTGTATCTTTGAGCAGATGGAGGCTGAGCCATTCCTGGCATCATCCACACAGCTGGATTCACTCTCCTGGTCCAGGCTGGCTAAAAGACGCCGATAAAAATGAAAAATGCAAATGAATTCTCTACACCTTACTGGACACACCGGAATGGAGGGTGCCACTCAAAAGGCAATCTCTCCAAAACATTTAAAAACATTGTGCAATTTATATCTTGTGCTTGACAGAGCATCCAAAAGTAATTTCAGCAGTGTGTCCCGGTGCCACCGCGCTCCGCCGAGGGTGCCAGTCACCGTGCCGTGCCTGCAGCCCCGCTGGATCATTTCCCTTCCCTCTCCAAGCTGCAGAGCTTTAAAATGCAATACGAGTTGGCTGCTGGCCTCTCATTTCTGCTGGAAAATCTGGCTGTGCCAGCATGTGTAAGGTCAAGAGCACAAAGCCTGCTTATTAACTGGAAATTTGGGGGATCTGGTGCCAGGAAATAGCTTTCAGCCGTTGTGAGAAGGAATAAAGAGGTTTCAGGGCAGTGGTTTGCTACAGAGGAAAATCAGGTCTGAGCATATTTCATGGTCCAGATTTGCCTCTGTTCCAGGCCACCGGGAGTTGTGTCTTATCCTACCAGGACACTCAATTAGGCCTTTTTAATCCAAGCATAAAGCTCTTCAGAATCACACTACACCACCCACGGCATTACTGTCCCCCAGAGCACAGGGCACAGCGTCCCACAACCCCCTGGCACACTGGGGGTGCAGCATTCCCCTCTCTGCCTCGCTGCTGGCTGTCCTCACTCCAGATGTTTTGTTATTTAGGGATAAAAACCTAAAGCCACTTTGGGCTGAGCTGCATGGGAGACATTCCCAGCTGCCTCCATGAAAAATCCTGTTTCCAGCTGTGCTGGATGGACACTCAGGCTTTCCCACTGGCACTTCCTGCTCCTGCTTTGCCAAGCACAGATTTACTGTTGAGAAGAAGCAGTCTAAGCAGGGAATAGTGTGGGTCTTTTCCCATTTTTTTCCATTAAGTGAAAATTCACAGTGAGATTTTTGAGTATGAGAAATCTTAGCACCTGGGCTGCAGTGCAGAAGGGGACTTAGGGTGATCTTGGAGCTGTTTTCCAACCTTAATGATTCTTTGGTTCCAAGGGCATCCCAAACACAGGAACATCCTTAGCTCCACTGAATTCCATGCTGACACTCACCTGCTCAGATTTACGTGTGGACCCTGGTAGTTCGCTTTTGGGCCCACGGAGTTAAAAGCAACGACGTTTGTAATGAGAGAGGTGGGAGAAAATATTTGCACTCATTTACCATTTAACTTTGAAACTGTTTCAGACTCATGACCTGAAGGATTCTGACAAGCCAGACCCACCTTGGTTTGTCCATCCTCAGCCCTGTTTCCAGGGAGAAGCAGAGCCAGTGTCAAACCTCAGGTTTCTCTGCACTCACATTCCAGATCCAGATGGAGCAGCAGCAGGACAGAACACCGGTTGTTTCTCTGGCACTTGCTGTGTGAGCAGTTCTTAAAGGCTAAAAATGCCTCCTTTTTTTTTTTTTTTGAAACTTCCCTGGTTTTTAACCTTGAAGCCTCTACTCGAGTGTGATCTCGGGTATGGACGGTAGTTCACAAATTTAATTTCTCTGGTTCCCAGCAAAGGGGAGAAGATTTACACTGTTGGTGACAAGAAAAAGGCATTAAAGCAAAAGTCTTCCACTAATTTTGCAAACAGATTTTGGATAGAAAGATGAGCATTCCTACTCCTGGCTAATGTAACATAAATTCTGCTGATAACATGGCTCCCCTCTTGCTGGAGCTGGTAAATGACTTCCTGAGGCTCCTCACAGAATATCTGCTTCATTTAAACCCCCTCTCTTCTCTCTTGCAAACAATGAATACCAGATCCATTCCATGGATTTGTCACTTAAAATTTCTATTAAGAAAGGGGATTCTGATTTAAAAGCAGAGTTTGGTACGAGTTTGCACAAGCTGTGACAGTGCTCCAGTGGTTCTGTTGTCACACTAAACAGATACGGAGGCTCTGGGCGTAATGAGCTTTCCTTTGTAGGAGCAGACAGAGCCTGGAAACAATGGAACCTCTGATCTGGGATTTGGATGCCTTTGGGCTGGGAAATGAGCACGCTGGAGAGATAAGGCAGATGAATCATCCAGAAGGGATTGCTGTAGACCAGGCTGTCAGTTTTTGCATGGTTTTGTGGACTCAAATTTTATTCTGATTTGAAATTATGCAGAAAACACACATTATAAATCAGGGAATAAATCAAGGCTGGAGCAGTGTCCAGGTCAAAGGCAGAGGGAGCCTGGGAGCCTGGTCTCTTTCCAAACATATAAATCATCCTAAAGTGATTCCAAACTCGCTGGAATGCTTTGTGAACCTTGGGAATGTTTCCAGAAGACCTGGCATTAGTCCCGGTGTAGAATAAAAGCGCCTTGAAAATTAGATGAATTTCACCTGAGATTGCACCCATTTTCAAGGGTTTAGCTAAAGACTTCTTGGCCTTTTTTGAGTCTGATGCAGTGTTCCCACAGAAAAGGCAGAAATACTCAAGTTTTCCAGGTTCCTGTTTAGGAGAATGCCAGAGGTTCATACTGGAATGCCGACAGACCTCCATCCAACAGGAGCTCAGGGAAATGTCCAGCAGCAATTAGTAATGCCAAAAAAAAAGTTAAATTTTACTGGTTTGGAGAACTGGTCATCCAATGGCTGCTGAAAGCCTGGCAAAGGGGGCTCTGCATCAATCATACGGATTTTTTACTTTTTCAAGGAATCTGAGAGGACTGCATGGAGTTCAGAGGCTCAGAGTGAGGCGGATGCCATGTCTGGGCTGGAAAGGGGAAGGTGTGGGAATAGAGCTGTGGTGTGTCTGTTAATGCATCATCCAACCAGTGCAAGGAGTGGAAAGGTCTTGATTAGTGAAAAACTAGGAAGTGATGACATGGTTATGAGGAACCCAGGGGTGGGCTGGAGCAGCCTCTGCCTACTGTTACCTGTTGCTCTCACCATGGGGATGTGAGGTGCTGGTGTTCCTGGGGATGGAGGCACAGGGGTTGTGCCCGAGACCGTGTGGGCACTGCCAGAGGCTGGATCACCCCAGGGCACTGCCCTGTGGGGCATCCCCCACCCTCACACCTGTCCCCACCAAGGAACTTTGTCCAAACATCAGCCCCATCAGCAGCATCTCCAAACCCAACAGCAGCTTCTCCCAAGCCCCCCCTCGCTGCTGGGGGCCTGGTAGAGTTTCATGTACCGGAATATCAGACAATTATTTTTTTTTACACCATTTTTTGTTCCGAAGCGAACACAGCGTGTTTTCTGATCTGCATTTCCCTGCTTTGATCATCCGTTCTGCAGATCAGTTTTCCTGTTTAGAGGTACAGCAGGACACGTAATGAATGCAAATGTGATGCGGTCGGAGATAAATGTCTAGACTTCAGAGCCTAATCCTCCCAAATCTTACACCCTTTACAACGTTTTCATATTTAATACATTCTGAGGGATTTTGCTTTTATAAATAATGAACTAATCTCATCTTCAAGGCATCACTTTTCAGTTTAGGTGCTTAAAAAAAAAAAAGCTATATTCTGTCCTCAGAAAAATCTGTTTTAACCAATATTAACCAAGACCTCCCTTCAGATAAAGGCTTTGGCCTTTTGGGTTTGTTGGGTGATGACTTTAGGAATAAAAACACTGGAAAACTACATTGTTTTGCAAGAAAACTACATTTTTTTTGCAAGAACTGGGATGAGGAGACATGGTAGGGAACTACTTGTCCAAAATTCCCGGTGTTCCCACTCTATGGGTGGAGCTCTGTGGAGCTGTGTGTGTTGGTGTCAGGACAGGAGGAAGCAGAGAAGTGCACAGATTCCCAAGCAAATCCACATTCTCACAGCTGCCCCGTGGTACGTCCTGTCAGCTGAGCAAATGTGAGCAACTGTCCTGAACTATTACAAAATAATGTGCTGTCTGCCCCGTGCGACACATGATCAGCAGCAGCTCCGAGCTCCCAAGCTGGAATCTCCCTGCAGGCTGGAAAAGAAATGAGGCAGAAGTGGCCTGGATTGCTGGAGTCCACATGACTCCACACGCTCCGGCTTCACGGAGCAAGGAGAAGGTGCAAAAGCAGGATGGATGGTGTGGGAATCCACCTGCAGCTCCCTGAGCTCCTGAGATGTAGAGAGCACTAAAATAACAACAGGAATAACAGCAGAGAGTGTACGTGGGAGCACTGCCCCAAAAAGTTTTAGTACTCCTTGTTCTCCCAGGAAAGAGCAACATCAATATTCTTTAGAAACTTCTTTGCATAACTAATATTTTAAATTTATGAATATCTTATAATTAGCTTTTCCAGGGGGCTGGAATCCCAAGGCTGAGGTTTTGTTCCCAGCAAAAGCAGGTAGCAGAGATAATTTGCTCTGAGCACATTATTGGTGTCATTCTGTTTTTCTGGCACAAACAGAAGGGTTTACATTTCCTCCAAGATTAATGGCATTTCAAAATAAATGGAATTGAGACTGCATGAAAAGGGTTGGAACAGACTGCCCAGGGAGGTGGGGGAATCCCCATCCCTGGAGGTGTCCAAGGACCGACTGGATGTGGCACTCAGTGCTCTGGTCTGGGTGAAAAGGTGGGGATTGGTGACAGGTTGGACTCAATGGTCTTGGAGGGCTTTTCCAACCTCAGTAATTCTGGGATTCTGTGAAAACTCCTGGGATTTTGAGATGTGGATGCTCAGAGCTGGGTGAGGGCACAGCAGAGCCTGGATGTGACCCAGGGAGATGTGGCTCGGACATCTTTTGGAACAAGCACATCTCATTTGGTATTTGTCATCTAAGCGGCACAATTAAAGCCTCCCTTTAGCACAACAACCCCAAAATCCACCCAGAGGAGTGGAGAGGAGCGTGGCTGTGGACAGAACTGCTGACAGAAGAGCTGCTGCATTTCCATCCCGCACACAAATCCCACCTAATGGCATCCCCAGAGAGGAGCTGGAGCCTGTCCCTCCCTGTTTGCCTGTGCTGACACAGACACACAGCTCCTGCTCCTGCAGCTCCTCGAGCACAGCACAGTCCAGGGAGAGAATTTAAAATGATTGACCGTGCCAAGAGAATGGTTTTAAATTGGGAGCAGAAGCAAAGCTGGAGCGTTTCCAGGTCAGAGAGAAAAATAAGTTTCTCCCAAGGATGGGTCTGACTCTGGCAAGATTTTCTCCCGCTACCTCACACAGGGACCAGCTTCAACATCCCATCCCCAGGCAGGGGGATGCAGGGTGATGGGAACATCTCACAGGAAAAGGCACCTTGTCCTGGCCTTGCTCCAAAACTCTTGGACAGCAACACAACGGAAGGCACTGAGCCCCCAAAAATATGTGTCTCTTGCAGGGAGCTCTTGGCAACCACCCACAATCCCCTGGAGTGTGAACCCCCCAGCATCCACCTGTCCTCAGGAAATCCCATAATTCCCATTTCTGGGCTTCAAGATGCTCTTAACCAGCATTCAACAAATTGAGTTCAAAGGGACAAAGACTCCTATTCAAGCACTTTCCCGGGTGGAAGTGTTCTGACTCATACTTTGCTCCTATGAGTAGCCCCTGCAAGCTGCCAGGCTGCTCCCAGGAGTCCCTGTTTGCACAGTTTAGCCATAATTACTTTCTCCTCTTTCTCCAGCCAGCCTCCAAGCACTTCTTTGCAGGGGGAATTGCTATTCCCTTGTCAGAAGATGGGATGCCTGTGTAATTGAGAGAGAACAGCAGCCTGTTTCTGACTGAGGCTCTTTTCTGCCTCCCTCCCACTCACTGCTTATTGTATGGGAAGGAGAAGCCCTCAAGATATGCTGGACAGACTCTTGGAAATAACCTTTTTCATCTCAAAGATCCTGCTGAATTTTAGATTAAAAAGGAAGCTTTTCTTTCAATAATGTATTTCCCCCTTGGCTCTCTGGCTATCAAGTAACTTCCCCTGAACAGAAAGCTCAAAAGATGAAGCTTCCCCAAATTCAGATTCATAAACTGAATCTCTTACCTCCCAGAAGCCTGGCTGGAGAGAGGAAAGGCAATCAGGGCATGAATTTCATATTAAGAAGAATAAATAAAGCAGAACCTCTTTTATTTCATTCCTTCTGGCTGTGCAGGTGAGCAGGGGTCATTAACCACTGCTTAAATCACCACATCTGGAAGGAGAGGGTCACCCAGCCCTGGCACTCCACAGACCCTGAGCAGCTGCAGCCACCAGCAAAGGGAGAGCTAAGCCCCTGGAATGGTGGTGTTGGCCTTGGGGGGAGCTTAAACACAGCACTGCCGTGTGGGGCCAAAGAACCCAAACTAACCTGTGCAATCCTTCCCTGCGGCTCTGTCCTCTCCAGGTCTTTACACCTCTGCAAGAGCATCAGCTGGAGTGATGGCCTGGCCAGGGGAGCCTGTGCCAGATCCCACCATTGTGATCTGACACCCCTGCAGTTACACAGGCGTGGAGGGGACACAGCACTGACAGCACACAGAGGACAGAGCACAGGCTCATCCTCAGAAGTCCTCACAATCTCAGGAAATACAAAACTGCAGATTTCAAAATGCTGCTCTTCACAGTCACAGTTTTAGCGAAGAAATTGCAGGTTTCTTGGAGAACCACAGGCACTGACCCCCCTTGTGTGGGCTGAGCTGAGATCTCAGGAAAGGCAGGAGTGAAAGTCCTTCGGGTCACCTTGGCAATGGCAAAAATCCCACTCAAAGGCATTCGGGCCCTGTGCTGAGCCACTGCAGCTCTGTGTGTAACATCTGCCAGGCTGAGCGTTGTAGGAGCACATCCCAACAGCCTGTGCAGCTGCTGGATCACTGCAGCCACATCCCAAAGCCTGTGGCCAAACAGTAACTGCAGGTTTGGGGGTGGGCTCTGCTGGGGGCTGCACCAGGTGCTCCAGAGGAGGGCACAGCCTGGCCGAGCTCATCGCTCTGGGATGGGCTTCACCTGAGATTGACTCATCTGCTGTTCATTTTGATGCTCCTGAAAATCCCATCCAGGCCAAAGCTCAGCCCAGCTGCACATCAGCGAGCCTTGTCAGGGTTAATGATGCCAGTACTTGGCTGAACCAATTCCTGCTGCAGTTCCCCCCAGACCAATTGTTTTCCTGCCATTGGAGCTGTATAATGATCACCTGGGAACTCCAGGTAACCTTGCAACCTCTCATTTCCCTGTTAGCAGCACACAGGTAGCAGCAGCTGTGTCAGGCAGTAATCCCTCCTTTTGGGCTGAGAAATAATGGGAAGCTCCTCAGGAGGTGATCCGACCTGCAATAAGGAGCACAGCAGCAGGTACAGCTGGGGAGAATATTGATGGCTGGATCTCCTTTCAGGGGCTGCATTCCCACACGTGGGCACAGATAGCACAGAGCTGTGATCAATAGATGGACGGGGTTGGTTTTCAGGGCACCAGCAGAGGATTCATTCCACGGCTGCAGATCCTGTTACCATGCAAATGTGCTGCTTGTTTTGTTTGTACAAGCAGCACAAAAAGTCAGGCACCAGTCTCTGCTCTCTGCAACAGGGACAGGACCCAACAGGGTCCTGTGTCAGAGGAGGGCTTAGGTTGGATATTAGGAAAAGGTTCTTCCCCCAGAGGGTGCTGGGCACTGCCCAGGCTCCCCAGGGAATGGGCACAGCCCCAAGGCTGCCAGAGCTCCAGAAGAATTTGGACAACACTCTCAGGGACAGGGTGGGATTGTTGGGGTGTCTGGGCAGGACCAGGGGTTGGACTGGATGATCCTTATGGGTCCGTTCCAGCTCAGGACATTCCATGATATTCTATGAAATTAAACAAAGGGCTTTAATTCCTTTTGCTTTTCATCCTGCCTAACCCTAAACTGCTGAGGGCAGGCAGTCCCGACAGCAGCCGTGATTCATTCCTGGCACAGCCTGGTTTTGACACAACAGCAGCCGCCAACAATTTGCAACTCCATAAACGGGATGCACGATTCTAATTTATGTGTGAGCTAATGGATCGTTGCTCCTGTAATAAACTGCTCAGAGTGGGCTGGATTTATCAGCAAGCGGGTTGCCCTTTATACATTTTTATTTAATTTTGCTTTATTTCGTGAGGTGCCAAGTCAACAAATGATTAAATATGAGCAAATATTTTTCCACTGGAGTTTTATCAAGTTACCTAATCCAGTTAAGAGATGGAATGTAATTGCTCCTGGAAGCAAAGCCTGTTTTCCACCAGGGTTCTCAATTTAAATAAATAAATAAATAGAAAGGGTTTCCCTTCTGAGTAAAGCAGGAGGTTACGGAGTGTGTTGTGCCTGGAAAATAAATAGGAAACTTGTTGAGATAACGGAGGCTTTGGATGGGATTTTTCACAGCTCTGTTCTCACAGTCGGTGCCTGCAGAAGGCATTTGCTCCCCTTACCCACTTTGGGAAGCTGTCTCCGTCTGTTGCTGCTCAGCAGCCTTCCCCTGTGGGGCACAAATCAGAGTCCCTTGTCCCCAAAGAGTCACTCGTCTCTCTCTGCTCCCTTTTCCCTTCCAAGATGCGTGGGGAACCAAGGAACCTCCCCTCCCCTGCTCCTGCACGGCCACCGCTGGGCCCGTCCCAGGTCCCAGCTCGCAGGGCCATAACCAGGGAAGTGGCTCTTCACAAGCCCATCGGCTGCCCAGCTGCTCCTTCTGCCCAGCAGAAGGGCAGCAATTACAGGAGAAGGTTTTAGAAAGCTCGGGGAAGGGGGCAGGGGGCTTCCCGAGGAGGGGCACGGAGCATTAGCGAGTCTGCTGGCAGCACCAGGCAGTTCATTAAACGCTCCCGGGAGCCGCAGCCCGTCGCTGCTTACGGCGGCGAGGGCAGAGGTTAAAGTGCTTCACTTGGCAGATTCGCGTGATTTAGGGCTTCGGGTTCAGCAGGTCGAACCACAAACCGTATTTGAGTTACCGCCAGTCACTATAAATATTGGAGGACACGAGGGCTTGGGAAAACCTCGCTCTCCATCCTCCGTGCAGCATTCCCAAACCGCCCATGGCAGCATCCCTTCACCCAGGGCTGCCTCTGAGCGGGATTTTGGGTGAGAAAACCTCCTTGTGGAAGGTGAAGCGACCCAAACCTCAGGGCAGAGGAGCTGGAGGCTCCCAGGAGCCTTGGCCCGGTGCATCCGTTCTCAGCTGCTCGTGATAGAAAGCCCAGCCTTGGAGGGCAGCTCCACTCCGGGAGGTGCAGCTCCAGCGAGGGATTACCTGTATCACACCTTCTGCTCCTCTGTGTCTGAATCACCCCAGTGAGCGCAGCCGAGGAGCCTCTGGCTCGCCAATGCTGCCACCTATAGCGACTCTGCAGCAGCAAGCAGCTCCCGGGGCTGGCCCGGAGCCGCACGCAGGGCACAGCACCGGGACAGGAGCCCCTGGAGAGGATTTCCAGGAGCACAGAGGAGGCTTGGCCGCTCCCCGCCCCGAGACCTGAGCGCAGAGCTCGCCTATGCCCAGCCTGCTCCGTGCAGCACCCACGCCAGAGCTCCTGTAGGAAGCCTTGGAAGTCAGAGCTCAGCCCCTGCAGAGAGGGTAAAGAATAGCACGGGAAAACGCATCCAAGGAAGGAAGAGGGCAGCTCTGCAGGCAGCAGATTTAAAGGGAAGCACAAGGAAGAGGAGCAGGTGTAGGTGAGGAGTGCTGAGGGACAAAAGGGCAGCATCAGCTGCTTGCCTGAGTCTTGGATGGACTCTGATGGAGGGAAGGGCAGGTGGGGGCTGTCTATGCTGCTGCCCCTTCCTCAGCACCAGTTTGGGCTCTGGTCAGGCTGGGGACGTGCTGGTGCACACTCCAGGAAGGCTGGCTGAGGAAAGGTGCAGGGCACAGGCTCTGTCTGTGTCTGTGCTGCCAAAGACAAAGACAAATCTCTGAAAATCCGGCTATCTGAGCAGCCCCAAGTCTGCCACTGTGGCAGGGCCAGGCCACAACTGTCATGGACTCAGCCAAAGCTGCTGATCACTACCCAGATAAATGAAATCAGAGAATCACAGACTAGTTTGGATTGGAAGGGACCTTAAAGCTCATCTGGTCCCACCCCCTGCCATGAGCAGGGACACCTTCCACTGTCCCAGGCTGCTCCCAGCCCCATCCAACCTGGCCTTGGGCACTTCCTGGGATGGAGCAGTCACAGCTTCTTTGGGCAGCCTGTGCCAGGGCCTCACCACCCTCACAGGGAAGAATTGTGTAAATTACTGTAAATATTCAGGAAATGATAATTCAGCCATCCCTGCACTGGCTTCCACTGCTGCTGCTCTGCCTTTGAAGCCAAACTCCGGGTGTTTGCAGGTATGTTTCTGGTTGTACCTTTACTACCAGACACGGTGTGTTCCTCTCAGATTTCCAGCACACGCAGAGCAGCCCATAAATATTGCATCTTTTTTTGTTTTAATTTGAAGCTGTCTTGCACACTGAGCTGTCTAATCCATGCAACATCTGCTCGGAGCAGGCAGCAATCTCTTAAATGCCACTGTGCACTTAAGAAGTTCTCGGCAGCTCTGCGGGAGCCCCGGGAAGGATTTAACTGATATAAGGCACCTCCCACAGCTCGAGCTAATGATCACAATACAAACGACATTTGCATGCTATGATATTCCTTTTGTGCAGAAGGCGACCTGCGCACCAGCATCCATTCATTGCTGGCAGCTTGTTTGCACTCCGGCTGAACGTTATGTCCCAGCCCAGGTGATGTTGCCCACTGCCCCAGCAGGTGCCCTGGTTTCCTGCTGCCCCTCAGGGTTCTCTTCTGGGTGTTGTGGCCCCTTGCATGCTTGGGGAAGACTGGGGGTGTTTAGGGACACCTGGAAAGGGGATGTTGCACAATGCCCCGGCCCCCACAGCGGGGAGCGGCTGCTCTCTGGTGCTTGGTTTTGTGCTGTGGTGTGGCAGCAACCAAGGGCTGCGTCCCATTGTGGGATGCCTTTGGGCTGCTCAGAATCTATCCTGACCCTAAAAGCAGCTACTAATCAGCCCTGGCAAGGCTGAGACATCAGCACCAAAATCTGGGGAAAGGGAGAATTGCCAGTGCTGCTCCGGAGCTTCCCGCTGAGACCCTCGGCAGCACCAGCAAATCCCTTCAGTTTGTGTCTTTATGCCTAATATTTTTCCACTCTTAATTTACTTTATTTTAATTGATTGAGGTCTCCTGTGGTGTAGCAACTTATTGGAAAGGAAGGCAGTAACATACAAAAAGAAAAACCAGCCCTAATATTTACTCCCTTGCCTCGGGGATTCGCACAGCTCCCCTGCCCCAGTCCTTAATGACACAAACCAATAATGGTTCAACTACTGCAGCCCAAGGGACTCAAAATCAATGGCATGATGTTGAAATTACAGAAGATTTGTTGAAAAATGTTGTTTCCTATTGTTTGCTCACTGCAAATCCTGACAGCCCCACCAGAGCCAGTTCATGCACTGAAACCTCCCAGCTGGCAGCAGTTTAACAGCGACATCAACGCTGTAAAATGCACTTTTAGGTCATTCTCTGCCAGCAGCTTGAGCTGTGGGGAGGGGCAGAAAGGCAGGAATTGGGGCTCCTGCTTAGAACGAGGCCTAGGGGAAAAGTTTCCTTTTTCTAAGTGGCTGCATTGTGCTCCCTCTTCCATGTCCTGCTGCTGCCTGACCCGAGCCACTGCTGAGTCCCCCCGGCAGCCTGACAGCAGCCCCCCACTCCTGAGCCCCCCTTCAAGCCAGTACTGACTCCAGGAAGGGACTCCCTGGGGTTCACTTGCCCTGAAGAGCTGTGGCAGAGCATCCCTTGCCTCCCCGTTGGTGTGAGGGAGGACTCGCTGGGAAATCTGGACAGAGCGCAGCAGGAGTGGGATGGATCTGAGTCACCCAGCACCCCCTCGATCTGTTCAGCAAATCCACATCTGATTTTGCAGAAGAGACATGACTAAACAAAGCAACAGTGCTTTAATTTTGCAAGCTGTCTGACCTCAGGGCTGTCGCAAGAGCAGAATCTTCCTTTGCCTTTTGTTTACTCAAAGAAATTAAAGAACACAACAGGAGTAGCTTAGAAATAGCAATGGGTTAACTTGCTCTGAGTCAGGACAGACCTTCAGAAGAGAAATACCTGAAATCCCTCTCCCCTGCCTGCCATTGCCGGGCTCAACAAAGCAGCCAACAAGACAGATTTTAATGGGATCTAAATCGAGGAAGACAAAAAGAGGGGAAAATGGAGAAACTGAATTAAAAATGCTTCCAGAGCTGAGATGCCAGACAAGATAAATAGGGATCATCATTCCTCCACTCAGGGAGGTGCTGCCACAGCACTGCTCACCTGAGTAAGGCAGAGGTAAAATTAATGCCACCACAGGCACATTAATGCCACTCACCCCTGGCCCATTTGTCTCCTGCTGCCGGGCTCCAGGTCTGCCCCGACACCTTCCCTGTGCTGCAGGCAGCCAAGCCAGGCAGGAGTTTGGTTTTTCACTCCTCAGTCTGCTGCTGAATCCATAGGGTGAATGCTGGGAGGGGCATGGTGAGGTCTGACCACCCCCAGCTGCCCCCAGATGTGGGGCTGGAGCTGGGGGAAGCCCTGTCCCGATGCCCAAAGGCAGCACAGGAGGGGAGAGAGCAGCAGAGTGGTAGCAGTGGGATGCACATCCACCCAGGCAGTGGACATGGGGACCTGGGGGATGTGTTCACCCAGGCAGTGGAGGTGGGGACCAAAACTGGCTGCCCTGTGTTGGCCCTCGACTGGTGCTGGAGCAGGAGCCGAGCTCTCCGTGCAAGCCCCAGGCTGTATCTTGGATACGAGTCCCCATCTCTCCCTTCCAGTGCCAGAGCTTGGGGCTGTCCCCACTGTCAGGGTTCACCAAAGGCTCAGGGGGGTCCTTTCTGTCCCCTTGTCCTTCTGCAGAGTCCTCCAGGTGACATTTCGGGAGAACTGGAAGCTGTGAAATTTAAGCATCAGGAGCTCAATCCATTAGCGTCCTGACAAGCCTTTCAGAGATTTACAATGGGTTTTACCACCTGCTGAAGGTGCAGCAATGAATTTCCATCTCTAACTCATTCTTGGGCCAAGATTTACAGCTGCCATCAGCTCCGTGCTGTCACTCAGTCCCCTCCGACCAGGTGGGGAAAGGTCACTTTTTAGAGACACAAATGATGAGGCTGTGACCAAGCCACCTGCTTCCGCCCCAGCCAGGCTCCACCTGCACTGAGCCTGTCCCCAGAGCAGTGACCGTCACCAAGGGCTTCAGCAGGGGGAGAATTAACTTCCCTGTGACCCATGAGAGACCCTCAGGGACGCGGGGGATTTGTGTCACTGCTCGCCTCTTCCAGGGACTTCCTAACTCCACGGAGCTTTGAAGCCAAGAGGGAAGGGGATGTGAAGGAGACAGGTCTCTGTTTGCTCCCAATATTTATTGCAAATGAAACCTCCTGCAATTTGGGATCCAAAATCCCTGCCAGCTTCCTGCATTCCACAATATTTTCTCAAATATTGCAATCCCAGCATGGCAGCCCTTGTCTTTGGAAGCTCTTCCGTGCCTGAGGGCTTTCCCTGCTCACACATTTCCCTGCTGTTTAGTGTAAATCCCATCTCTTAATTTCGCTCCCTTCCTCCTTCAGATAAATCTCTCCCCATCCTTATACCCAGGATCTGCCAGGAGGGATTTTATCCTCGCTTTACACGCTGCTCTTTTTTTTGGGTGCTAGAACGGAACATGCTTACTGAAAAATAAACCTTTTCATAACTTACAAGAACAGCAATAGAACGTGAGTAGGAGCTTATAAAGGGAGAGAAATAAAAGATTAATTTCCTCCTATTTTACGCTGCAGCATTTAATGTATGGCAGTGGCTGTTCCTGTTGCCTCTAGAGTCTATCAGCAGCTGTAAACAGCCCTCCACGTACACAACACAGCGACCTGCCTGTACAGGGAGACAGAGCAGTTGGTAAACTCAGGGGCTGGTGAAATTATCTCTAAACATAAAATCACAGCCCTTGGGAAGAGAAGGGGAGAGACAAGACAGGCACAGACACACGAGTTTTTTCCTCGGCTTACACCAAGCCGAGCTGGTGCGTGTGAATGCCAGCAGGAGAAATTTCAGCACATAAATAAAATTAAAATGCGCAAATTACTGGCCTCAGGGAGCTGCCCCTGAGGAAACCCGAGCTGGGGTGTTCCCCCTCGCTGTGTGCACACGGACGTGGTCACCGCATTTCTGCCAGGGGCTGGGAATCACCAAGCGCTGCCTTGCCCTGGCTGCTGCACACGTTTGAGGCTCATTTCCAAAGGGAACGCAGGAGCTGCACAGCTGGATATTAAATGGATATATTCATCTCTGCGGGTGGGCAGCCATTAGTGTGTAGCCTTTGTGTTACAGCAATTCCCAGGTGCGGGAGGCCAGAGGGATGGGGGAGAGGAGGCAGCCAGGCGGGTGCTCCCCACGGCTGGAGCAGCCTGTCCTCGCCCAGGATCCTCCGGAGAGGAATCCTGCAGACAGCTGGGAGCCCCTGTCCCCGCAGGCAGCCTGCACCCTCCCAGTGATGCCATGAAGATTTTTGCCTTTTCTTTTATACCCCTGTTATACCTTTTTACAACTTCTGTATTCCAAGTGCTTTTTGCCTCCATTCTTGGACTTGTTTGTCAAGCTGAGAGACTAAACATTTTAGAAGCTTCGTAGCCAGGGATCAGTGTGCCCCAGAGCCCAAGGTCCTCTCCAGAACACATTCTGTAAACCAAGATAGAACCATCCAGGGGAAGGTTCCTTGGGGAGGGGGGGCTCACTTGAGCCTCTCTTTGGGGAATCTTTGATAGATCTGCTAATTAGTAACACCTAGAATGTTATACCCGATGTAGGGGGGGACAGAGACACACACATACTCGGTGGGGTGCATCTCGATGCATTTGACCTGGACGTGTGCAACTAAGGATCCTTACAATCAATACCAAGGTAAAATCCCTTTTCCCCTTCTAACCGTGTTTGACTCTTGATTTTAAGACCAGGAAAAGGCATCACCAGGTGTGGTCACGGCAATAGGAACTCCGGCTTTAGGGGACACCCCAGGTTATGAACCACCTCACAAGGAGGTGGCAGCCCCTGCCTGGCCCAGAGCCCCCATGCCGTGGCTTTGCTCTTTGACAGATTTCTCCGTACTTTTCGATTTTCATCTTCAAACCCCTCCTTGAAACCACACACCCCCGGTGCCAGTGCAGTGTTGCTGCAGCAGCGGCCGTCGGAGCTGTGACAGCTCAGCCCAGCGTGCTCCTGGACACGGGCGGGACATGACCTGGCATCTTGGCAGAGTTCCCAGCATGGGATCTGCCTAAACGCCCTGTCCACAGCAAAATGCCCCAATCTGGCAGGATCTCCCTCCTCTCCCCTCATTTCTCACACTGCCCTTGGGTTTTTCCTACTGCTCTTTTGCCAGATCCTTTGCACAACGTGTTTGGCCCTGGATTGCTAAGGGAGCTTCTCTCCCTTCCCCAGCACTCCGGCTGCACCCCGAGCAGGGAAGATGCGGGGTAGGACAGGCACTGTGGGATTCAGGCCTGCTTGGTGTCATGACACCCTCCCATGGGGTTTTGGGCTCCTTTCTCTCTAACCCCAACCACCTCAGAGCTACCTGCAGCAGTGGGGGGTGAAAATACTGGGGGAAGGGAGATTTGTTCCCTGGCATCGTCCTTATAATGCACATGGGGAAATTAACTTAAAGCCTGGGTTATGAAGAGAGCTAATTAGTTAATCCATGTAAAGTGCTTTAAGACTGGAATGAGGGGAAAGAATAGCTAATGGGGGAGCTCAGACAGGGCTCTCCTGATGCAAAGTGAATTTCAGACAAGAAATCCTTACTGTAGAGAATGGAATTAAATTCAAGGGCTTGTCTAAAAGAAAAACCTCAGAATTGATCACATCCCAGTGAATAAAGATAGTCCATCAGTTCAAGGGCATCTTACACGGATATCCGTGCCCACTAATTATTGTGCTTGAAACCAGCCTTCCTGGCAGATTCCCAGAGTCGATGCATCGAGGACCTCTGTGTCAACATTAGCTTTACACCAGACGGATAATTGGTGGTAAGTACCCAGAGCTGGACTGTGCTGGACAACATAATGGCAAAAATTAAATTCTTCCAACAAAATAGCTCTTTGCAAGCGTGTTCAAGCAAACCAGGCTCAGGAGAGAGCTCCTTTGCGAGGCAGCACAGTTACAGAGCAATTAGAGGGGCGAACTTCAGCAGCTCACCTGCACAACACCTATTTTCTCCTCTACAATTGTCTGTCAAATCTTCACACATTTCCTTTGTTCCAAACAACAGTCACTGGCTGAATTACCATCAGCAAGAACACTGTGCAGCCCTACAGCCAGCAGGAATCTGGGAATGGTGTCTCAAAGCATTTGCCAAAGGCTTCTGCATACTCATTTCTGGCCAAATCCTGCACTTTTTAGAAAAATTGTTCTCCCCATGGGCTCTCCCAGGAGAAATGATTTGCACCTCTGAGCATTGGCCATGTTGGTACCCAGGAGATGATACTCATGTCTCCACTGGGCTCTGCAAACACCAGTGTGCCAGTGGGGAGAGCATCCAAACCGGGCAGTGCTCGTTCAGTGGGGCTGGATGTCCCCTGCCGGAGCAGCTCCTGTCCCCACCCTCGGTGGCAGCTCCGGGGGTACCAGTGTGTGGCAACAGGAACAGGAAATCTTTGTTGCCCTCCCTGCAGCCCTGAGATAAACCATCTGCGTGTTTGTTTTAACACCTTCCTTCCCTCCAGCTGGCTCTCGTGTGAGCAGACTCTGGGTGCTGGTAACCAACATGAAATGGCTGAGCTGTGTCAGGGGAAGTTTAGGACGGATATTAGGAAAAGGTTCTTCACCCAGATGGTGAACAGACTCCCCAGGAAAATGGTCAAGGAGCATTTGGACAACAGTCTCAGGGACACAGTGGGACTGTTGGGGTGTCCTGTTCAGGGCCAGGGGTTGGGTACAATGATCCTTGTGTGTCCCTTCCAGCCTGGGATTTTCCATGATTTTATGATTCTAAGATGCCATTGCTGTGGCCAGGGAAGCCTGACACCATTCCCCTTCTCCCTCCCAACCTGCACCGTGGCTGGACTGATCCTTGGGACCTGGGCCATGGGGACCCATCCCTGGAGATGCCCAAGGAGCGACTGGACGTGGCACTCAGTGCTCTGAGCTGGGTGACACGGTGGAGATCGGTCACAGGTTGGACTCAATGATCTCACAGATTTCTTCCAACCTGAATGATTCTGTGATTCTGTGACCCCAGGATGCTGGAATTTGGAGACCCCCCAGGATTCTGGGATGTGGGAAGCAGCCAGACCCTCCACCCTGGGGTTCTCCTGCTGCCAACAGCCACTTGGCCATACAGAAAGGCTGAGCTGTACCAAGCTGTGCAGAGCTGTACCGAGCTCCCACTCACCCTGAGTGGCACGAGAGGGAAGCAGAGGTGACAGTGATGCAGACGGCTTGAATGAGTCCGGCTGCTCTGTCTAGCGAATGGCACAAATTGGATTATGTTGTGAAGTTTCCGATGAGGACAGCTCTGCCGTTTGAGTGGCATTTCCATATTCTGTCGAGCAACCCACATGCCCATAAAATCTGATAAGTTTTCTCGGTCATCACTTTGTGTATTTTTATGAGTCTATTAAAATGTGATTTACATTTTTCCAATTTCCCCCCCCTCTTTTCCCTTCAATATGCCCAAGGGATGGCTGAATTAGATTGGAGGGAGCCCAGGACCATATGGCCAATTGGATTAGGCTCTCCTAAGTGCTCAGCAGAAAGTAATAGGGGTTTGAAACCTGGATCCCAAATTCTGGATGCCTGTCTTGTGTGAATTGCCAAACAGCTCTGTTTTATAAGGCTCTTGTGGAGTGCTGGAGCCCGTGGCATGGTGACAAGGATGCCCAAGGTCTGTCCTGGCAGCTGACTGGTGGCAAAGACATCAGGGCTAGTGCTGGGGTGGCACTTGAGGCACATGGCCACATCCACCCCCTTCCTCACACTCTGAAATTAATCACCAGTTAATCGTTGTTCAAAGTGAGTAATTTTAGTCAGAACAACACTTTCTGTTTGAGTCGACAGAAGCGTGAGTTGTGCTTCCTGTGTTTCTGCTTGCTCAGGGCAAACGCTGTGACGTTCCTGGGACAAGACCACAAAGGAGATGCTTGTGCTGCTGGATGGAAATTTCCTTTCAAATTTGAGAGAATATTTGTAGGAATTCCTTTCTCTGCTATTTGCTCAGTTCTGCTAACAACAGGCTGCCAGCCGGGTTCAAGGACAGCCGAGCAACGGGCTCTGAGCAGCCGCTGTAATTCTCTTTGCTCTGAAGAGACAGAGGGAGATTAATAGAAAAAGCAGCAGCAGGAGGATTTGTCAAGAAAAATAATCATTTTCAGGCCAAAGAGGCTTTGCTAGCTATCTTGATAGTGAGCAAATGGCAGGAGCAAAAGGACTCCTGAGCCTGCCCCTCGTTACTGAAAGAAGAAAATTAGGGCAATTGCAGTTGAACAGAAAACTAACATTTGGCTTTTTGCCCCCCTCAGCTGCTCTCCTTGTCCCCGAGACCCTCCCAGCCCCCTGCCCAGGGCCAGGAACCATTTTCCAGCCCCTGTTTTCATCCACAGGGCAGCTTTTGCTCCGAGTGTCACCGAGCAGCGCTGAGGCAGCGCAGGCAGCTCCTGCCACCTACAGCGAGAGTCCGGCGGGAGCAGGGACATTGGGGACCGGGGGGCACAGAGGGGACCAGGCAGGGGCAGCAGGGACCGGGGGGCACAGAGGGGACCAGGCAGGGACATTGGGGACCGGGGGGCACAGAGGGGACCAGGCAGGGACATTGGGGACCGGGGGGCACAGAGGGGACCAGGCAGGGACATTGGGGACCGGGGGGCACAGAGGGGACCAGGCAGGGACAGCGGGGACCGGGGGGCACAGAGGGGACCAGGCAGCGGCAGCGGGGACCGGGGGGCACAGAGGGGACCAGGCAGCGGCAGCGGGGACCGGGGGGCACAGAGGGGACCAGGCAGGGACATTGGGGACCGGGGGACACAGAGGGGACCAGGCAGCGGCAGCGGGGACCGGGGGGCACAGAGGGGACCAGGCAGGGACATTGGGGACCGGGGGGCACAGAGGGGACCAGGCAGGGGCAGCAGGGACCGGGGGGCACAGAGGGGACCAGGCAGGGACAGCGGGGACCGGGGGGCACAGAGGGGACCAGGCAGGGACATTGGGGACCGGGGGGCACAGAGGGGACCAGGCAGGGACATTGGGGACCGGGGGACACAGAGGGGACCAGGCAGCGGCAGCGGGGACCGGGGGGCACAGAGGGGACCAGGCAGCGGCAGCGGGGACCGGGGGGCACAGAGAGGACCAGGCAGGGACATTGGGGACCGGGGGGCACAGAGGGGACCAGGCAGCGGCAGCGGGGACCGGGGGGCACAGAGGGGACCAGGCAGGGACATTGGGGACCGGGGGGCACAGAGGGGACCAGGCAGGGACAGCGGGGACCGGGGGGCACAGAGGGGACCAGGCAGGGACATTGGGGACCGGGGGGCACAGAGGGGACCAGGCAGCGGCAGCGGGGACCGGGGGGCACAGAGGGGACCAGGCAGGGGCAGCAGGGACCGGGGGACACAGAGGGGACCAGGCAGCGGCAGCGGGGACCGGGGGGCACAGAGGGGACCAGGCAGCGGCAGCGGGGACCGGGGGGCACAGAGGGGACCAGGCAGGGGCAGCAGGGACCGGGGGGCACAGAGGGGACCAGGCAGGGACAGCGGGGACCGGGGGGCACAGAGGGGACCAGGCAGGGACATTGGGGACCGGGGGGCACAGAGGGGACCAGGCAGGGACATTGGGGACCGGGGGGCACAGAGGGGACCAGGCAGGGAAAGTGGGCCCGGGGGGCACAGAGGGGACCAGGCAGGGACATTGGGGACCGGGGGGCACAGAGGGGACCAGGCAGGGGCAGCGGGGACCGGGGGGCACAGAGGGGACCAGGCAGGGACATTGGGGACCGGGGGGCACAGAGGGGACCAGGCAGGGGCAGCAGGGACCGGGGGGCACAGAGGGGACCAGGCAGGGACATTGGGGACCGGGGGGCACAGAGGGGACCAGGCAGCGGCAGCGGGGACCGGGGGGCACAGAGGGGACCAGGCAGGGGCAGCGGGGACCGGGGGGCACAGAGGGGACCAGGCAGGGGCAGCGGGGACCGGGGGGCACAGAGGGGACCAGGCGGGGACAGCGGGGACCGGGGGACACAGAGGGGACCAGAGATGGGCAGGGGAGACCAAGGAGAGGCAGGGGGTCCAGGTAGGGTCAGTGGGGACCAGGGAGGGACAGGAAACAAAAAAGAGGGGCCCAAGGGGGATTGTAGAGACCAGGCAGGGGCAGTGGGGACCAGGGGAGGACAGAGGGCACAACGGAGGGGCAAGGGACAGGGGGGACAAGGGAGGGACACCGGGGATCACTCAGGGACAGAGGGGACTGGGGGGAATAGGAGGTCCAGGGGGAGGAGGGGTGGACCAGGCAGGGACAGCAGGGACCAAGGGAGGGACAGAGGTTGCAGAAGGGGACAGTGGGGACCAGGGAGGGGCAGGAGGATCCGCAAGGGGCAGTGCTGGACAGTGCTCGCAGTGCAGGTAGGGATGGCAGGGACCAGGCAGGGGCAGCGGATGATGAGAGCAGGGGTGGTGTTTCATCCCCGAGCTGACACCTTCCAGCCCCAAATATTGGCTGGAGCATCCAGGAGCCTCTGGGCGTCGTTCCCGGGGCTGCAGGTGTGACATGGCTCAGCGGGTGCCCCTGCAAAGGGACAGCAAAGGGGGAAAGGCACAATGGAGATTTTCCTGCCCCATTTCCCGTCTCCCCATAGATAAGGGACCAATTTACATGGATTAACAGCCAAAAATCATCCAGGTTCACTTTCCACCTCCATTGGCTGAACATGCAGCTGCGGTTTGCTTGTTTTCGCTCTCCAGCAGCCCCAGTATCCCCTGACACTTTTATGCTTGTAAATAGTCGAGTATCACATTCCCCCTGTGGAAACTGTGGAAACCAGGGTCGACAAAAACCTGAAATCCACCTTTTTTTTTTTCCCCCCTCTTTTTGCAGCTGTGCTGCAATTTCAATTACCATATGCCTTGTTTTGCCCCCGGGGAATGGTGGTGAGATGAGGAATAGGGGAAGTGCGGCAGGTAATGAAAGACACGCTCTCATTTCTGCTCCAGCAGATAGTGCAAGTGCCCATTAAATGCTGAAATTAATTGTTGAAATTGTTCTGAGCAGCATTTACGGCAATCTCCTTGTCGGTGCAGCTGGGCATTGGCTTTCAAAAGCTTTCCCTGCGCTATCTGCAGCCGAACGTTCCAGCGGCGACTGTCTCACCACAAACTAATTTGTTCAACACACATTTATTGCACAACACTTACAAAAATACGTGGCAAAAATGCAGATTTTTTTTTTCCCCGTTCTTGTTTTCACGCTGTTCCAGAGACAAAACACTGCAGCACTCGGTGGCACCCCCAAAGGCGGCACTTTGTGATATGGTTTCATGGGCACGGCGGCGTTTGGTTGAGGGTTGAATTTGATGATCTTGGAGGGCTTTTCCAGCCTTAATGACTCCATGATTCCATGGCCGGAGCATTCCAAGGCTCCTGCCTCACACTGCTCCCACCAACAGCCAGACCAGCTGCATCTGGAATGATCCAGCATCTGGAAAACCACCAGAAATCCCACTGGAGCCGTCTGAGGGCACGGCCAGTGCCTGTAGAGGGCACAGGGAGCCCTGAGAGCCGGGAGGATGAGCGGAGAGGGAAGAGCTCCCAGTGCCTCCAGCCTGCCCCGTGTCCCCAGCGCTGCCCAGCCGAGCTCTTCTCCATCGCGCTCAGGCTGCAGAGGGAAACACCCGGGCTGCAAGTGGGATAAATTCCCTGCTCCAGCCCATTTCAGAGGCTGGGTAAGTAGATAAACCTTTGACTGGGTGCTGGAAGACGAAATAGTCCCTGGCTGGGACTGCTGCTCCCAGAGGCTGCTCCCACCAGGGACCTGTCCTCTGCGTCTGGGGCCATCATGACTGAGACTCCAGAGCCAGGGGCAGGCACTGGAATCTCCACAGGCAGGAAAACGTCCTGTCAGGGCAAGGGACAGCTCGAGGTCTTGCCCTGCGAATACCGAGGGAGGCAACAGCTGTCAAGTGATATAAAACTCCAGCATCCAATAATTCCTTCTGCTTTTCCAAAGCCTCAGTGCCCGGGTGCCAGCAGGGCTGGCAGGGACTGTTACGGGGTGCAGCCCAGGGCGGGTTTAACAGATGTGGATGTGGCGCTTGGGGACATGGGCTCGTGGTGGATGGACAATGCTGAGGGAATGGTTGGACTCGATGATTTTAATGGTCTTTTCCAACCCAAATGATTCTGCAATTTGTCCTGTCAGATGAAGCCTCCCGTCCAGGAGGGGCTGTGCAGCCCTTCCCTCATCCAGGTGAGTTTCAGGAGCTGGTTATCCACGGTGCCAATGCGGTCGTCTCAGGGCTGAGACAAGGAATCACTTCTGTGCCTGTGAATATTGTATGGCTGCTTAGAAATTAAAATGAATTTTGAGTTGTGTAGCATTTATCTGCCCTCCTAATTTATATTTGAACAGGAGAGGAACTATTTTCTGTCTTGAAATCCAAGCTTAATTTTTATCTTTATTATCTTAAGAGCTTAGTGAATAATTAATTCTTTTTCTTGCAAGTTTTTTTTAGATTTGAAGCAAAATTAATTCAACCAAGGCCCCAGCTTTTTTGTCGTTGATTCTGTAGGAGGCCGTGGAGGTCCCAGAGCAGCTGAGGGTCCTCCCAGGGCCACAAAATGAGGAGTTTTGGGGATAAAGAGCTTCTTCCTCCAAGCAGAAGAGCCAGGAGAGCAGGGCTGGGATGGAAACCATGAGAAGGACTGAGATGGATTGAGACCAGGACAGAAGGAAAATGGGTCTCAGGGAGTGGGTTGGGCACGTGGTTTCTCAGACTTGGCACCTCCTCAAGGATGGATACGTGTTTCTGATGAGATTTTTATTACTTTTTGTCATTGCAAGATTTTATTTATCTTTAATTAGAGATGATAGATTAGATAAACTATCCTGGAGCAAATGAGGATGTGGAAAACACCAACCCTGGGACGAACCAGGGGCTGAGCAGCCCCCACGCTGGGGACCCCCCACCTGGGGCACTGCATCAAAAGGGGCAATAATTTTTTTCACAGACAAAATGTCATCACAAGTGAGGGTCCCTCACACCCTCAGAGAAAGAGCAGGGGGAGCTTTGCCCTGGCTGTTCCCAGCATAAATGGCCCTTGGAGCCCCCACAGCCCCCCCGGGCACTCCTGGCACAGCCAATTCCCATTTACAACCTGGTTTTTGCTGACAGCTAAGGTGTGAATTCAGAGAAATTAATTCCAAACTTCCTGAATATGGATTTTATTATTAGTGGGAGGAAGAGCCTGTTCTCCTGGCAGCATCCCTTTATGTAGAAAAATTAATAAACTCAGTATAAATGCTCCGTTTCCATCAGCTCTGGGCTGGCAGCGCTGGCAGCAGGGAGTCAGCGCTGGTTGGGTGTGAGTGGGTCCAACACCTTCACTCTGCACGTTTAACCCTTTCTGTGTCCTGTGCTGCCTCAGCATCAATTTCTTCTAATCAACTGCTTGTTTCCAGGTGGTTTTCCAGTGTTTCTTGTTCTGCCCAAGCCCAATTCACCTGCTGTTATCAACAGCCCGGGCCTGACTCTGGCCCCAGCCCACGGAGCCCCTGAGCTCCCCGTCCCTCTCCTGGTCCCACCTGGCTGCAGGTGTTTTGAGGAGCATTTGCAGCTAATGAAGGGGAACTGAGGGAGCACTTGGGGAGCTTCATCTTGCACAGACATTTTTGTTGAAGGGGTTTCATTTGCACTGGCAGGAGCTGGGACCCTGCTGTGATTGGCATCTTAATCAATCAAAATACTCAGCTGATGGCTCACCCTCCTCCTGCAGAGCCCTATTTTGCTCCCACCTGGATGTATTTGTGAAGAACTGCTTGTGTTTTGATAAGATTATTGTTTCTATCCAGCTGATGTTTTTGCTCCTGTGAAGTGCAGGCCAAAATGCCACCACCAGCACTGCCATCTGCCTTGGGTTTACTCCAAGGGGTGCAGGTTTTTGTGGATTTTTGCGTGTGTCAGAGCTTGGGGAGGAGAACCCTGGATTCTCCTGCATTTAGGATGAGTTAGTGCACAGGTCAGACAAATGCCAGGGAGGAGGCTCCATTACTGGGGCAAAACTGATCAAACAGGGAAATTTTCAGCATTATAACGTGGTGTAGTTAATTTTCAGCAGTATTACATTGTGTAGTTAATTTTCAGCAGTATTGTGCTGTGTACTTGACCTCCCCAACCTTAAATAATTGCATCTTAAAACAGTCTTAAAGGAGCTAGTTAAGGGAGGGAGTACAGCTGGACATATTTCAGCATTGATCTTCTGCCAGCTCGCTGTACTTTCGGTAACATGAACTCCACGGATCCCTCACTGAGCTCCCCTCCCTGCGATGGGGCTGCCCCCGGTGCGGGGGGACAGAGGGACAGGATGGGATGGGCAGTTTGGGTTTCACCTTCCCCACACCTCTCAGGGGAGAGACCCTCCCAGATGATGCTTAAGCCCGGGAGAAGGGTTATGTGTAACCAGAAAGAATTTCCAAGTTTTTCTAAGAGCTTCCGAATGTTTTGAAACAACTTTATCTCTTAATTCAAAAGTCTGTTTGAATAATCCAAAATGAGATCAGTATGGAAGGGCTGGAAGATCATCTAACAAAGAGCAGCAATTCCTTCCCATTCAACTCAATTATCCCTGGCTCAGTCTTGGGGAAACAGCCCGATTGCTTTCCTGCCAGCTCCTGGCTGCCGAGTTAATAACATCGCACGCTGCGTGTGATGCACCAGAGGATTTTACAATTACTCCTGAAGAATTTCCCTGGAAGGGGCTGGGAGGGCGGCAGGGGCCGGGGGCGCGTCGGGAGGCGCCTCGCGCCGTTGAATGTCACCCTGTCCCTGCTCCGGTTGAGTGTCACCGTGTCCTCGCTCCTCCTTTCGGGGCTCTGCGGGGCTCCAGCACTGACAGACCCCGCGCTGGGGCTGCGCTGGCCCCGGGCTGTGCCGGGCGGGCCCCGGGCCGGGCGAGGCAGGGCACGCCGGACAGATCTCCTTTGCCCCATCCCCAGCGGAGCCGGGCCGGGCGATGAGCAGCAGCACGCGGCAATCCTGCTCCCTGGCTGCCGCACCGAGCCCTGCAGCTGCCGGGGCTCGGGAGCTCGGGCTCGCACCCGCGGCAGCACAGGGACAGCTGCGAGGGGCTGCCCATTTCGGCTTCGCAGAGCGTGGACCAGTCCAGGGACACCACTGGAGCTGGACGCTGTGGGGGCTGAGGATGGTCCCGATGGGCACCCCCGGACAGGAGGATGGCTCCTCGGGCAGGACACAGGCTGTGATGGCCCAAGCAGGAGCTGTGTGTCCTGGGGGACACGGGCAGAGCGGTCCCGCACACCTGCTCTGCACCCTGCGCGGTGCCAGGCAGCGAGAGCCCCGGGCACCGAGCGGCAGAGGCGCGGCCGTCCCTTCCCCCGGCGGCGAGGTTCGAGGCTTGGCTGTCACCGCCGGGCTGTCCCAGCCCTCTGGCACCGCTGCCATGGCACCGCGGCTTCACTGGAGATCCTGACCTCGGCTCCTTTCTGTCCAGCTCCAGGCTGTGACCGTTCCACGGGACAGGCTGCACCATTCCCTTCAGCGCCACGTGCCTCCAGTGCCGGGTCACATCAGCCAGACCCACGGACATGTCTCCTCTCAAAACCAGGCAGGAACTGGGATTTCAGCAAAGAAGGTTAAATAAATAAACAGATAAACTCAAATAAAGTAAATAAAGGTAAAGGAAAGAAACAGAGAGTGAAAACAAATTGTTAAATTAACACAAACTGCGAATTCCCAGTGACAGAGTGTTTCCAGCCCTGCTGGCTGCTGGGGAAGGGGCAGCCCAAGCCCACTGCCCCTCACAGGCTCCCAGTCCCTAAGGGAAAGGACGGTGAATTAGGGACATGTCAAGGATCCTGTCAGTTCAGCTGCCAACCTGAAAAAACCTGGTGGTTGCAGGTGGTTTGAAACCCATTTTTCAAGCAATATTAATTTCAGATCAACCTGTGCCTATTCCTCTGCCCTCAGGAGTGCCACAAGCAGAAGCCTGCTCGGGGGTGATGGAAGTGTCCATGCTCCCTGTGCTCTGCTGTCCACTCCCCTGGGACTCCCCCGGCCCAGCCTAACGGGAGGGGATGGGTCAAGCTGTGACTTCTCACTACAGTGAGTAAAGGTCCTGTGCTTTTACCATCCCTGGTCCATTCTGATTCCACCCTCACACCTGAAACCTGCCCTGGCTCGCCCGGCAACGGCATTTTACAAGATGGATCAGTCCTGTCTCCTGCTGTACAACCCAGCACGGCAGCGAGAATGATCGAGGGTAGCACACGGTGTCGGCAGCTGGACCCCGCCCCAGAAGCACGGGGAACCCCCTCACCGCAGGGAACCCCCTCGCTGTGAGAACGGGAGTCCTTGGCCACTGCCACACTGACAGGAATCCACCACAAGCCCAACGCTGTAATCCCTCCTTAATCGCCTCGGCAATGAGAGGATTAACCAGGGATCTGCCATGGCCATGTGCCATGGCTGAGCCTGAGAAATCCAGACGGGAATTCCAGTGCCCGCCCGCATCTCCTTCTCACCAATGGATTATGCTCGTCCTCCTCTCGCCCACAAGGATGCTCCTCTGCTCCCTGCTGTCCTCCAGCCCCAGGTTGTGCAAAGCCCAAGCCCCTGTTAATGAGCAGCCCCCCATTTTCCAGCCCTCACCGAAACCCGTGGGGAGGTGAAGGGTGGGGCAGCACCTGTGGGCAGGACACCTTTGCTCAGCACTTCTGCAGGACACCTGCAAACACGTGGAGGCTCCAAAATCTAAAGCCATGGACTATCTCCAAACTAACCCTTCCTGCTGCAAACTGTCACCCCTCAGGTGCAGCCCGCTGGCCCCTGGTCCCCAGCAGGATGTCCCTGGGATACATCCCCAGCCGGTGGCCAGGGGCTCCCTCAGGAACCCAGGCACGGTCACGCCGCTTCTAGCATCCCTATTCTCCGTCTCTCTGTTCCATCCCCTCCGCCCCGGCCCTGCAGTGGCACAGCATCCTCTCACAGCCCCAGCTCTGGCTCCAGCTCCCCGCACCCAGCACAGACACTGCTTTTAATGATGTGCAAATTGGCTTAGGGCACAGCGATCAATCAGGGGCTCAACACCTCGGTGAGGGGACCTGGTGGCTCTTTGTTCGGGGGCAGCAGCTGCGGAGGAGGGAGGGAAGGCTGCAGCCTGGCCGGGCTCTGCCCGCACTCCAGACACGCAGGAATTGATTTGGGATTGTTTCTGTGCAGCAGGCGATCCAACAATCAGATATATTTCTCTTGCAGGTCTGAGTGCAGAGCTCTATTATTCATACTCTGGCTTTAAGTTATAGCCAGTGTCGTGTCAAATGTACCAATTCCAGCAGCTTTAATGGAGTTGGCCTCTGCACCCCTCGCCAAGTGGCAGCTGATATTTTCTGCCCACATCAGTTGTATCTACAAGGGAAAAATATCGAATGCTCCCTGCAGCTCTTGTTCCAGTGCGTGTGAAGGGGAGGTTTCCTGGCCATGGTGATGCCACTTGTGCCGCATGTACCAGCGTGCACATGGCCGGGCGCGTGTGGTTCCTGGCACAGCCACAGCCTGGCACTGCCACGTGGCTGCACAAGGGGCCAAGGGCACCACGGCAACCTTGCGTGTCATGGCCAGCTGGGCTTTGCTCCACCAGTGGCACCCAGGGATCTCAGGTGGCCAGGGAGGAGAAGAGCCCAGCTCCATGTGTTCACAGCTTTCCTGGCCCTTTGGCCACCACTTTGCCAGCCAATGGCCAGTGCAACCTGCCATGTTCGTGTTGGTGTGACAAGAAGCAGGACCTCACTGGGAGGCTGGGCAGGAACCACCCACAGCAAGATGCTCACTTCAAGCCCTCAGTAACTCATCAATCTCTCTCACCTATGCAGGATGCTGCAGCTCACACCAGTGAAATACCTGAACCAGTGGCAGGAAAAAAGATTTAAATCCTGCCACGAATAGGTTCAAGGTTTCCCCTGAGCTGCTCTTGCTGCCTTCTCTTCCTCCTGCCCCAGCCATGGGGAGGCTGCAGTGCCAGTGAGTGTTGTGTGCGGGGCGTGGGGATGTGAGGAGGAAATGCTTCCTGCAGGTGAAAACATCCTCCAGAGAGGCAGTGGAGCAGGGCTACCCCTTGGGATGAGGGCAGGAGGGTGGGTTATGGTGCAGTGGGAGGCCCTTGCTGTGCCAAAACGTCTTCCCTCCTGCACACCCCTTCCTGACCTCAGTGTCTGGGAATGCTCCAGCCAGGCACTGAGCAGCAGCTCCAGCACTGTGAGGGGCTCAGAGGTCTCAGGGAATGTTCCCATACTCCTTGGTGGGTACACATCCTACCCATGCTCCAGCACTCCCACTGTAGCTGGGAGAGACCCTGCAGACTTTTGGTTCATGTCCTGCTGCCACTCAGAGCTCAGCCTTTGGTCCACAATTGAATCAAACGTTTTAAAACAAGCTTTGATCCCTTCTCCTGGCTGCCCCCATCACCATGGCACCTGTAAACAACTGGCAATCTGCCCACCTCCTAATTTTAGTAACTATTTACCTCTCGTTATCTTGCATCAGGCCAGTAGCCAGCACGTCAGTAAGTGATTAATACAGTTCAGACAGCAACGTGAAGCTGCATCCTTCATTCACCACTGGAGTTATCCTATTTGCCCTCTTGATGTTTACCTTAACAAAGCACTGAGAAAGGCAGGAAATACAAGGAATAGGTATTTGCTGTTGGATGAGCAGCTGGGAAGGCAAAGGGGCATAAGGGCTGGGCTAGGATCTTCTGGAGGCAGGAGAAGTGGCTCTGAGGAATTTGTAATCAAGATTTAATAGAGAAGCCTCTGATGGGCTTGTAAATCCTCTGCCCCTCTGCGTGACCAGTGCAGCCTGCTGACACCCTGCAGAAGGGATTTTAAACCTAGAGGTCTTGAACCACAACAAGACAGAAGGAGGAATTTCTCTTAAATTGCTTTCCACTGTATTTTTCCCCCCATAGCTTCTCCCATGACACCGGGAAGGACCCACTTCCACCACATCCCATTGCTCAGCCATCGGCTCCTGCACGTGGCTGGTCACGGGATTGTGCACTGAGCCAATAAATTAAATTGTGGTGGCTTCATCAATATCAATTTTGATTATACTCAAAAGAGCCTGACCAGAGGCACCAACCCTGCTCTCAAAATTAAAACAGACCATCTTTTTACCCCTGAAATTGTCCCATTCCATCAGCCTATGGCAGGAGCATTGCTCAGTCACCTTTGGATAATGGCTGTGTGGGTGTTGGGAAGCTGGGTGGGCTTGGTAGGAGGAAACAGTGGGTGAGTGGTCTGGGGCAAGGGGGCAGCTGAGGGGGGCAGGAAAGCAGGTTTGGGGTGTTTGGGGCTTAGACCCGCCGAGGGCTCAGTCCCATCCTCACCCCAGCTCCTCCCAGCAGCAAGGGCAGGCAAGCACTTACAATAATGAGGTATTCAGCACTGACACCTTCTAATTCCCCAAATGATTAACTTGCAGCAGATTAGAGCTGGGATGGCTATTTAATTAACAGACACGTCAAGCTTGCTTATGAGTCATTAAAAAAACCCACCCTAATGATTGACTTGTTAATACGGAAGAAATCAATTAGAATTTTTTTTTATTCCTCCTCTGAAGTTTTGGATCCAGCCAAAAGGATGGAGGAAGAAAGGATGCTGGGATTCAGCAGAGCTTTGTTCTTTACAGAGGAGGTTGCAGGAACAACTTGAGGCAGGGATTTGGAGGGGTTTTGGGAGGCAGGGACTGAGCCCTGTCCCAGGATGCAGAGGAGGATGCGAGCAGCCCCTCGACACCAGGTTGGTTGTGTAGAAAGCTGCCCTGTCCTCCCTCAATCCCCTCATTCCCTCCTCCAGGGCCAAGTTCCAGGGGTTCCACTGCCCCTTCCCAAAGCTCTTTACCATGAACTGCCTGGCTCCCACTGCGGCTTTCCCAGAGAGCCTGGAAGTGTGGATGGGAATGGCTGGAGCAGGATGGGGATGCAGGGTGTCTGCCTTGGGGCTGGGGCAACTCCTCAGCTCAAAGCTGGGGGTGACTCTGGTGCTGCTGGGGGAGGTGGGTTATTGCTGGCAGTGGGGTCTGACGGCAGCAGGGTTACAGATGGATCCTGCAGGTGCTGAGTTAAGGATGCATCCAGGGAAAACGCAGTGTGGCTTGGGCAGGAAAGGCCGGACCTGAGCAGGAGTTGTCTGCTCAGGGAACAGCTGGTGAAGTTCAAGGGCAAAGAGGATTTGGCAGGATTTGGAAGCTGCAGCCAGTGTAGCCCAGAGAGCCCCGAGCTCAGGGGTTCAGGACCAGGGAGGTCTAAAGATCTTCTGTGCAGCACGTCGGTGTCAGGACACAGGAGAGCGGGCTCAACCCTCCTGCTCCCTGGGGAAAGCCCACGAGGGGTTAAATGCCTTTCTTACACACAATTATGAATTGCTGTCTTCGGAGTCTGACTTAATGCACAGAAACTCTGATTGCTCAAGTCATAGATTGCCTCTTGACATTAATTACTATGTAAATCCAGCAGATTAACATTGTCAGATGATGAGTGGCAAGTCTCACTCGCAGTCAGTCTCCCAGGAGCGCCGCAGTTGCAGAAGTTGCCATAGCGATTTTTTCCCCTTGGAAAAAAACCGATAATAGAGTAAACTCAAAACAAACCAGCTCATCCTTGTGCTCCCACCAGGCGCTGCTGCTCTCCCTGCTGATCCCAGGGCCTCAGCTGGACCCTGCTGGGGCAGGAGCTGAAGTTTCATTTTGACCCATCAGTGGGTTTAATGCTCTTCAAGTGCCTGTCTGGCTCCTCTTAGTGCTTCCTGCCTAAATGACCGTGATGTGGGACTCATCCCCTCTCCACAGGAGCTGCCTGGCTCCTGCTCCCTTGGTTTGGGTCATTCTGTGCCCTCCTAGTGCTGCTGGGCACAGTCCCAGCGGGCAATATGGTGCTTTTTGGGGAACAGAAAGCCCCTCTGGGTCTGCTTGAGGAGGAGATTTGATGTTGTTATCCTAGTCTCTGAAGCCAAACGGTGAAAAGAAAAGGAAAAAAACCCTCATTTTTCACTCAGGATTAAAGATGCATGAGCAGAACAAGCAGGGCTGCTCACCAAGGAGTCAGGGGCTTTGAAGGTGAGCTGAAAGCTCACTACATAAATTGATAAACTGCCTCAGATCTCTGGTCAGGAGAGCACAGGCAGTCGGCTTCAAACCTCGCTGTGTCTGGGGGTGTTTGGACTGGCACCTCAGCCCTGTGCCTTGGCTCATGTCAGCCCCAGCACTGCCAGGTGGGTGCTGTACCCCGAGATGCTGCTGGGGCTGCATCTGCTCTGGTCCAAGATGTCCTTGCCAGGGCCCTGCCGTGCCCTCCTGCAGGTCACCCAGCTCCCAGGGACTGCAACAGGGGTCCCCCAGGGCCCCCCAGGCCTCCCCAAATCCCACTCCTCCCCCAGCACTGAGGCCTGGGATCAGCCTCCACTCCCCAGGGACAGACCGTGGGTCCGGGTGGGCGCTGCAGCACCCGTCACCTCTGCGTGCCCTGAGGGAAGTTGCACGACAGAGGTTGTTTATTGCCTTTGAAAGGCTAGAATATGTTTCTCATCCATGTCATACTTCTAAAAATACCAGACGTGTTGCCCTGACTCTCCTCTCGTGCGCTAATGACAGCTGAGGAGCGACGTCTGTATCATAATGGATGAGAAACAAGTGCCTCTGTACCCGGGAGAAGGCTGATTATTTTACTGGCAAGATACATTAAAAAATGCCTTGTGACACAAAGTAACATTAATGTCAGCAAGCGGCAGCGCGGCGCCTCCGGGGAGCCCCGCTCCTGTCACCCTGATTAAATTAGCGCGTTCCCGCATCCAGCCGGCCATCAATATTCATGTCGGGGTGTGCCTGAGCCAGGGCTGCCGCTGCCTGATGGCCCGGAGGAGATGAAGCAGCCTCAGCCACGGGGTACGGGAGCGGATCCGGGGGTTTTGCCCTCCAGGCGGTGCCGGAGCATCCCCCTCCCCAGCCCCGGGCCTGAAGAGGGGCAGGGATGTTGCCAGACCTGCACCCTGGAGTGGTGCTCCACACGGAATTCTTGCTTGGTCCATGGGATCTTCCCTCAACAAAAGACAATTTTCGGGGTGGAATGAAAACATGCCAAACCCCCTGTGTTTGGCTTGGTGTTTCTCGCTTCCAGAAGCCCCAGCCCATGGGAATTCACAGGGGCTCCTGGCTGGAATGCCCATGCCTGGAGCTGCTGCCCTGATCTCCTGCCTCTCCTCAGAAGGTAATTATGCTCTACTGGGATCTGCAAAATTCATGGCTATAAATGTCTCCACATGAGGAAGGTGCTGTAACTCATGAAGAATCAAATGCCAAAATGCCACTGAGAAAAGGCCGGAAAGAGCTTTAATTGCCCCAATGAATCATTATCATCCCAGGCTTCCAAGACATCACCATTCCACCCACTGCACATCAGCCCTGTTGGCAGCCTGCGCTGGGGATGTGTTTCCAAAAGTGTTGCCAAACAGGCGGTTGTGGATCCTCCTCCCAGCTCCCACCTCTGCGAGTGCAGCCCCAGTCCTGTGCAGGGCCAGCCCTGGCTGCCCACTTTGCCCCCATAACTTCTCCTGGACCCAAGAGCAGGATCTCTGGATCTCCAGGAAGGAAAACGCAGGAGGAGCAGGGCCTGGGGAGCCGCAGATGCACCACCAGCATTGCCGGCTGCGGGGCACGTGGCTAATGTGGGATAACCATTCCATAACTTTGCTGCTGCTGCAGCAGGGTGGTAACGAGTGAGAACAGGCTCAGGGTGGTTTAAGAAGCTGTGCAGGGGCTGCTCTGAGCTGAGATCTCTGAAAGGTGCCAACCTGCAGGGTGAGGGAGCCTGGACGCGCTTCGTTCGCATGGCAGCTGACACCCACCTGAAGCATTGCCTGTAGAACCACAGACTGGTTTGGGTTGGAAGGGACCTTACAGACCATCTCATTCCACCCTCTGCTGTGGGCAGGGACACCTTCCACTATCCCAGGTTGCTCCAAGCCCTGTCCAACCTGGCCTTGGGCGACGGGGCAGCCACAGCTTCTCTGGGCAACCTGTGCCAGGGCCTCACCACCCTCACAGGAAAGAATTTTTTCCCAATGTCTAGTCTAAACCTAGTCTCCTTCAGTTTAAAGCCATGTTTCAGGTGACCCCAGCTCCGTCCTCAGTTCAGGGCTAGCTTGCCAAGGGATCCAAGCACAGCAGCTGGCACTGGTAGGTGCTGGCATTGGTCCTGCTGCCATTGCCCACAGCGTGGGGTCCTGTGGGCTCCCAGAGCCCAGCGGTCACTGTAGTTAATGATCTTTTTAAAATTTAGCTCCCTGGGAACTTGTTATTCCAGGATTCCAGCCATTAAGGGCTTGTTAATATTTATGAAATAATTAATAGATGCACCTCTGTTCTTTAATAACTCATGTAAAGTTGTGCTGGGGAAGGCGGTACCAGGCATTCTGCTCAGAGCAGCTCAGAGCAGGAGGAGCCCTTAATTATGTATTAAACACACACAGATTTATTACACAAAGTTATGAAAAAATAAAAGCATTTAATTTAAGAGAAAATGAGGCAAGTTCTGCTACCTGGAGAGCTGTGTTAACGAGGCAACTGGCTGTGGAGCTCTGCTCCAAGGAAAAACATTTACAGGGGGCCTGGCCCTGTTGTGGTGAGGTCTTTCTTTATGTGGGAGATTTGGTGCTCAGCAGGGTGGGTGTTGGGAAGGGCAGGCAGGGCCACCCCCGTGCCAGCCGTGCACATATGGTGTGCATACACACACACAAAGTTTTTTGGGAGCTTTCCCAGTGCCAGCCCCTCTCCATGAGCACAAGATGCTCCTTTGCTCCAGGGACCCCATGCAGCTGCCCCCCACGTGGGCTGAGGGTCTCTGGAGCGGCACTGGAGGCCCCAGTGGCAGCACGCACGCAGACTGCTCCCCAAACAATGATCTATATTTTCAATTTTCCAAAAGATTATGTTTTCATCTTAAAAGATGTTGTCTCCTGCTTTTTGACCTGAATAAAGTGAAAGATAATAGAATCCAGATGAAATATATATCTACATTAATCTTACACAGCCTCGTGCCGCTTCCAGGCGCTGCAGCAGGAGTGGATCCAGTGGCAATCAGATGCCCACCTGGGTCTGAGTGATTCCCACTCTGATTTAACAGGATTAAGAGCTGCTGTGAGATGCAGCTGGTCCCGGTGCAGGAAGCACAGCTTCTTCCAGGGAGAGTGTGGAAAAGCTCGGAGGTGCATTTTCCCTGAGACATGTCCATGGCAGGGGAGGTGTGTGACTCCGTCACCTCCAGACATCAGAAGGTGACAATGGGGTTGTCAAGGAAGCTCTGCTCCAGGCTGGGCCATGCAGCTGCTGCTGGCTGGGCAGAATGGTGCTGTGCCCAGGGGGGCCATGCTGTGCTGAGCAGGGTGATGCTGTGCCCAGCAGGATCATGCTGTGCCCAGCAAGATTACATTCTGTCCAGTGGGATGATGTGGGGCTGGGTAGGATTATGCTGTGCTGAGCAAGATGATGCTGTGCCCAGCTGGATGTTGCTGTGCTGAGCAGGATTATGCCATCTCAGCATTTGGACAGGCACTTTCACCTGGATTTTGGCAGCACGGGCAGCTGCCAGGAGCTCATGGAGGTGGCCCAGGCTGCCTGGAGCCCATGGGAGCAGCATCCAGCGCTCCTGTCTGTGCTTCTGGCCAGCAGAGAGGATTCACTTTGCTTTGTATCTCCTTGGGTTCCTCCTGCAATTTTCATTTCAAAGCCTCTCCTGTCCTACCTGTGTCCCCAGACAGGCCTTGTGGAGCCGCCGAGCTCGAGGCCAAGGTGAGGGGCACTCACAGCCCTCGCAGGCACCAATCCACGCCAAGGACAGGCTGGATCCCTTAAGCCAGATCCCAGAGCCAGGCATGGTGGGGGCTCCAGCTGTAGCAGGAGAGAACTGGGGGAAGGAGAGGGAGAAATTGGATTCAGAGGCAGCAAATGCAGCTCCCCAGAATGGATGTACAATTTCATTATACACTGAGTAATTGGTGGTAATACAAGAGATATGGGCAGTATCATTATAGACCAGGCTGTGCTGGAGATGGATTATCATCATCTGTCATTATCTGGACTTCCTTGTGGCTGCTAAAATTGTAGAACATGATTTTAATAACCCTGGAAGGCAAGAATCATTTTTCTTTTGTCACTTAACAACTTGGCCTCATTCACTGATACCTTTAAATAAGAAGGGGGGATTAATTTCTCGTGGGATAAATGCAGACCTGGTTGTTTCCTCCTCTCTTCATTTGCAAAGGGGCCCCATCGATGCCTGACAGCTTTCAAGGAAATTGCAGATAATGGGGACAGGATGTCAGTGTGGAGCAGGGGGCACAGGATCACCTGGAGACAGGTGGTGGTGCTGTCACAGTGCCAGCCCTGGGGCCCTTGCCCTGTGCCCCCCAGGCAGGGCACCGATGGCACTGGGAACCACAGCCTGAGCCTCAGGGAGTCTTGGCCAGGAGATTTGGGCAGTGTCAGGGTCGTCAGGGTGGTCCAGGCACCCCAATCTTCAGTCCCATCTCGCAGGGCACAGACACAGCCGTTTTCCAGGAGCCAGGGGAGCTGCGTCACTGCTGACCCCCCTGGACACTGTCAGACTCATTTGTGGGTGTTTCATTTGTCACTTCTTTTGGCCATGGAAAAAGCCAGCAGCAGGAGAGGGACAAATCAAATTACAAGGCAGCTAATGAAAATAATGGGGAATAAAGCACTTTTGGAGGCTGCTTGGTTGGATTCCTATTTCCCTGTGTCACTGGGTTTAAGTGGGGATGTTTATAACCTCACAAAGACATTTCATTGCCTCTGTGATTAGCTCAATTGACCGTGGATTTTTTGACCTGAGCCCTTGGAAGAGAAGTGCCTACTCCAAGTCACATTCCCACCCCACAGCTCGAGCACCTGGAGCCCCGCTGTGCCTTCCAGGGGCCTGGCACTGGCAGCGTGTCCCGGAGTGACACGGACAGGGAATGAAGGGGGTGTTCCTGGGCAGCACAGCCAAGATGGGGGGTTCATATGCCAGGAGCAAGGGGGGAGCAGCTGGGAGAGCTTTGCCCCTTTTCCATGCAATGCTCTGGCCACTCCAGCTACGAGCAGCTGTCAGTGCCTGCCTGGGCTGGCAGCCCCTACCTGCAACTATTGACTCTGAGTAAATAATTCCCAGGTATCCTTTTCTCCTGATAGAAGCTGGGTTTTTTCTATTATTGTCAGAGGTGTTTATTAGAGCAGAAAATAATAGTGCTTTGCTTGCAGCCTGATTGCCAGGAAGTTTCATGAGTGGCCATGCAGCCCCGGCAGCTGGGATCAAACTCAGATGTGTTGCCTGGCACCACGGGCACAGCAGGGTGAGGGGGTGTGGTGGGGGGTGAAAAGCCCCTGCCCTGGCGGTTTGATGGGGGAAATCTCAAAGGGAAATTTCTTTTCAGCAGTGGCAGAGGGGGAAGATGCTCCACAAGTCCGAGTTCCGGAGTGACTCAGCAGAAAAGAGCAGGAATTTCCAGGAATATGAGGGGTGAGAGGCTGGTACAGGGCTCAGCCAAAGAACATGGGGAGGTTCCCCTGCCACAGACACCTGTGCAACAGAGGCAGGAATTTAGGAGAAAGCAAGTTCTAGGTGGTCCAATGGAAGATCTCTCCCTCTCACCCATCCATCCTGTTGAACCACTCTGCCGAGCTGGAGCTGCATCCCCTTGGCACCACTCTGGCACCTCACAGAGTAGAGATGAATAATGGCAGCACATCCCGTCCCTCCTCCCCCTCCCCATGCCCATCAGGGCCTCCCCGGATCTGCCACACAGAAATTAATCCTCCTGCCTCATTAATTGCAGGAATGTGTCGGGAGCTGTTCAAGGTCAGCCTCTAGGACCCCTGCCATCAATCCTCTCCAATTTGCAGCTGCCTTGCTGGGGAGGAGCCGCCAGTGGCACAGCAGGGACAAGCACCGGGGACATCTCTGGTGTTTGGGTGACCAGAGCCCACAGACACAGGAGGGTCCTGGATGGGCTTCTGTCCCAGGAGTGGCTCCATGCTGGCAGGCTGCCCATGTCCCCCTGTCCCCTGGTGATGCCGTCCCGAGCCAAGGGTCCTCTCCTGACCACCTCTGCCCCCCACAGAGTGACTTGATGGGGAGCCCTCTGCTCCTTCCTCATTGCTAATGGCTGAGCGAAGGGGTTGTTCGAATTAACTGCGTTGGGCACCAATTAACCAGCTCTCCTCGCCCATTAGAGACTGCAGAAGCTTTTGCACTTAGATTTTGCATCTTACATGATTGGCAATATTCTCTTCTTTTAAGGAATGAAAAGAAGAAAGGGAAAATCCCTTTAGAGGAGCCGGGTTTTGCTGTCTGCGGAGCTGACACACACCAGGAATGTACTTTATTCTGCTTAACAGCAATGATCCACCCGGCAGGGATGGAAACAGAGGCACTGGGAACACAGAGGTAGCTGAGAGCTCCCAGGCACTGAATGTGGGGTGCTGCCTGTGGACTGAGACCAGAGCTGCCCTCAGGGTCTGGCCATGCCCATGGGCTGCTGCCCAGTGCCATCGGTCCCCATCCGACACCCTGCAACCAGGAAAACCCCGCAGCTGCTTCTCCTTTCCACCTTCCCCCTTGCCTGATGGCCTCAGGCTTGGGAGGCTCTTACATCTGGGAGCCACTGCCCCACCACTCACCCCAAAACCTGCTTCCTGAGCATCCACCCTCCCTCCAAACTGTGCTCCCCTTGCTGTCCTGCACCAAGGCCTGTGTCACCACCTGCCTCTGCACCGTGGGACCCTCTGCCACCCAGCTGGCTCTTGCACCCCAGCAAGAGGGTCGGCCCCGTGCCCTACGCATCCTCCTGGCCCAGCCCCTCTGCCAGGCTGGCTGGGACCTACGGCTCAGGGGTGGCACCCTGCAGCCTGCCTCGTATTCCTGTCCCATCCCAGGGACGGGATCTGTGAGCGTGTGAGCGTGACTCAGAGCCGAAGGGGAACCGAGAGCGCTGTCAGGATGCACGTCTGCTCCATCCCCGCTCGCAGGAGGCTGGCCCGGCAGATTGGCGCACTCGAAGCCTCCTGAGACAAGCCCTTTCCCTACCCGAGGGCAGCCGTTCGCTGGTGTGGGATGCAAGGTCCCCTCCCCACACCGGATCCCACCCTGTGGCGGGGCCCCATCGGCGGCGGGCTCTTGTCGGTGTCCAGCTGGGTGTTTGCAGCGCTACGCCCTCGGTTCCCACGGAGATGCCCACGTCGCCATGGCTACCCATGGACATTCCTGCTCGGCTGGTAAACAGCCCGCACGGCACCAGCTTCCGTCCCGAAGTACTGGAGGTTGCTACACCCCGGGGAAATGTTGCGAGGGCAGCTCCTCCAGACAGCGGGCATCGGCCCCGTGCCCCAGCCCGAGGTGCTGAGCCCCCACTCCACCCCTGCCAGCAGCCAGACCCGTTACAAGCAGGGCAGATTTGGAGGAAAGTGCCTTCGCTTGCACTGTCGGGGCTGTGAGGTCGGTGGTGAGAGCCCCAGGCCATCCCCTCCGGCCAGCGCCCGGCTCTGCAGGAGGCGATGCTAGATGTCCCCAGGATGGTCTCCCACCACACCAAGACACCCTGCTCCCAGGGGGGCTGCTCTGGCAGCGTGGGGCTGTGGGAGCACTGAAGCGTTCCGTGGAGATGAAACACCGCCCCGACCCCAGAGTAAACAGCTCTTTGCACAACAGCCGCCGTGGTTGCGAGAGGTTGTGAGTCTGAGGAGGGTTGAGCAACCCTCTGTTTACCCCCCGTGCCAGCCCCATCCCACCAGACACGGGATTCCCCACCGGGGCTGTGCTCCAGCCTGACACGGGTGGGCACAGCAGCTCGACACGGCCCCGGGCAAGGAGCTGTTTAAATAACACGGGTTAATGGTCAGTACTGGGATATACTGGTGGGAACATCATGTCGTGGGCTGCCCTTGGGCATCTTGCGCACTGCTCACCCTGGAGCAAGCTGGACTACGTGGATGTGGACACAGACACAGGCTTGGGGATGTGAGCTGCTCGCAGGTGGCATCACACCGTGCTGGCAGCCACGGCTGGGTTTGCCTCCTGCCCCTTGAGTTGCTCACTCCCTGGCCAGTGGCCTCCTGCCACATCCACGCTCCTCTGCCGTGTCCCCCAGCCCAGGCCGGTGGCCCCACGGCAGTTGCAGTAAGGAACTGTCTGTGCCACATCCCGGCTGTGCCAGGTCCGGCCGCTGGAGCGGGCAGGGTGGAGGCCGGGCGCTGCTCGGGGTGTCTGCGTCCCCTGGGCTTTCCTGCTTGCGGCGAGCGAGGGGGTCGCAGACTTCAGGGAAGTGTTTTGCAATCACCTTCTTCAGAGCGTCACAGCAACTAACGGCCCTGGTTTTGAGGAACTAACGGGGAAAGCAGCATGTTAGCAAACAGGCTGAGCACGGCCAGCCGCCGGCAGCCGGAGCCCCGCGCTCGGAGCCGGCGGTGAGCGGCAGCCGGACGCACCGGACACGGAGGAGAGGCAGGAATGGAGGCGAGGTAGGGATGGAGGTGAGGTAGGGGTGGGTGCGTGGTGCTGAGGTCCCACTGAGCAGCACCTTGTCTGTGGCTGCTCTCCCCAGTCCCTGCCTGGGACAGGCGCACATGCCGAGTGCTCAGGGGTTGCCGCTGTCCCACTTCCCACACTCGAGTGCTTTGTCTCCCTCTGGATGTTGGCTTGGAGAGTGAGGAGCTGTGGGCACCAGGAACTGGGCACAGTTTGGGCAGCCCCTCCGAACTGTGTCTGGGACCCACCCGGGGCAGAGGATGCGGGCAGAGGCGGCCGGGCAGGGGCAGAGGCAGCCACCGCTCCTAGGGCCGTTCCCAACAGCAGGCAGGGGATGCAGCCGACGGGGGCAGCCGTGGCGGGCGTGGGCAGGACCCCGCAGCTCCGGCCAGTCTCGCTCTGCTGCTGTCGGTCACTCACTTCCCTCTCCCAGCTTATCGCCCTCCGCCGTCCCAGCGCTCACCCGCCCTCAAACCGCAAATCTCTGCCCGGCAGCGGCTGGAGATAGTGGAGATAAAATCAGCCCGTGCCTGCGGCCGGGCACAGGGTGCTGTGCCCGGGATGGCGTGCGGGGCCGGGACGGTGACGGCGGTGTGGAGGGACCCGCGTTGCGGGGTCTCTCCGCTGCGCTTCCCACGCCGGCGGCTGTGGCAGCGCGGGCGCCGAGCCGGGGGCGGAGGTGTCAGAAGGGCTGCGGGGCCGGGCTGACGCTGACAGCGAAAGGACATTCTGCTCCAGGAAGCGCCGGTGACAATGGAGCCCGGCTTCTTCAGCCCACCTCGTCCCCAGCCCTTGCCGACCCCCAGAACAAGCCGCTTTCTCCGCTCCAGGTGATGCCAAAGCCACGGAGGAGACCATGGCCAGACGCGGTGCTGGGACACCCTTCCTGTTGCAGCTCTCCCTGCTTCTGCTCCTCCACCTGGGCGGTGAGTGCGGTCCATCCTGTCCTGTCCCACAGCCACGCCATCCCCGGCACCCTGCGCCCCAGCCGGGCTGGCCGGGGCCACGGGGCAGGCAGGAGCGGCGGCAGCGCAGCAGGCACGGGCAGGATGGGGCCTGGCATGTGCCGGTGGCTTGCCCAACGCTCGGCTCTTCCTCTCCAGGGCTGGGGGGGCCCATCTAAGGGAAGAGGCTCCTCCCTGTGTCCCGCCTGGGCACTGAGGAGCTGAGATGGCTTTGTCACAGCTGTGCCCAGGATGTGACACGCTTTTCTTGCCTGCAGGGACACTGGGCTGCGCCTCGGTGGCTGTGGGCTCGCCCATTGTGCCCCTGGGCTCGGCTGTCACGGCGTCCTGCACCATCCAGAGAGAGCTCTGCCGTGGCTTGGAGCAGGGGAAGGTCCGGATCATCTGGATGCTGGACAACAAGCTTGTGGCCGGGAGCCAGCACCAAGGTCCAGGGGGCACGGAGGTGTCCAACCTCACCCTGCCCCGGTTCAACCACACACAGGCCAGGCTGTGGTGCTGTGTGGAGTGGAATGGGACCAAGCAGCGCATTGGCATGGCCGAGATCAGGGCGGGCTGTAAGTCTGCTGCCAGCATGGGTCACCCTCCTCCCCAGAAGGGACGGGCACTTGCTCAGGCTCTTTCCTGCTGTTCTCCCCCAGACCCTCCTGCAAAGCCCCTCAACCTCAGCTGTATCCTGAACCTCAGTGACTACGGGCTGACGTGCCGGTGGGAGCAGGGAACCGACAGCCACCTCCCCACCAGCATCGTGCTGAAGTGCGCCGGGTAAGTCCCGGGACCACGGTCCCCTGCTAAACCCCATAGCAAGCCTCGTCCTCTGCCAGAGGGACCCCGAGCCCACTGCTCTGGCTGCCGCAGGAGCAGAGCCCAGGTGGTGACGGGCTGCACCCCGCAAGGAGGGCACAGCCACTGCACGGTGCCACGCCGGCTGCTCCAGCTGTACCGGCAAATGGAGATCTGGGTGTCTGCCACCAACGCCCTGGGCACAGCCGAGTCAGAGCATCTCCGCATCGACCCCATGGACGTGGGTGAGTGACGGTGCAGAGGTCAGGGGCCAGGGAAGCTCATCACCGGTGACAGGGGTATTAAAGCACCATTAAAGCACGTCGGGCTTTGAGGTCACATTTTACGGGCAGGTTCCATGATGAATGTCCTGCCGGGATGAATCGGTGCCAGCGCTGCGTTACAGACAGAGCAGCGCGTGCAGCGGGTTACGAGCTGCCAGTTGACCTGCTGCACTCCACAGCTCCTCCAGCAATTGATTACCCATTTATTCAGGAGGTCTATTAATAATGGATCCAGTGCCTATAAACTATTTATAAAGGGAGCCTTCCCAGATGCAGAGACTTATCCTCCCTGATCTGAGGCTGGGGAAAGACTGCCCAGGAACCAGCTGAGCCCTCCCATGGCTGTGCCACGCTCTCACCCCCGAGCAGACCCAAATGTAGGGTGTTCCAGACACCAGGCCCCATGGAATCTGTTTTCTCTGCACAGCTGTTAATGCAGAGCAGTGCCAGCATTGCACTCACTACCATTACCCATTCCCAAGCAGTGGCACATGCCAGCTCCTGTCCCTTGCCACCAGCCATTCTCCTAAATGTTTTGGGGTGGTTTCCCCCCATTTATTGCTGCAGCACCCTGGCTGCAGCTCCTGGCATTAACAACAGGCACATGTGAGGACGTGGCTCTGGGCACTGCCCACCACACACGTCTCCAGCTCTCCCCTGCTCTTCCTACAGCCAAGCTGGACCCCCCAACCCTGCAGAGCATCCAGTCCATCCCCTTCCAGACCGACTGCATCGCCCTGGCCTGGGACGTGGCGCGGGGCACAGAGCACATGGAGCTGCAATGTGAGCTGCGCTACCGGGCACCCGAGGACCCTGCCTGGGTCCTGGTGAGTGCCGCTGGGGCAGTGGGACCGGGCAGCAGCCGGGACCCTCCCTCTGCTCCAAGCAGTGGGAGCGCCATGTGGGAGTGGGACGGCAAAGTGTCCCCCCGCGCCCACAAGAGCCCCTGCCCGAGGCAGGAGCCAGCACAGCCCTCGTTCTGGCTGCCACCAGGTCACCGGCATCATCGGCCGGGCCGGCACCGCGCAGCGCTGCGGCTTCCTCTTTGGCACACAGTACCACTTCCAGATGCGGTGCCGGCGGAGCTCAGCGTCGGCACTGGCCTACTGGAGCGAGTGGAGCCCGGGCAGGAACTACACCACCCACGAGAAAGGTGCGTGTGAGTCACCCAGGGGGTCCCCTCTGCCCGAGCAAGCGGCACAGCACTGAGGGCAGGCGGCACAGCGCTGGGGGCACAGCCACGCTGGCCCCTCAGCTTCTGCCATCCCCCCCCGTTGCAGCCCCCACAGGAAAGCTGGACGCGTGGTGGGAGGCTCAGCCGGCCGGGGCAGGGGAGCCGCTGGAGGTGCAGCTGCGCTGGAAGGTGAGCAGGGGCGGGCGAGGGGCGCGGGAGCTGCCGGGGCATTGCCCTGGGGCCTGAGATCCCCGCAGGGACTGACATCCGCACCCCCTGCCCCACCCAGGCCCCACGGCAGCGGGAGGCCAACGGGAGAGTGCTGGGGTACCGCGTCACCCTGAGCCCCCGGAGGAGGGGCAGGGACCCCTCCACCATCTGCAACACCACCCACACCCAGTGCAACTTCTCGGTGCCCGCGAGGACCAGGAGGGTCTATCTCTCAGCCTACAACGCCGCCGGCGAATCGGCACCGACCGAGGTCGTCCTCCTACAGAGGAAAGGTGAGGGCAGTGCCCGAAACCTCCGCGTGTCCCCCGGGGCTGTGCTTCCCTCGAGCAGGCTGCCGTGGGCTGCACAGCCAGGGCAAGGAGAGGGCAGATTCCAACCCGGGGCGCACAGGGGGTGATGTGGGAGAGGTGCTCCCCTCTCCCATCATCCCGGCTGCTTGTTCCATGCAGGTCAGCCCCTGTCCGGGCTCCGGGCCGTGCCCGGGGACGAGCACAGCCTCTGGGTGCACTGGGAGGCACCGCTGGCCCCAGTGATCGCCTACGTCCTGGAATGGCAGCGGGTGACAGCAGAGCCTGGGCACTGCAGCGCGTGCTGGCAGATGGAGCGTGATGGGGCAGCCACCACAGCCCTTATCCAGGGTAAGCGGGGGCTGCCAGGGGACCCTGACCCCCTGGTCATCTGTCCCAGGGGGCTGGCACCCATCCTGACCAAACCAGGACCAAGCCCTGGCCCCAGCCCACCTCCCACCCTCCCTCCTTCCTCTGGATCCACCCCCAGGGTAGGTGGGCTGGTGCTGTGGGGCACAGGCAGGGGCAGCTGAGGGGTCTCAGCAGCCAGTGCCCCAAACTCCCAGCCCCCTCTGCTCTCTGTTGTAGATGGCATCAAGCCTTTCCAGCTGTACAACATCTCACTGTACCCCCTCTATGAGGACACTGTCGGGGTGCCCATCCACACCACAGCCTACTCGCTGCAGAAGGGTACGTGGGAAGGGTGCCCCACCACCAAGACTTTGCCCTTCCAAAAGGAGGAACACTCCCTCCCCCATGTACCCCTAATCCAGGAGCTGTGCCAAAGAGCTCAGCTTGAGGGGCTGGATCTGTCTCGTCTCTGAAGGTGCTCTCAGCTCCCCCACAGCGTGGGCAGGTCCTGATGCCCACACCTCGGGAGTGGGACCCCCCCACCAGTTCCCACCCGAGGCAGTGGCTCTGCTCAGCACCTGGTCCCCCTTGTCCTGCTCTTTCCAGCACCATCCTATGCCCCAAAGCTTCACCTCAGGAGGATCAGCAAGTCAGAGGCCGAGCTGTGCTGGGAGCCACTGCCAGTGGATATGCAGAACGGCTTCATCACCAGCTACACCATCTTCTGGGCCAACAGCATTGCTGATGTGGCCAGTGAGTTTTGCCTGCAGCACCAGTGACCTTCCCCTCTGTCCCACGTTGACATGTTGGGTGGGGATATCAGCAGACCCTGTGTCCTTCTCAGAGAGGGTCAGGGAGTTGTATGGGTGTCTCACAGGGCCCTGGCCAGCAGAGATCCAAGGGGCTGTGCAGGTGAGGGGATTCCACCACACCAACAGCCCCGTGTGTCCCCAGGTGCCACCGTGAATCCTTCCCTCAGCTCCTTTGTCATCCGGGGGCTGAAGCCATCGACCCTGTACAAGGTGCACATCATGGCATCCACGGCTGCCGGCGGCACCAATGGCACCAGCCTGACCCTGGTGACCACAGTGCTGGGTGAGGGGTGCAGCCACTCGGGGCGGGGGGGGAAGATGGGAGGGGACCCGCAGACCCTGGTCCTGCCCTGGCCTCATGGCACAGCACAGCTGGCAGTGCCCACTGCAGTTCCCTGTGACCCTGTCCCACTTCCCAGATGACACTGAGATCCAGTTCCTCTTCCTGACCCTGGGGCTGATCTTTGTCCTGTTCATGGTGTTGCTCATCTGCTTCCAGAAGAACGAGCGGTGAGTAGCAGAGCCCCGCCCCAGGCTGGGCTGCCGGTGGGACAGGGTGGTCTGCGGGAGTGCTGACATCCCTCCAGGAGCCTGGCGGGAGCCAGTCCAGCACTGAGGCCACCCATTCCAGCCCGCCTCGCTGAGTCCTCTCATCCCGTGGTCCCCAGGATGAAGGAGCAGCTCTGGCCCAGTGTCCCCGACCCTGCCAACAGCAGCCTGGGCAAGTGGGTGCCGGCAGCGGCGCCGCAGGTGAGACCGGCCGGCTGCTCCCTGGCCCCCCAGTCCCCACCCTGCACATGGCCCCGGGGCGCGAGGCCACGGTGAGGGACAGCAGGGGCAGATGGCACCGGCTGTGACCTCCATCTGGTCCCCAGGAGCCGATCCAGGTCCCCGCCGCGAGGGAGCCCGGCCCGGCCGCCATCTCCACGGTCACCGTGCTGGAAGGGGAACCGGGGAAGCAGCCGGGGAAGGAACCCCCCGCCCTGCTCGTCGCCCTCTCGGCGGTGACCCGGCCCTACGTGCGGCAGGAAGGTCCCGGGGAGCCCGTGCAGTATGCGCGGGTGGGGGGCGCGGGGTACCGGGGGCAGCCGCTGCTCCCCGAGCCTGGTCCTCGATTCTACGAGAACCTGCGGGGCCGCGGGGACGGCGGCGGCGCGGGGGACTGGGGGTTCCCCGAGGAGCCCCCCGCCACCTTCCCGCTGCTGCAGGGGCTCCGCATCGGCGGGGCCGAGGAGCTGCACGAGTGCCGGGCGGACTAGCGCGGGATGGAGCCGGGCAGCGACACCGGGTCCTCCAGAGGGAGCCCCGGGATGCGGAGACCACTCGCGGGGTTCCAGCCGCACCCCGGGGCGCTGCCCGGCTCCACCCCGCTCTGTGTGTGTGCCCCCTCCCGACTCTTTCCCTCCGAAATAAACGGAGACGTGCTGCGAACAACCCGGGCGCCTCTGCGGGAGCCCGGGGATGGGGATGGGGACGCGATCGGGGACGGGAACGGGACCGGGACGAGACCGAGACAGGGATACAGATAGGGATTGGGACGGGACCGGAACCGGGACGGGGACAGAACGAGTATCGGGACCGGGACGAGGACGGGGACAGGTAGGGGACGAAACCGAGACGGGGACGGGAACGGAGATGGAGATGGAGATGATGGAGATGGGAGATGGGAGATGGAGATGGAGATGGAGATGAGATGGAGACGGGACCGGGACGGGAACGGGAACGGGGACAGGACAGGGACTGGGACAAAGACGGGGACAGGGAGGGGTCCGGGACCGGGACGAAGACGGGGAGGGGACCGGAATCCGGGACAGCCATCGACGCGCTCGGCGCTCGCTCCCTCCGCCCTGTCTCGGCACTCGCCAGTCGCGCCTGGGCAAGATGGCGGCGCCCATGGCGGCGTGCCGGTGAGCGCGGGCCATGCTGGCGCTGCTGGGCCGCGGCCTGGCGGGGCCGGCCCGTGCCGGGGCCGCCGTGCTGGGCAGGGCAGAGCCCGGTGAGGGGCGCGGGGGGCTCGGGAGGCCGCTGGGAGGGAGGGTGGAAAGGAAAGCGAGACCCGCTGGAGGAATTGGGGAGCAGCCGGGTCGGGGCCGGGATGGGAGCTGAGGATGCGGGGAAAGGGGCGGTCGCGGGGTCGGGGGTGGCCGGGGGTCACTCAGGGGACCACACACCGGCCCCGTGGTCTGTCCCCGCTGAAACGAGACAGGGGACCGGGTGACCTTGGGGGTACCCGGGGTGCGGGCAGGGTCCCGGCGGTCCCTTGGAGCGCCCTTGGAGCGGCGGTGGCCGAGCCGGGCACAGGTGAATGGCCAGAAGCAGGTCCTGATTCCAGCAGCAGGGCCCTGGAAGAGCAGCTGGAAGAGTTTGTTCTTGAAAGGTCAAAGAATGAGGAAGTCCTGGCTGGTGATGATATTCCCGTCTGTACCGAGCTGTGTCAGACAAAGGTTGTCCCCGGGCTTTCCCCAGGTGTCTCTGCCCCTGAGGTCTGACACTGGGGTGGTCCAGAGCAGCCCCTCCACGTCGCTCATGAGACTGAATTAATTGAGCAGTTAATTGAGCAGTTTAAACCCTCTAAATGAGCACATTTGCACAGGGAGCCCTCACAGCTCTCAGTGTGTGCAGTCTGTTGTGCCGCTCCGGCCTCAGCATTTGCTCACTCTCAAGCGGCACAGCTTGGTTTGTTTTAGCACCTTGTGAGAGCCACTCTGAACTATCCCACACTGCTCTGGGACTAAAGATGTGTCTGGTCACTGATCACCTCAGAGGCTCAGTGCTCTGACCTCAGACAGACTGAGCAGCATCTGACACGTACAGAGCTGGAGAAGTGCACGCAAGGCTGATGTCTCTCTGTTTCTCCCACCCAGTCTGCAGTCCTGTGCTCCAGGCAGCCAGGGGTTATGCCAGACGTGTGACAAGGAAGAGGAAAGGTACGTCAAGATCCACAGGACCAAATGTTTTACTGTTGACATGCTCAGAGTTGTATCCTCATGGCACAGAAATCATTCCAGAAATAGTTCCTTGCAAGCTCAGAAGTTACTCAGAAGATTCCTCTCCTCCTGAATGTGGGGAGATGAATGATTGTCAGTAGCAGGAGATCTGTGAGGGTCAGGAGGCCCTGGCACAGGGTGCCCAGAGAAGCTGTGGCTGCCCCTGGATCCCTGCAAGTGTCCAAGGCCAGGCTGGACATTGGGGCTTGGAGCAACCTGGGATAGTGGAAGGTGTCCCTGCCCATGGCAGGGGGTGGAATCAGATGGGCTTTAATGTCCCTTCCAGCACAAACTGTTATGGTATTCTGTGGCCTCTGAGCTCGGTGGATTGTTGTAAATACATGTACACCATATTGTAAGTCCAGAGTGCTGAAGGGAAGAGACTGAACCTATTTTTTTCACTCAGTTCCTGCCATCTTGGCTGAATCTGCTCAGTTCTTATTTGGAGCACACAGTCAGTTTCCTTCAGAACATGTTTCCTCTAATCTGATTTGCAAGGTCAGAGCTCTGATTTTGTCCTGCTCTTCCTCAAATGTTTCTCTCTTTGTAGACATCCCCAGCCATCTGGATGACCTCCCTCCCACCTTGCTGAAGAAGGATTATGCCAATCTCCCGATAATGAACAGGTATGAACAGGGAGAGGGAATGGCTGCTCACTGCAGTTGTTTGTATCTTACATATAACCATGGTATGTGGAAGTTGTCACCTGCTCACTAATTAATTGTTAATGCTCTGTGGGCACAAAAATTGCAAAGTCAGTTGGAAAGTCAAATTTACAGACACAGTCTGTGGTCAGGGCTTGATTGTTTACTCCGTGTGAGCTCGAATGCTGGTTGCCCACATGCTCTGTGGGCTTTGTAGTCCATGGGGAAAAAAAAGGAAATAATCTTGAAATACTGGAAATAGTCATCTTGCAAATAATCTGTGCCTGTCTTGAACTCAGGTGATGGAGAGTGTCATTAAACAACTCAACATGAACTCAGCTGCTGCTGAATTTGGGATCTGGGGCTCAGCACTGTTGTGCTCTGATGCAGAGCTGCTCCTGTGTGGTGCAGGGAGGGCCCCCAGTGGCCCGACTGTGACTTTCACTGATCTCTGAAGGAGCCAGTCTTAAAATGAAATATTTTTGCAGCAAAACTGCTCTATACTCCTGTAATCTGAGCCATGATTTTGCTTAGGAGTGTGAGCACCAGTTTATGGCTGCCAGGTTTGGGAGGGGAGGAGAGTCCCTGTAAATTTGTAGAGTAAATTAAAGCTGAGAAAAGTGAGTATGTTCTGAGAACCTGAGCTCATTTCTGTTGTTAAATAGACTTGTTTCTAGTTTATAAGCTAATTTGCCATCTCCTTGCAGTGTGGATGATGTAGTGAAACGGCTGTTGTCCCTGGAAATGGCAAGCCAGGTCAGTGTCATTCTGCTTGCTTGAAAATAAATAGATTTAATGAACACCTTTATGTGAGACTTGTCTATGTTGTTAAATGTCTTTCACTTACTGTATTTTTAAGTGACTGTAAATCTGGGGTGATGAAATACATTACAGTGATAAGTCTGGTTTGCTCTTAAAATTTATCACACAGTCTTCTTTATGGTAACAATTGCATATGAAAATGAGAGAAGAAAGTACTCAGGGGTGACAGGGCAATGAGCTGTTCTGTAGCTGCTCGTGGCCGACCCCCTCTGTTCTAGAAACCACTGCATGGGACAGCAGATGCTCATCAAGTTATTTTTACTTTCCATATGCCCAGAAAACAAATTAAACAGGTATGAAAGTGGCACAAAGATCTCACCATTCTTCTATGCTTGCCACTTGAGCTTGAAGAGATGCAAAAGTACTGAGTAAAGGTCTGAATTACAAAGCCTTTATCTGGGTGTTTGGGAAGAGAGCTGAGTGCCTCTGACCTCTGCTGTTCCTGAGACAGTGACAACCTCTTTTCTGTGACCCACAGAAGGAGAAGATGAAGGTAAAGACACAGCAGCTGGTGGAGAAGGTCAGGAGGTCTCCCAATGACAGTGGCTCCTTTGAGGTGCAAGGCAAGTTTGAAAAGGGAAGGATGTTGTTGGCAGATGAAACATCTCTGCTTCTGTTCAGCTGTTCCCACCCCAGCACTTCCAGTTTGCTGTATAATTCAGGAGAATCTCCTCCAGGAGAGCCCCTGGGAGGCAGGGAGCCTGCAGGATGCCCTGCAGGACTGCTCTAGGTCTGGAAGACTTGCAGAGGCTGCTGGGGTACTTCCAAATTCCTGCTCCACATCCACCCTCCAAAGGCAGAGTGTGCATTATTCTGCTTGGAGTGCTTCTGTGACATGAAGCACTGAGCTGCAACTGTTACCAAAATGAGCCAAATTCAGCCATGGAACCCAGATTTTTCTCTGCATCGGAGAGCTGTGACTGAAGCACAGTGGGGACAGTGCAGGGACAAAGGCCATGTTGCACTGACCAACACTGACCACCCCTTTGTCATCAGTAAAGCCCTTTGGTTCTGCAGGATGCCACCAACCCCTCCCTCCAGAGGGACATGGCTGCTGCCCTTGGAAAAAAAAACCTTTAGTGCTGTCTGCTTCCCCAGAGCTTAAATCCTGTGAGGTGAAATGGATGTCAAATCACTGGGAATTGAATGAGTGCAAGAGGAACAAATTCACAGATAAATTTATATGATGTGTTGCTAAAATCTTACCCTCTCATTAAGCAGCCTCATAACAGTCACAGCTCTGCAGGTTGTGTGTTGTGGGTTGTTGTGCTCTGTCCAGTGGGCAGTGGGGAGTGGCTGGTGTGGGCAGTGCTTGTTGGGGACAGTGTTTCCTGTGGGCACTGTTCTGCCGTGGGCAGTCCCTGCTGTGCTGCTGTGGGTACCTGCAGGAGCAACAGTGCTCAGCTGGCAGCTTGAGGCAAGGCAGATGAACGTGGATCAGCTGGGAAAGCTGCTGCTCTCACACAGCTTCTCTCTCTCTCTGTTCTTTTACAGTTGCTATTTTGACTGCCAGGATACGCACGCTCGAGGAGCACCTCCAGAGGCATCCCAAGGTAACTCGTGGATCTGAGTCCACACACAGCAGCTGCTCAGGTGGTTTTCTCAGTTTATAACAAAAGGATTTTAATGCTGGGGATTATGGCATTCCTAAGGAGGTTTATAAAATAGTTACAGCTGTTCCATGGTGCCAGTTTGGGGAGCTGCAGGCTCAGGCACAGCTGGATTTTCGCCGACTCCGTGTTCTGGTTTGTTACTGTAGTGGAGGAAATGGCTGAGCAAATTCCTTTGGGCAGAGTTGAGCTCCGTTTCTCATCACTGCAGATGTGGCTTCACAACTTAGTTTTCACTAATTAATGAAGGCAGCTGCAGTAATAAGCAAAGAGCAAAGTCTGTGCTTGTTCTGCTCATGGAAATGTTTGGTGGACAACGCTGTGTGAATGTGCCACTTCCCTGCCTGCAGCAGCCTGGGTTCAGGCCCAAATTTGAGACATCTCGACTGAATTTATGAACAAGAGATATTACAGATTCTTTATGCAGGGCAAAAGGTGGGAAATGGATTGATAACTGCATCTGAAAGAAGTGCATAATTGTTACTCATGAAAACTTGAAGGGTACAGGGGAATAGAATTAAGCTTTCTATGACAAGCCAGAAGCTGTACCAGGAGTTGCAGCAAAGAGACCTTTTGTAATTCCTTGGCTGAAGCCCGTTCTTTACACAAATCACTCGTATAGGACAGGGAGACGTCTCCCATGACCTGCCCGGACTGGTGTGGCTCAGGCTACACTTGTGCCCTTCCAGAGAACAACCAGACAGTCAGAGCCAAGTCACAGATTATTTTCATATTTAATTTCTGGCGAAACAAAGGTAAATGCTTCTGTGTTATTCTGAAGCAGCACACTTCAGGGGAAGTAGGTTTTAGCCAGAAGACCTTCCCTGCAGCTTTGGCACAAACTGTACACAAGCTGAAAACAGTCTTCAGGGAAAGTGGAGCCATGAAACAGAGAAAGCAATTCCAGTGCAAAGTAAATGATATCTCCTTGGATCATCTTGTGCTGACCTGATGTACTCGCAGCATCTGCCAACAGAAATTGTTCTAAGACTCTGTCGTTAACCTGATCGTTCCCTTTCAGCCAAAATGTGGTCTGTTCTCAGTAATTTATTGGAGTGGCAGGACAGTCTGTCTGCAGTGGAGTGAACGTTGGGTGCTTTGCAGGACAAAAGTAACCGTCGGTGCATGCTGATGGATGTGGACCGGCGGAGGAAGATGCTGGGGTATCTGCGCCGGGTGAACTACAGCACCTTCGAGAGCACCTGCAAACAGCTGGACATCCAGTACAGCCCCCCCCCAGCCCTACATCCGCCGTGTCACCAAGCGCTGGCTGGTCAAGAAGGCTCTCTGCATCAAGGTACAGAGCAGGCTGGACAGGGAAGAACCCCTCTGTAGAAGTTAGAAGTGACTGATAGCTGAGTCCTCCTAAGCCAGGCTTTGACTTTGATCCTGTCTCTGGAGAACTGCCTGAGCTCAGCCAAGAGCTCCATGGGGGACATTTATGTCATGGGCACTGACACATGCTGTACTCAGGCACTTTGGGATGGGCTACTGGTTTGCTCAAAAATGTTTTATTCAAACCAGCTTTTTTCTCAAATGCTGGTATGGGAACTGATATATGAGATAATTTGATGGCAGTTTGGAACAGAAGCGTGGGTGCACCCACTGTCTGCCCTGATTTGCTCAGAATATATGGGTGTAACTGCTGCGTGCAGTAGATCTTGGTGTAACTGAGCAGAACCAAAAGCTGGACGTGCCTTTGGTTTGTAAATGCTAAATTTCAGTCCAATGAAATTACAACCAAAGGACTGGACCAAAGGTGTCCAAGGAATGACTAGATATGGCACTCAGTGCTCTGGTCTGGTTGACAAAGTGGGGATCGGTCACAGGTTGGACTCTGGTCTCAGAGGTCTTTTCCAACCTGAATGATTCAGTGATTCTGTGACTGGGTGGCTGTAACAGAGTAATCCCAGATGGTTCTCTGGAGCAAGGAAGGCACAGAGGGAGGATTTGATCTGGCTCCTGCTGGAACCGCTCTGCCTGCAGCAGACAGCCTGGGGAGCAGCTCTGCAGGCAGCTCTATCTCTCCTTTCTGCTTCCACAGGTATTCCAGGAGAAGCAGAAGCTGAAAGCAGCAGAGAGGCTGAAGCAGAGGAGAGAGTGGCAGGTGAGAGCAAGGGCAGCACAGGCACGGCAGGAGAAGCAGGTGCAAGAGAAGCAGGCACAGGAGGGGACTCCTGTGTAGTGGCACAGCCAGGCTGGCACAGACAGGCTGACAATAAACACTTGCCCAAAGACCTCAAGCCTCTGCTCATGTGATGTGGTCTGCGCCGTTCTGAGCACCTGGGAAGGGTAGCGGGTGGTTTAAGTGGTTTAGAAGTTTAATTTCAGGCCAGGTGCTGGGTAGGTCACTCTGTGAGGCAGGTCTGTCAGTGGGAAGAGTTCAAGGGCTGCCTGTGTCCTGTCAGCATAGCCAGCCCAGAAGTTTGTGCTGTCACATTTTCTTAGATATTTATAAACTGAAGCTTAAGACATTTAGATTGGACATTATGAATAAATCTTTCCCTGTGAGGGTGGAGAGGCCCTAGCACAGGCTGCCCAGAGAAGCTGTGGCTGCCCTATCCGTGGAAGTGCCCAAGGCCAGGCTGGACATTGGGGCTTGGAGCAACCTGGGACAGTGGAAGGTGTCCCTGCCCATGGCAGGGGTGGCACTGGATGGGCTTTAATGTCCCTTCCAACCCAAATCATTCTGTACATGCACAGGGGCCGTGCTTGTGTGCCAGGATGATCCACACATAGTCTGGGACAATGTGCACATGGATCGGGATGCTCTGCACACGCAGTGGGGATGATGCCCACACAGACGGGGAGGATGCACATGCGGACCAGGGACGATGCACACAGGGACCGGGACGATGCGTGCAGGGACTGGGGTGATGGGAACACTCAGACCAGGATGACGGGAACACGCACCGCGGACGGTGTGCACACGGACTGGGATGCTGCGCACACTCAGACTGGGATAATGGGAACACGCACCGGGGACGGTGCGTACACGGACTGGGATGCTGTGCACACTCAGACTGGGATAATGGGAACACGCACCGCGGACGGTGCGCACACGGACTGGGATGCTGCGCACACTCAGGCCGGGATGACGGGAACACACGCCGGGGATGCTGCGCACACTCAGGCCGGGCTGACAGGAACACACGCCGAGGATGCTGCGCACACTCAGGCCGGGCTGACGGGAACACACACCGGGGATGCTGCGCACACTCAGGCCGGGCTGACGGGAACACACACCGGGGATGCTGCGCACACTCAGGCCGGGCTGACGGGAACACACACCGGGGATGCTGCGCACACTCAGGCCGGGATGACGGGAACACACACCGGGGATGCTGCGCACACTCAGGCCGGGCTGACGGGAACACACACCGGGGATGCTGCGCACACTCAGGCCGGGCTGACGGGAACACACACCGGGGATGCTGCGCACACTCAGGCCGGGCTGACGGGAACACACACCGGGGATGCTGCGCACACTCAGGCCGGGCTGACGGGAACACAAACCGGGGATGCTGCACACACTCAGGCCGGGCTGACGGGAACACACACCGGGGATGCTGCGCACACTCAGGCCGGGCTGACGGGAACACACACCGGGATGCTGCGCACACTCAGGCCGGGCTGACGGGAACACACACCGGGGATGCTGCGCACACTCAGGCCGGGCTGACGGGAACACACACCGGGGATGCTGCGCACACTCAGGCCGGGATGACGGGAACACACACCGGGGATGCTGCGCACACTCAGGCCGGGCTGACGGGAACACACACCGGGGATGCTGCGCACACTCAGGCCGGGCTGACGGGAACACGCACCGCGGACGATGCGCACGCGCGCCCCGGCCGGCCAAGACGGCGCGCCCCGATTGGCCCCGCGGCTGCCGGGCAACGGCGGCGGCGCTCCGGGTGCGGGGCCGTGCCGGGGCCGTGCCGGGGCCGTGCCGGGGCCATGTCGACGCGGACGCTGCCGCTGCTGTTCCTGAACCTGGGCGGGGAGATGCTCTACATCCTGGACCAGCGGCTGCGCGCCCAGAGCATCCCCGGAGAGAAGGCGCGCAAAGGTGAGCGGCGGGCGCGGGCCGGTCATGGGTCCCTCCGCTCCCGGTGTCCCGGTGCCAGCGGCGCGCCGGGGAGCCGCTGGCGGTGTCGGGCTGGCGGCACTGCCCGTGCCCCCGGGCAGGGCTTTGCCCCCGCTCCCGCCTCCCCGGTAGCGGCTCGGGCTGCTCCGCCCGGCGGTGCCGGTTCCCGGGGTGCCGCCCCGGGACACGCAGGGACACTCGGTGCTGTCAGCGGAGGATGCTGCGAGCTAACGGCGTCAGTGCCGGTCCGGGGCAGGAGTTTCCTTACCCCGATTTCAGGGCTCCATCGCAGTAATTACCACGGTAATTATCACAGTAATCAGCCCTCAGTGGTTTGTGGTCTCCACTTGGAAGCGCAGCCCGTTGCGTTGATCGGCTCGGTGAAGTTCCTGTGGTAAGAACAGCCCGAAGGTGTTGCTGACGCTGGTTTGGGAGTTTCTGACACAGAAGAAGAAACTGGAGTCCGTGTCGGTGTTTCTGTGCTAAATTCGGGAGTTAAAGCTTCAGAAATGACTTTTGGACTCAAAATAACTCAGGATTTGGTTGTCAGCCGAGGTCCTGGACTGTTTTTGGGCAGACCAGGTTGCTTTGCAGTGGGAAGGAGTTTCCAGGAATAAATTTGTAAACCTTGTGCAGACACAGCACATGCAGTTGTGTGAAATTAAAATACCAATACGGCTCCTGAAACCCTTGTCTGGCTTTTATACAATCCCATTTGGCCAAAATCCTTGTACAGACAGCCTCGTGCCTTCACATGGGGCACGAAACTCCAGCTCACAGCCAAGCACCTCTGTATTTACCATTGCAAATTACCACAGCTTTACTTTACAAGTCCTTGCATCTCTCTGTCAGGGGATGGGGAATGTGCCTCGGGAAGCTCTGGGATGTTTTAATAAAGAATCAACTTGATATGAGCTTGGTATTGTTATCCCTTCTGCCTGTCCTTTATGAAGTGCTAAACAATAAAGGGTTCACAGTGTAATTATTGTATTGTTTGTGAGGGGGCACTTGTAATTATTCATGTGTGTCCTGATGAGGGAATGATCTGAGAGAAGATTACTGCTGTTCATACAGGGACAAGTTTAGGATTTTAGCTAAATTAAATCTTGGAGCATCTCAGCAGGAGAATTGGACTGTTTTAGTTTGTCCACACATGGATTGTTTTTTCTTCCAAAAAACTGTTGTGTTAATTTCACCGAGATGTGGTTCATCCACACTGAGGTGTTTGTTGATGCTTAAAGCTGTTCTCTCAAATACTGGTTACTTGTAAGGCAAAATACAGCTGAAAACTACCCAAGCTCAGTGCAAAGGGTAAAATTTGATGTGCACTGAAGCAGCAGGATTTTATCCAAGGGGAGGGTGAGGTTCTCATTCTGAATGCTCAGTGCTGAATGCTCAGTGCTGAATGCTGATGAGAAGTGACAAAATCCATTAGTTAGCTTATTTTTTCTTTTCTTTGTTTTTTTTTAGTTTATTTCTTTTCTTCTCCTTACAACTCTTGTTCTTACATCTTGAACTGCTGTTTTGTTTTATATGCTTCGTGTAGATGAATGGACAGATGTGGACAGGAAACGAGGTACAGTAACTGCTGGCTGCATGCACCAGTCCAACCCCACGTGCACACCTGGGGCTCATCGTGCCTGAACACCTGAGGCTGTTCCTGCAGCCTTCAGTCAGTGTCACAAATGAACAGTAATGCTCACCTGGTCCTTAAATGCGCTTTTGACCGTAAATCAGTGAAAAAACAGACCATATCTTAAAATCGTATGGCCTCAAAAATCAGCTGTTAATTTAACCAAGACTATAAATGGATCAAAACTTTTTATCCTGGTGGTCTTGCCTGCAAAAATGGTATCTGTATTTCTTTACTGCCGTTTTCATGCAAGCATGTAATTGTGTGAGCATCGTGCAGGTCGTTTTTCTGCTTAAATGCAGGAATATGGGGTATATTCCATTTTTCTAAGGTTTTGTCTAATTCATTGCTCAAGGTTTGGACAGGTGAACTCCAGGGATGATCAAAGGCATTCCCATCCCAGCTGCTTTACCCACCTGTGCTGGTGGTCACCTGGCAGAGTGATCCCCAAGGAGCAGATGCCCACACCTCAGCCAAGCTCACCCTGACTGGAGTGATCCTGGGAGGGATTGAGCCCTCGGGTGTTGCAGGGGAGCAGCCGAGGTGTGAACGCGTTTCCCTCTGGAATCTGCCCTGGAACAGGAGCCTCCAGCAAGGGCTGTGCTAAGGAATGAAGAAATGAATCTCTTGAATCTCAGGTTTTTGCTCTGTGAGCACGAGCAGAATTTACAGGGTCCTTCTGACCAGCCCTTTTTTAAGAGAGATCAAGGTTGTGATTGAAGTTTTGCAAAATAAGCATCATGGATAGGTTTTGATATTTGTTGAAGGTAAACACTGGTGTCCTGGAGCTTGCCCCAGCTTTTTTCCTACCATTACATCCTGTTTCCAAGCACACCCTTTTCCCAGCCTTTAACATCTCAGAAGTCTAGGAACAGATTCCATCCCATCCAAAACAACGAGGAGCCGCCCAGAGCCGTGACGTAGCGAGACAGGGGTGGCTCAGGGGCATGTCCCAGGCTGATCCATCACTTCTCCTGTGAGAGAGAACACTTTGCCTGTTCTCAGTGCTCCGGAGGATCTCGGGAGGGTCCTGGAGTCACCTCCTGGGGCTGTCACTGATGGTGCCGTGACATGGTTCCTTTAGGAGCCACGAGCCTGTGGCACACAGGCTGTGACTGTCCACAACTCGGAATGTTCCTTCTGCTGCCCCAAGCATCCTCTGGGAAGCACCAGCATCACCCAGGCGTAGCTCCAGTCTCGTGCCATGCATCCCAGCCAAGCAGGTGACACGTGCTGCCTGTCACCAGTGACTTGGCGTGGGGAGGCCAAAGGCACCGTCACCCCCAGCTTCAGTCCTGTCCATCACACTGGCTATACTGGTGTCCCTCCTCTCATCCCAGCTGATGACCCCCCCCCCGTCTGCTCAGTTGCTTTTTCTGTGTTGCTTGTGCCATGTCCCTGGGCCAGTGCTCCTGTGTCACCTGCCATGGCCACACTGGTGTGAGCAGCAGCTCCCCAGGGCCCCCCTGAGACCTTTGCTGTTTCATTATCAAACATGTGAGAGATTTATTATAAATTTGCCCTTTAGTGTGATTTTTTAATGTCTTTCTCAGCTCTTTTTATAGCCCACACAAGAGGTTTTAATTTAAGAAGATAATTTATGCCCATGGTTCACACAGACCTTCAATTCTGTTGAGAAATCAGTGTACTGGGACATGTCTGTCTCCTGGTGGCTTGAGTTCTTTGTGACTCTCCAAAGACAGGAGAAGTCTTTGTGTGGGCAGCACACACGAGCAGCTGAAAAATATTTTCCTTGATAGCAGTATAAAGCAGAAGTTCTTATTTTTGTCCTAATTGACTCCCTGCAAAATTAACTAAATACTAATATCTACTACTACTAATATATTTTATTTTCTCCACAAAAAAATAGGGGATTTCTGCCTGGGATTGCAAGTAGGGATTGTTTTATGGCCAGTTTATTTGAAAGGAAGGGAGGAAGGAGGAATTTTTTTCCTGTTTGCAATTAGGTGTATTCATGATCCAAACTGCTCAGGAGCTGAGATCTGTCTGTGGTTTTGGGGTGTTTAAACCAGGACTAGGGAGCCCCGTCAGGTTCAGCGCAGGGGCTGCTGAGCTGTGTGTGACCAGTGCATGAGGAACCTGTAACCAGCAGGTTTAGGGAGGAGAGAGAATCACCTCAGGAGGCTCTTACCCTTGGAACACAGCTCTCCCTGCCCAGGCTCCCAGCAGTGCCCAGGGAGTTAATCCTCTAGGAAGAGGTGAAATGACAGGGAAATTACCTTTGTCTGTTGGTGTAGGACAGGTGTGGAAAGCCAGGTGTCTGACCCCCCAGGGAATCACTGGGGCAATAATTCAAAGCACTGGTCACTACCACTCTCTGTATGTTCACTTTTTCTCCTTTTCCTTTTTTTTTTTAATTATTTATTCTGAGATTTTTCAAATCCACAAGAATTGTCTGGCATTGTAGGCTTCATAACAGTCATTTGCTTAGGAAAATCCACACTTGTACAGTAGTCTGTGACCTGACATATTAATTTACCTTTTTTTTTTTTTTGTTAGAGAAATAAATGTTTGTTGATGATAACTCTAGAGTATCAGGGAGATAATAAAAGGAGCAGATCCAGCACAAAAGCTCAGATGCTGCATCTGCTTGAACCACTGCACTGTGTTTTCCATCTTGTTTGTATTAAGAGCTCAATAACCAGAGCACAGCTCTCACCCTCAGCACTCCTGAGCTCTAAGAACTCTTCAGTAAGTCACACAACAGTTCCATGGCTAAATTTACACAGAAAAAAATGAACCACAAGTCAGGAAGTTTGGAGTTCTGCATTTGAAACTCTAGGGCCTGCAGAAGTTTCAGCTGTGAGAGCCATAAATGGGTTGATAGAGATCTCAGGGATATAAATGCTTTATTAAATACCTGCCAGTGTTAATCCATTTGAATAAAGATTACAGAGAGCCCTGCAGGAGCTTCCGTTGAGAAGTTAAAAAATAGACTGATAGTGTCAGAGCGTGTCGAGGAACAGGCACAGCCATGTAGCTGCAATCTGCAGAGATCTACCACAGTGCAAAACAGTCTCCTTGGGAAGAAGAACTGCAGCTTTTTTAGATAACAGCACATCAGAGCAGCATTATTTAAAAGTGAAAAGTGCCAGGCATAGCTGTAAAACCAGAACAACAAAGCCAGCCTTACTCCCACTGGGAAACAGGGACTGCTGCCTTCAGCTCACGTGGCATTTGTGCCCTGGGGGACATCAGCTGGTTTAGCCCAGGTGGGACTGGGGAAGTGCTGGATCCGGAGGTGCTGTTCCCCCTCTCCTGTTGTGCTCTGTCCCTGCTCTGCACAGGTAACCCTGGTGTGAACCTTGCAGCTGGGGTGGACCAGGAGCGCGCTGTTCTGCAGCAAACCACAGAGCCTCTTTGTCTTTGCAGTTATGAACGACATCATCTCTGCCATGTTCAAGAAAAATTTCATGGAGGAGCTATTCAAACCCCAGGATCTCTATTCCAAGAAAGCCCTGCGCACTGTGTACGACCGGCTGGCTCACACCTCCATCATGAGACTGAACCAGGCCAGCATGGACAAGGTAACCACAGACTGCCACCTGGCCTGGCTCTGCTGGCACTTCCCAGCTGCGCTCCAGCAGTTTCTGTTTGCAATAATTAACCTTTTGGGCTTTACCATGTTGAAGCATTTTGGAACAGCTTTCCTTGTGAAAATGTTCTCAGCCAAGAAAATCCATGGTGGCATCAGCTACCTCAGAACTGAGTATTTCTGCCTGAACAGCTAAATCTTTGATTTGAACAAGTTCACTAAGCATTCCTTAAGTTTATCAGATGTTTTCATATATATTAAAAATATACACTTCTGTGGGTGTGGATAAACATCTGTATTTCTGTACTGACACCCACTGTCTTGCAGGCACAGGTGTTAGAGTTATTGCCTGCAAGCAGTGTATCCGCAGCCAATTCTGAAAAAAATGGTAGGAATGGGATTACCAGAGAGCCCTCCCCCCAGGTGTCAGTGCTGCTGAAATTCATGGAATCGCTGAGGTTGGAAAAGCTCTCCAAGAGCATCGAGTCCAACCTGTGACCAATCCCCACCTTGTCACCCAGCCCAGAGCAATGAGTGCCACATCCAGTCATTCCTTGGATACTTCCAGGGATGGGGACTTCACACCACCTCCCTGGGCAGCCCCTTCCAATGTTTAATAAACATTTTCATGGAGAAATTTTCCTGATGTCCACCCTGACTCTCCCTGGCCCAGCCTGATGGCCGTTTCCCTCTCCTCCTGTCCCTGTTCCCTGCCAGCAGAGCCCGACCCGTCCGGCTGCCCCCTCCTGCCAGGGAGTTGTGCAGACCCCGAAGGTCCCCCTGAGCCTCCTTTTCTCCAGGCTGAGCCCCCCCAGCTTCCTCAGTCGCTTCAGGTGCTCCAGCCCCTTCCCCAGCTCCACTCCTTTCTCTGGACACGCTCCAGCCCCTCAGTATCTCTCTTGCCCTGAGGGGCCAAGAACTGGACCCAGCACTCGAGGTGTGACCTCACCTGAGCATTGGTGACTTTGGAGACCCAGCAAGAAGGCTGGGGATGGGACTGCAGAGGTCTTGTTCTTTTTAGGAAACGGAGCTAAAATGGTTCCTTGTGCCACAGGCAGGTGCTGGCCTGAGTGCTTGAATCCCTCTCTCCATTCCCGGGAAGTTTCCTGTGTGACAGGACCAATGTTCCCGTGTTCCTTTGCAGCTGTACGACCTCATGACTATGGCCTTCAAATACCAAGTGCTGCTGTGCCCTCGGCCCAGGGACATTCTGCTGGTCACATTCAACCACCTGGGATGCCATCAGGATTTCATCTCCGACTCCCCTGGCATTCTGAACCAGGTGGATGAGACCTTCCGGCAGCTGATAGAAGTAAGAATCCTCAGAAAAAGGGTGGGACACACTGTGGTTTGATTTTATGGGGTTTTTACCTCTTTCATCATCTTAGAGATGAATTACTACATTGGGGAGGGCTGTGAGTCAAGTGCTATTTTTCTACTGGTCCAGTTTAAATCAATATATTGCTTATTCAGCCTGATTTAAGTCTCCACTGATTTCAGCAGAAATTAAATCAGAGTTTTAGTGACAGTAATTACTGATAATGACCAGCAGCCCTCTTAGAGCATCTCTGCTCCCCCTGCAAGTGGATCAGAATATGCTGTATATACTGTGGATCAGAATAGTCAGATATTCTTGTTCCCCCTTTTCGTGGGTGGGACATGGAACACCTGTAAACCCTTGCATGATGATTTTCCTTTTCCAGACCTACAACTGTCTCTCTGATGGTGAATTCCAGCTCATCAGGCAAACACTCCTCATTTTCTTCCAGGATATGCACATCAGGGTAAGAGCCCAAATACAGCTAGGCAGGGAGAATGACAGGGGAGTTTGGGGCTGGAGTACAAAGGGGATCTGCTTATAAACACTGCAGGTTTGGGTTTGTTAATTGTGCTTTTCAGTCATCTTGATGTGCTTGTAATTACACTCAAATTTCACAAATTGAGCACATCTACTACAATAATGCTGAATAATTCCACAATACTATGAAAAAGGGAATCTCTACTAGTATGATTTGCTGATTGATAAATCCATTTTTCCTTTTAGAAGAAACTTGATATGAAACCTGAGCGTGAAGTCTTGATATTCTCTAAATAAATTGATCACACTCACATGCACAAACAGGATGTAGTTTTTAATACAGTTTTTTTAATGTTAGATCAGTGTGCCCATCCTCTGGACCACAATTCCGCATCACTGGCTTTGTAAATACATCCCTTTACACACATCAAGAGCTCTAGGAAACCTTCTCCAGTGTGGGCAGAGAGGCTCAAGCTCAGATTTCAGGGAATTTGGATGGGAAGGTCCGCAGAGGTTTTCCCCAAGGTGTGATGTTGTGATGTCCTTTTGCAGGTCTCCATCTTTCTGAAGGATAAAGTGCAAAACTCGAACGGTCGCTTTGTGCTGCCAATCTCAGGGCCTGTCCCGTGGGGCACGGAGGTCCCAGGGCTCATCAGGTGAGCTGGTGCCATGTGTGGGGCTGCTCAGGGAGGAGCATTTCATTCCAGAGGGCTCAGGAATTCAGCTCAAACTGCCATTCCTGTTGCATGGATAGCTGAACCTCCAGTAAACACTATTTAAAGGGCAGGATTTGGGACTAAGTCACCCAGCAGTGAAATGCTGAGCTGCTTCTGGAGTTTTCTATCCCAGTAAATTAGCTGTTAGTAACTTATCCTGTAACAGGCATTTACCAATGTACAGAATAGAGTTTTATTCCCCTTGTGCAGGAAGCAGAGGAACTAGGTACTGAAAATCAGGACTAAACCTACTAAATGTTTCAATAATGCCTTGTTTTTAAGGATATTCAATCACAAAGGAGTGGAAGTTAGAAGGGCTGAGTTCACCACTGCTGGGAATTACGTTACTCCACAAAGGGAAGGATCTTTTGAGCTTTATGGAGACAGAGTCCTCAAACTTGGAACAAATATGTAAGTAATTTTTGTTATATGTAGAAACCTGAACCAAATGCTGATGGATTGTTCTGAAGCACATCTTCAGCCTGGTGTGGTTTTGGCCTCTTTTGCTATTAATTATCAGGTTGACTTTGTTACAAGGTGCTGCCCTGCACCAGGACATGTGTGGACAGTGTCTAAAGAGCTGTGGAAAACAGTAAAACTTTGATTTATGTCCGCAGTGGAGCTGAGGAAAGAATGTTCTCACGTGGTGCCACATTTTATGTGAAATAGGATTTAATGTAACCAGAGTCAAGAAATCCTCTCTGTTCTCCACGTTTGCCTTAATGTAGATGTTCCATCCAAAGAGACCCATGTTTCTTCTTGCAGCTTTGTCCCTCACACGCCTTAATGCCTCACTGTGGCACCACACTGAGCTGTAACTTCTCATTGCCATTGTTCAGTCTTCAGAAAAATATCCTAAAATCCTGCATCCTGTGCTGCTCCCTCTGGTTCCTGTACCTCGTCCCAGTAACAGGCTGTTCTTCCCCATGTGTTTTCCCCTCTAGGTACAGTGTGACCCGGCCAGTGGAGACACATATGTCGGGATCATCCAAAAAGCTGGCATCCCAGGCGAAGGTCAGTGTCATCCTGTACCTATCACTGCTTAAACTGGCCAAATTCTTAGTCTCTAGATACGGGATAAGTTCAGGGAAGCTTTTCTGTTGTTTTCAGAGCCTCATGCAATCCTCCCCAGTCCTTTGAAGCCAGGGGAAGGGCACATTTTCCCAAAGAATCCACACGCTTGTGCAAGGATGTGCTTCCTTCCATTTTAATCTCAGAAAACAGAAAGTTTGCTTTACAGATTTCTCATTTGTCCAATTTAGCTGGAAAAGCATCTTGTGCTGAGTCTATAAATCCAAGCAACCATTTCCAATATCGAGCTGGTGATTACTGGTTATCTGCACAATCTGTCCCAGGAACAACAGGGAAATGTGTTTATATCCCTCTGAAGGACATGTATGGAATATCAAAGCTCCTTGCAGCCCCATCTCCCAGGTAATTGCCCAGCGGGCCCCTTGCTGTTTCCTGCAGGAGAACATAGTCCCCAACCCTCTTGCTAAAGAAGAGCTGAACTTTCTGGCCCGGCTGCTGGGAGGTTTGGACATCCAGAAACCCGCTGGTGGTGAGACGGGATTTCGGCTGAACTTGTTCACGACTGACGAGGAGGAAGAGTATGCTGGAGTCCTTCTTGGTTTGGGTTTGGGGTGCCCTGTGGGGAGCCCTGGAGACCAAAGCTGGCCCTCAACAGCTTTAGGGTCAGACCAGCAGGTTGTTATCCTGCTCCAGATGTCTCCTGTGATGCAGCCTTGCTCCAAATGCCGCTGGCTGGGATCTGTCTGGAGGGACAGAAACATACCTTCAGCCCTTTTAGTTTTTACCTGCTTTTAATCTCAGCTACAGAAATATTCCTGCTCTTCTACACTTAACAAAAAAATTTAGGATGGGGAGAAGCCTCCAAACTGGGGTGAACACATTAATTTGCCAAGTAGGAAGAGCGGCATTGTTCAGACTTCATAGAATTACAGAATGGTTTGGGTTGGAAGGGACCTTAAGGGTCCTCTGATTCCACCCTGCCATGGGAAGGGACGCCTTTCACTAGACCAGGTTGCTTCAAGCCCCATCCAGTCTGGCCCTATGAGCATCCTCTGAGCATCATTTGTGCCTACAGGAGCTTCATGAAGTCTGATTTTTATCACTTCCTTGTACATCTTCATGGGATTAACCACTCTTTTCATGTTTTTACATCAAGACACGGCGGCACAGACCAGACCAGAGGAGTTGTCCTACAAAGGTTATCAACATTGAAGCCACGCAGGTATGTTACATGTTTCACATCACTGGTTCTCACCATCCCTGCCTTGCTAAGGACTGTGTTTCACCCAGAGCAGGGACTTAAAAATACATTTTTTCCCATTTCACTTAAGCTCATAACTAAGTAATGGCCAACTTTCTGCCAAGACAGTGGAATTGGTGATTATTTACTAAGAAAACTTGAATCCTGACAAATACCAGAGCAAGTGTTTAGCCGACTTGGGTGTAGAAGGGGCACGTCCCAGTCCAGCCCAGTCCCGGCCGCGGTAGCACCGTGGGGACACCGGCGGTGGCTGAGCGCGGTGTCTGTCCCGCAGGAGCCGGGGCGGCGGGCGGAGCTGTCCCGCATCCTGGGGGAGCTGGAGGTGGCGGAGCCGCGCCCGGGCAGCGCCGAGAAGGGCGAGGACTTGCTGGCGCTGATGGACGGGCTCTGAGCGGGACACGGGGACAGCGGGACACGGGGACACGGGGACAGCGGGACACCGGGACACGGGGACAGCGGGACACGGGGACAGCGGGACACCGGGACACGGGGACAGCGGGACACGGGGACACCGGGACAGCGGGACACCGGGACGCGGGGACAGCGGGACACGGGAACACCGGGACATGGGGTTATCGGGACACGCGGACATCGGAACATGGGGACATCGGGACAGCCGGACAGCGGGACACGCGGACACGGGGACATGGGGACAGCCGGACAGCGGGACACACGGACACGGGGACAGCCGGACAGCGGGACACGCGGACACGGGGACATGGGGACATCGCGCGGGGCCGCCCCGCCTCTTCCAGCCGCGGGCGGGGCGGGGGGCGGGGCCGCGCGTGCGCGGGGGGCGGGGCGGTGCGAGCGGGCGCGCGGGAAGGCGCCGGCGTGTGAGTGCGCGGGGGGGCGCGCGCGCTGGGGGGGGCCCTGGTGTGCGGAGGGGAGGGGACGCGGGGACAATGGGGGGAGCTGGGAGAGGGACAGCGAGTGGGGGGGGGGGAGGGGGCAGGGAGAGTGCGAGGGGACACGAAGCGCCCCAGCGTGCAGGGGGCCGGGGGCGGTGTGCCAGGGGGGTGGGCGAGGAGAATGGGAGAGACTGGGGAGAGGGGCGGCGTGCGGTGGGTGTGTGAGGGGTGGTAGGAGTGTGTAGGGGAGTGCAAGGAGTGGTATGAGTGCAGATGAACGTGCGGGTAAGTGTGAAAGGGGTAGTACGTGTGCAGGTGGGCGTGTGACAGGTGATACATGTGCAGGTGAGCGTGCAAGGGGTGATGTGTGTGTGCAGGCGAGTGTGTGAGGTTTGGTGTGTGTGCAGGGCTTGGTCCGTGTGCAGGGGAGTGTTCAAGAGCTGCTCCATGTGCAGGTGGGCGTGCAGGAGTTGGTCCATGTGCAGGTGCGTGTGTGGGGTCGCTCCGTGCACAGGTGTGTGTGCGGGAGTTGCTCCGTGTGCAGGGGTTGCTCCATGTGGAGGTGTGTGTGCGGGAGTTGATCTGTGGGCAGGTGTTTGTGCAGGAGTTGCTCCGTGTGCAGGAGTTGCTCTGTGTGCAGGTGTTTGTGCAGGAGTTGCTCCGGGTGCAGGAGTTGCTCTGTGTGCAGGTGTTTGTGCAGGAGTTGCTCCATGTGCAGGTGTGTGTGCAGGAGTTGCTCCATGTGCAGGTGTTTGTGCAGGAGTTGCTCCGTGTGCAGGTGTGTGTGCAGGAGTTGCTCTGTGTGCAGGTGTTTGTGCAGGAGTTGCTCCGTGTGCAGGTGTGTGTGCGGGGGTTGCTCCGCGTGCAGGGTTGATCTGTGGGCAGGTGGACTGTGCAGGGGTTGGCCATGGAAGGGACTGGTCCGTGTGAGGCACAGCGGGCGAGTGTCCCCAGCCCTGCGTGCCCTGTCCCGCCGCAGCCGCCATGGAGGTGAGCCACTCGGTTGAAGGAGCGCACCATCTCCGAGAACAGCCTGGTCATCCTGCTGCAGTGGCCTGCGCGCCACGTAACCACCGTGGAGCTGCGTGATGAGAGCGCGGCCGCGGGGCGCGTCACCAGCGTGGACGCCTTCATGAACGTGCGCCTGGCTGAGGTGACCTTCACGGACAGGCAGGGCACCGTGTCCCACCTGGATGAGCTCTTTGTGACTGGCAGGAACATCCGCTACGTGCACATCCCCGACGAGGTGGACATCCAGGCCCACCATTGAGGAGGCAGCTCCAGGCCATCCACAGGGTGCGGTGCTTTGGGGGCCGTGACAAGGGCCGCAGGGAGTTCCTTGATGCCAAGCACAAGTGAGCACCTGGTGCTGCCCACAACAGCCAGGGTGGACCTGGGATGGGCATGCCCCTTTGATGGACTGCCAGCCCCCGCCACGCCGGACATCCCACGCAAAGGACATCCCCCCAGGACATTTTCGCCCAGGGACTTGGGGCTCTGCTGTTCCCCTCGCCAGTGCCTGCGGAGGAGCAGGGCTGGTTTTTGTAAGGAATAACACCATTTAAAAGGCTCTGTGGTCTCTCCGCTCATTTCCTGTTTCATTGGCAGCTACTCATGTCCCTCCTCAAGTGGCCAAAGGACCCCAGCTGCCATCCCACTGCCCCCGGCTCAACCTTTCCCTGCCCACAGAGCACAGGACCTGCTGTCACCAGTGTGGCTTCCCTGGGAGTGGGAGCTGCTGCTGCTGAGCTGGGCAGGGGCTGGTTCTGGTCTGTGCTCAGCTCCCTGCTGAGCCACTGTTCTGGAAGTGTTCAGTGAGAAGAGAGCGAGATCAAGGGGAGTGAATGTGCAGGGGAAGGGGCAGCACTGTCTGCCTCAGAAAGCAGGAACATGCTTCACCCAGGACACAGGGAATGCTGGTACTGCTGGCTCCTCTGCTTCCTGCCCCTCTGTCACCGCAAAATCTGTGGTACTACCAAAGTGTGCAGCCCACTGTAACCTGTTCCCACAGGGACCCCGTGGGACATGGAGCCGTGTGGCCTCTTCGAGCAGAGCTGAGGGTTCTGCCCTGGGGATGCTTGTTTGCAGGGCCTGGGGCTGGGCAGCAGGGCAGGGCAGACTGGTGGGCCGAGCCCGGAGGGTTCCAACCCAGCTGGTCCCATCAGAGCGTGGGGGTTCTGTGGCGGGGGTCCACACCCAGCACTTTCCAGTCCGGGGTGTCCCAGCCCGGGGTGTCCCAGCCCGGGGGCCCCAAGCCAGGGGTGTCCCAGCCCAGGGTGTCCAGTCCGGGGTCCCCAAGCCAGGGGTGTCCCAGCCCGGGGTGTCCAGTCCGGGGTGTCCCAGCCCGGGGTGTCCCAGTCCAGGTGTCCCAGCCCGGGGATCCCGGCCCGAGGGTCCCGGTGCCGCCGGGCGGGGCCCGCGGGCCTCTGCGGGCGGGGCCTGTCCAGCTGGCCCCGCCCCTCCACCAATCACAGGCGCGTTCGAATCTCCCGCGTGCTCACCAATCCTCCGGGCTCCTGGCCCCGGCCCGAGCCAATCAGCGACGGGTTTATCCCACCTCAGCCAATCAGCCTTCGCTGCTTGCCGGCCTCTCCGCCGCGCTCCTCAGCCTATCAGAGCCCGCCGCAAAACCCGGTCCGGCCCCCACGCTCTCCTCCAATCACCGCCCGCGCTGTCGCCCTCGCCCAATCAGCGCCGCCGCTTCCCCGGCCCGGCGGCGGCCGGCAGGGGGCGGGCTGGCGGCGGGGGGGCGGTGCGGCGCGTCACTTCCGGTGCCAGGCGGCCGCCGGAGCGGAGCGAGTGCCGGGCCGGGCCGGGCCCGGGGCCATGGGTGAGTGAGGGGTCAGCGAGAGCACGGGGAACCGGGGCCTAGCCGAGGGGTGAGAGAGAGCGGGGGGGAACCGGGCTCAAACCGTGGGTGAGTGAGAGCTCAGAGAGAGCGGGGGGAGCCGGAACTGGGCCATGGGTGAGTGAGGGATGAGAGAGAGCGGGGGGATCCGGTACCGGGGCTGGGGCTGTGGCTGAGTGAGGAGGATGGGGGGGGGGGAAGCGGGATCGGGGCCGCGGCCATGGGTGAGAGACGAGGGAACTGGGGCCGTCGGTGAATGAGGGGGGAAACCGGGATCGGGGTTGAGCCCCGGGACCCGTCACCGTCCCGGTCCCACTGTGCGAGGGGCGGTCGGGCACCGTGTCCTGGAGGCGCCACCGCAGCCCCGCGATGGGCTGGGCCGGGCGCTGCGGGGAGACGCGCCGGTGTTACCGATCGTCCGCCGGGACCGAGCCGGGCGAGCCCCCAGCTGCCGGCGGCTCGAGGGGACCCCGGCCGCCCGGCTCGGCTCGGTGCTGCCGGTGCCCCGGTGCTCTCCAGGATGGGTGCGGGGCTGGGTTTGAAAAGGCCCCTTGGTAAATCGCTCGTTTGTCCCTTTCTGCCTGGCAGGAGCTCGGGGGGCTGGGGCGCTGCTGCCAGCACGTGGGACAGGTCCAGGGGGCCGAGGGAAAGCACAACCCGTGATTTGGGGCTGGTTTTGCCTCCAGTCTGGGCAGGAACCTCTGAATTTAGGCTTTTGGGACCTCTGTGCCGAGGAGGAGCCTCGTGTGCCTCAGCAGTGAGTAGGTGAGGGCTGTGCCTCTGAGTGAGGGTGAGTAACATTAGCAGGTGTCGGAGCCAGGGACGGACTGCCCTGCACTCCCGTGGGAGCTCACCCGAGGGGTTGAGGGGGATGGGGACCTCAACCCAGAGCCGGGTGCTGTCCTTCTCTGGTCGTGGCCTTTGGGAGCCCTGCTGCCTGTGCAGTACTGAGGGTGTGAAAGGTCTCACTGCTGTCGGGAACCTCATGGGATGGCATCTCCACCCCCCGACACAGGGGGTTTGGGGTTCCTCCTGTGCCCATCCAGCTGCTCCCTCCTGCCCAGGCTGTGCTGGAATGTGCTGCACTGGTGTTGGGGATTCAGCTCTTTGCTAGCTTAGAGCCTTAATGTATGGGCTTAACATATACTGGTATGAACAGGTGTGCTGGGGGTCTCGGGCTGCAATCCCATGTCCAGAGGGAGCTGGAGAAGTCAGAGCAGAGGCCATGGCCCTGGTGTGGTGAGGCTGAGCCACCACTGCTCTGCCCTGTGCTGCAGGACAGCCGGCTCCTCTGAGGCAGCAGGGACACAATGGGGCACAGGTGAGGTGCCTGTCACCCAGGTGAGGCGTGACCTGAGTGACAGCATGGGAGCACTCATCTGCTGCCATGGAGCCCCAGGCCGGCAGCAGTCAGGGTTCAGGACATACTTCCTCATTGCTGGAGGGCTTGTGCTGCGTCCTTTGATTGTTTCTCTGTGGTATCCATGCTGAGGGTTTGATCACATAATTGTGTTCCTTAAAAGCAAAGTTCAGCTGGGTTGTGACCCTCAGGATGTTACAGAACTTGGAACAGGCAAGGGAAGCCTCATAGGCACCGAGCTGTGCTATGATTCAGCACAGAAAGGACATTGACCTGTTAAGAGTGAGTCCAGAGGAGGCACCAAGTTGATCAGAGAGCTGGAGCACTTCTGCTATGAGAGAATTGGGGTTGTTCATCCTGGAGAAGAAAGCCTTCAGGGTGACGTAACTGCCCCTTCCAGTACCTGAATGGGCTACAAGAAAGATGGGCAGAGGCTATTTACAAGAACCTCAAGTGACAGGACAAGGGGGAATGGCTTTACACTGACAGAGGGCAGGGTTAGATGGGATGTTAGGGAGAAACTCCTCCCTGTGAGGATGGTGAGGCCCTGGCACAGGTTGCCCAGAGAAGCTGTGGCTGTCCCATCTGTGGAAGTGTTCCAGGCCAGGTAGGACGGGGCTTGGAGCAACCTGGCATAGTGAAAAGTCTCTTTGCCCATGGCAGAGGGCTGGAAGGGTCCTTAAGGTACCTCCCAACCCAAACCAGTCTGTGACTATGAATAAGAACAGCCCTGGGGATTGTGCCTGAGCTGCCCACTGAGCTCAGGGGGGTGTTACCTGTGAAGGTGCTCCGGGCAGGTACAGTGTGTGTCTCCTTCCTGCCTGGGAGCTCCAGCTGGGAGCTCTTGCTGGACAGAGTAGGCTCTGTGTGTCCGTGGTCATTTTCTGTGTGAAACGGGCTTTTTTGGTTAATACTTTTTGGTGAGTGTGCAGTTCCTGTCAGCGTGTTGTCATGCTGCAACCCCCAGTAGCATAGGCCTGGCAGTGTGTGCAGGTAACTTCAACACCTTTGTCTCCAGGTAGGGCCAGGTGAGTCACCGCTGTGAGAAACTGCAGCCACACCTGGCTGGGAAGTGTCAGCACGTGTGCGGGTCACGCTGCGCTCTGTGCACACAGAGGTCCTGCTGCAGGGGGTTGTGGCATATTGATAGTGTCATAAGCAATAAATGAGAAATAAAACCTCCTAATACAACCCACCCTTCACCTCTGGTGGGGTTTGGAAGGTGAGCACGGCCTGACCACCGGCACAGACCGGGTCAGGGACTTGTGTGCTTGGGCAGCAGTGCAGCCTCAAGTGCTGCAGCTGTATTTCCAGGCTTCTGCTGTGAGGGTGTTGGGCTGGAATGGGGATTTTTCCTGGTGGATGTGGCCTGTGCTTCAGCACGAAAGGGTTAAGCTGAGGCTGGTGTTTATGTAACCAAAGAGGGAACTCCCAGCGATGAGTCCTTGGCTATCTCATGTGTTGATGCATCAGAAGGGCTTGAAGAAAGCCTGGCTTGTTGCTTGCACCGTAATTACGCACTGGAACCCTGTGCTTCAGAGTTTCCCCGGCTGCCGGTGGTGGGGGGGTGGGAGGGCAGGATGGAATTTGCTTTCCCTGATGTGTGACTTGGCCTGTGGAAGCCTTTTTTGTCCCTGAGGAGCTGGAGACTGACCACAGCTGGATGTGGGTGGAGGTAAGGTGTGCTGGGCTCCCATACGGGCTCCCAGGTGCTGGCTGTGCCTTGTTCATGTGCCTGGGATTCAGCTGATCCGCAGGTTGGGCTGAGGAAGGAGGTTCTCCAGTGGTGGGGTTCAGCAGAGGCTGCTGGAGGTGTTTCTGTCTCCCAGCTTGTAGAGCTCAGCAAGTCCATACTTTTCTGGGTACCTTCTGGCAGCACAGGGCTGTCCCAGCCCCTCATGCTGCACCAGTGCCCCAGGATTCTTCCTATTTCTCTGGGCAGAGAAACGCTGTGCCCTGTTTTGAGCGAACTTCTTGCTTAGGGAAGAAGTTGAATGAGTCTCTGCTCAGTTCCAAGAACCCTGTGAGTCAGGGCTCCGTTTCGGGAGCAGGCTTCCCTTCCCGGAAGGGCAGAGCAGCGGAACACAGGCAGTACTGACTCATCCAATGGGCTTTTTTTATATATATATATTATTACTTCTCTTAGAGAACGGTTCAGCTTCCAGAGCCTTCAGTAATGTTAACATTCCTGCATAGGAAATCTCCCCCATGCTGTGCAGAGGGAGGGGAGTGGAGCCCACCCTGATGCCCCCGCTCCTCCTCCCCACATGCCCATGTGGGATGATGAACAAGGAGCCAGGGAAGGGCTGAGGCTTCCCCTGTGCATTCCACATTATCTTTGGGGATGAAATTGTGCCTGGCTGATGTCAGGAAGGCTGAGCTGGCTGCTGGAGGAGGGACAGCACAGACAGAATGGGCCTGATTTGACACTGAAGACCGAAACAAAAGTCCTGTGACTGAAACTTTGAAGGACACTATGTCCAGAAAGTAACTTTTGCCTGATTAAGGGTCATTTAAATATTAAAATGCACATAAGCCTAGTGAAGTACATGCTGCCACACATGACTTTATCGCTCAATATCCCCCCTAGATCATGCTGTGTGTGATGTGGGAGGAAGAGGATAAGGGTGGACTGTTAGATTAGGGGGGCAGAAATTTCACCTGGTGAGGAGGAAAAGCTATAAAACCCTTGGAGGCACTGGGTGGACAACTCTCCTCTCCCTGCTCCCAGGGTGGGATGATGCCTTCTTGGTGTGCTCCTGGTCTCTGAGGACCAGCTGGGACAGAAGGGGTGTGTTTTTGACCAAATTTCATACACTTAATGCAGCAGCCTGCTTTCCTTGGGATCTGCCCGTGAACACTCCCTTTAATCCCCCAGTCAGTGACTCCTCCGCAGGCCTGCCTGATCCAAACTCCACCTGTTCTCAGGGAAGCTTTTCCAATGAGAACCGAGGCTCTGGCCCTGGGAGTGCTGATGACTCGGGTTTGAGCTGTTCCTGGCCGGGTTTGCCCGGGAAGGAGTGAGGCAACACTGGGATCGTCACTCCTTGCAGTGACACCGACCTGCTGGTGTTCCATGTGGGAAGCTGGGCCGTGGTCCAGCGTTTACCCATTTAATATTTTGTTCATGAAGGTTTTTTAGGTCATGTCCAACACAGCTTCCCGTGAGCCAGGCTTAAATGTGAACTTGGATTAACCCTCATTGATAAATACTGCCCACTGTGGTATTTGGGTTGCAAAAGGTGCAGCCTGATGCTGCTCATGTGATTCCCTTTTTTAGCTTCATTTTTGCAAACATGAAGGCTGCACAGAGAGGGACAAAAACCTGTGGAGCAGGTCTCCAGCTTCATCCCAAATGCTACAGCTTTTGGCTTCAGGAGAGAACGCTGGACAGGAATGCCGCTGCGTTGGGTGGCGGGATGTCTCCCATCTGTGGGCACCAGAGACAGGTCCCTGGAATGGTGTGAGCTCCTTGAAGGAGCTTCTTCTCAGCAGTCCTGAACTTCCAGCAGGTGCACTTGGGCTCTGTCACGTGCTGCTGGTTCCCAGCTCATCCACTGCCTTATTCACCATGATCAGCTCATCACAGCAGCGGGGTCGAGCACTTTTGGGGTTCCCAGTCCTCACACTAGAAGTGTCGCCACCACTGAGCTTGTGTTGTGCCCTTGGTGCAAGGTGAACCTCCCGAAAGTGAGGTGGGTGCTGGATCTGGAGCCGTGAGTGGTTTCTGTGCTGCTGAGTAATCCTGCTCATGCCCCAAAGGTACCTTTTCCAGCTCCAGCTCTGAGGTGTGGCTGCTGGACTGCAGGACCTGATTGTTCCTTGTTCTGGGATGAAAAGGGCAGTTTCCTCATCTGATGTTTTTTGTTGTTACACTGGGCACCGGGACATGCAGTAATTCAGGAATTAGACAATTTCCTTAAGCTACATAATTAAAAGACATTACGTTTAGGTCTCCAAATGAATTGATTCATAATTCTATTAAAGCCATAGCTAGCACAGTGAGAGGCTCTGGACACTTCTCCAGTGAGATGTTCGATACATCCAGTGTGTGACATCTCAACTAAGTATGAATTTCTGTGCTGGACTTGTAACTTTGTCTGTGTGAGGGACTGTTTTTGTTCTGATGGCAGGACAAGGGAAGAGGGTGGTTTGATTCAGTTTGGATTTGGGGGGAGGGGATGACTCTGTCCACAGACAGCTGGGACTTTCCAGTTCTTGAGACTGAAAAGAAAAAAAATCATTTTAACATCAGCAGGGTAAGTCTTGAGAGAGAGCCTCCTACATCTCTGCAAGGAACCAGGATAAACCCATGTTTAAAACACTCCATCCCAGGGACAGTGATACCAGATACTGATCTGACCTGAACTCTGTTAACTCCTAGCATGATACAAAACTGCTGGTGGTGGCGAGGAGTGTCTTGGTGCTCACTCGGGTGTGTTTGAAATGCTGTTAAGCCCAGGCAGGTGCTGCATGGTGGGGGTTGAAGTGGAGCCTGTGTTTGTCCCTGTGTTTGTCCCTGCTCCGAAGGTCTGTCCTGTGCCACTTTGGAGATTGGTGACGTGGGAGTTTGTCCTGCAGTGCAGGGACTGAACTTCCAGAGCCCTTTTATTCTCTCACATGATGCCAGGGGCTTCAATCCTTTTCCAAGCCCAAACACACACAGATGTTTGGGGCCATATAGGTTCAGTGCATCCTGTGTTATCATAATCAGAGTAATCCAGAACCACAGCATCAAGTGTGTCTCATTTCACATTACAGAGTCCTCGACCTTTTGCCCATCCAGCCTTCTCCAAGGTGATGACTCCTGTCTCCTGAGACGTTGGAAAACCTAGTTTGGAAGAAGAGTAACGATACAGTTGATGCTGAACTACGTGAGTCCTCAGGTTGTTTTGTTTACTAGAACACCATTTGCACCAGCAGGCCTGTCCAGCCCGGATGGCACAATGGGTTAATCCCAGAGTTCCTGTGCAGGGGGTTTCTCCAGTGGAAATGTTACTCACATGTTTCCAGCAGAGGTGGTGATGTACAAGGGGTGGAGGAGTTTCTAAGGGTGTTGGGTCAGGGATGCGGAATGAACGGAGCAAGGAGAACATGGGGTTCAGAACCTGTTCAGCTCACTGGGATGGTGACACTGCTCTGTGGAGGTGTGAAGGTGCTGGCAGTTGGGAGTGCAAGGATGCAAAGTCTGCTGCAAGACTCCTCCCTTCATCTCCTGGCTGTTGCTGATTCTGGTCAAGTGCTGCTGGATGAATCAACGCAGTGAGATCAGCCTGTGTCCACAGAAAGGGCGGGACTGCCTGAGGGTGAACTTCACTCAGAGGGAGATGATTTATCAGTCTCTTACGTGGTGAAACACCAGGGCTCTTCTGAAACAAATATGTACAACCCAAAAAATATTTTCCCCTGTCTGTTGTAGTAACCTCTTAGGGAAGATTTTTTCCAGGATTGAGTTTGAGTAAGGAAATGGAGCTGTGCTTGGTTTCTCTTCTCACCTACGCCTCAAAGTCTCTTTAAAAAGTGACAGCACAGACATTGAATGTGTAGATGTTTGTAAAAGTCTTTGAAGCTATTTTCCAAAAGCTAGGTGAAGAGGAGGTGTACTGGGAGCAAAGCTTCCATTGGCTGGAGCTGATGGATGTGGAGAGCTCACAGCACACTGGGGGCAGCCCAGCAGCTCACCTGACAGGTGCTTTTCCAGCTACACTGAAACAAGACTTTTCTTTAGAGAAGGAAGTGTTTTAGTCATAAACCTTGAATCTATTTGGCCCTTTAGGTCTTGGTTGTGTAATTCTGACCCAAATTCTCTTTAGATTTCTGAGCAGCAGAAAATGCATGTTGGAATCAGACTTTCTGCACTACCTGAGTAAGGAGGTGGTAGTTGAGTTTTCAGTTGTTGATGTTGAATAGTGGTGATGTGTAGACCTTGAATAAATTCCTGGATGCAAACCATGAGATTCACATTCAATAGATCAAATGGTTCTTTGCCCATAGTGGTTGTGCAGGAAAACACACGTGTTGTCACCAGTGTTGCCTTTCACTGGGATGTCCATTGGAGCATTTAATAGTGTTTTAGTTCTGAACACAGCATTGATTCCTGCACATGGAAGCTTAGGTGACAGGGTTTTATGTGCTGGACTCCAAATTCCAGCTGCACGAGATGTAGATAGATGGAGATGTAATAAAGTCAGAGCCTAACAAGCTACAAGGAGAGAGGGGACTTTTTTCAAGGCTAAAAATACATTTTTGAAAAATTGTTGTGAACTGAGCTGAATCTCACAATAACTATTGTGCTTGTTTTCTATGCCCTTGTTGGGAAAGGTGAAAGATAATTTTTGTGGTCAGTTTTGTGCATTCTTGGCTGTTTGAGTAACAGACTTGAGCCTCTGAGGGACTCAATGGGTGGCTGCGATGCCTCGTGTGGATCCTCTGTGGAGGAACCCCCAAAATCCCCCGGGCTCCAGCAGCAGACACCCATACACAGGGCTAACTTGGGCATCTTCTTTCAGAGCTTTTGGAATATGTTAATTTGCAAACTTGTTTTTGCTGTAAAACAAGCTTTAATTATCTTGACTTGTTCCCACTATGTCTCTCAAACAACTGTTGTAGGAAATGTTGCCCTGAATAACGAGGCTGATTTATGCCTTGAGAACTGCTCTGAGCCTGCAGCCCACCCCTGGTCTGTCAGCAGGGAGCCAGGGCTGTGTGTAGATACACAAGTAGGCAGAGCCACCAGTGCATCCGTAGGTGAGAGCCTTCCAGTACAAATTGGGGATAGCAGGAGAATATAACTCGGTGGCTCATCAGATGGATCTCTCTTCTCTTTCAAGAGCCGAGGATGAAGCGGCGAGCATCGGACAGAGGAGCCGGGGAAACATCCACTAAGGCAAAGGCTCTGTGCGCCGGGATTTCCGGGAATAACGCCAAGAGAGCAGGTCCTTTCATCCTGGGTAAGCAGGGAGGGGGCTCTGCAGTTGGCAAGGTGGCTTGCTGGTGGCAAAACTGAAACGAAAGGCACTGTGGAATGAGAGGAAAGCAGGTGTGTAACTCAGTGTCTTACCTGAGAGTGCGGGTCACTGGATGTGTAGAGCAGCAGCCTGAGAGCTCCTGCCAGCTGGCCGAGCTGAGGAGACATGGGTTGCCAATGCAGCAAGGCAGGCAGGGCTTGGGAGAGAAATATGAGATCTTGATTTTACCCCCTTGGGGTTTTTTGGTTAGTTTTTTTTATTTTTTAAACTCTGTTCTTAAACTTTGTTAAAGACCAAATTCATTGGGGGGCTTTTTCATTAAATCTGCTGATCTGGAATGTATTGTCAGATCAGTGTGGGTACAGCTTATTAATTCACTAGTGGTCACTCAAAGTGGTATGTGTCAAGGCAAGGCCACTCTGCCAGCTCTGGAGAGTTTCTAGAATAGTTGTTGGTTCAGAACTGGTTATATAAACTGTCAGAAATCATAGACTTTACATTGGAAACCAATGGGTAATCAATTGGAGCTAACTAATTTAAAGTGAGGAGTGGAGACTGTATGTTAACTTGAAAGCTGGGGTAATTTGGACACCCCTGGGCCATCCCTGCAGAGGTGGCAGCTGTGTTCCCAGGTGTGGCAGTAACAGTTGCCATGGGTGTTGCTGTGAATGTAAGAGCTGTGTGGTTCAGGCATGCAGAAATTAGGATTTCTGCAAACAGCTGGGCCATGTGTGGGCTTTGATAAATGTTTCTCTAGGGAACAATTGAAACATTGTCCCAAAAGGTTTCAGAGTTCAAGACCCTTTTTTTTTTTTTTTTTTGGCTTTAGATTTGTGAAAGTGCACTCAGCTCCTGCAGAAACGGGAACTTGGTGCCGGCAAACATAGCTGGTGACAGCTGATGTAACCCGGGTTAGTCACTGCTGCTGGAGGGAAAACATGTCTGTTTCTGCTTTGTGCTGTAGGTCCACGTTTAGGTAACTCCCCTGTGCCAAGTATTGTTCAGTGTTTGGCAAGAAAGGACGGGACAGATGACTTTTATCAGCTGAAGGTAAGCAAACTGCAGGCTCCCAGACCTTCAGGGCTCTCCAGCTCTTGTGCAGAAGCACTTGGGCAATGAGTGGGTGGTGTGGGCTGAAGCAGTGCAGTCGGACACGGCTGCTGCAGCTTCCCCTTGGCAGGGCAGTGCTGCCAGGCACAGATCTGTGTCCATATCAGCCCTGAGACAAGGCCTCTGCTGCTGTGCTGCTTTCCCAGAGCCCTTGGATCTGTACCTGAATGGGGCAGCTCCAGGAGGAAAAAAGCACCTGGGATATTTGCAAACAGCCACCTTTCCATGTTAATGAAGCTGCTGCTGTGCATTCTGCATGAACGGTGCTGAGTTCAGACAGGCCTGTGGCAAGGACACAACCATCAGAGCAATTACACCAGCTGTTAAACACATGGGAATGCCAAAAATGAGAGAGGGCTGGGGGCATTTGGGTGTCTCTGGCAACTGTAAAGGCTTTTTCCCTTTTCCTGAAGATTCTCACCTTAGAAGAAAGGGGTGATAAAGGAATAGAAACCCAGGAGGAGCGACAGGGCAAGATGCTGCTGCACACGGAGTATTCTCTTCTCTCCCTGCTCCACAACCAGGAAGGAGTGGTCCATCATCACGGGCTCTTCCAGGTACACTTGGTCACCATCCAGGCTGGGGCAATGCCAGGAATTGCTGATGGATTGAGCTGCTTTTGTTTAATGTACAGTTCGTGCTGACCCTGCACTTGTGTGTCCAAGTTCCAGCACTCTGAGGTTAACCACTTCTGCTTCAAACAGGAGCTCTGGAGAGTACAGGGGGATTTTGGGAAATGTGAGAACATTTGCGGATGGAACAAGCACTCAGCACTCCCCCTTCAAACAGGACAACAGCTGTTTCACTGGCAAATTAATTAGCACCTTTTAAATTTCTGCTTTTTGGTGTTGCTTATAACTTGTAAGAGGGAACAAATAGCCAAGAAATTGTTTCAGCAAGTTAAACTAGTCAGTGTGCTGATCAGTTTTTGTGTGAGTGAATTGTGTTGCTGTTGGTGCCTTGAGGGCTGTTCACTGATGTGAGGGGCTGATAGCAATTACTGCTTTGGGTGTTGGTATTGCCTGACTTGCTGGTTACATTTTGTCGACACACTTTTCACTTGAGACCATCTGTACTAAATGTTAAATAAGCCAATAGTCCAGCTCAGCTGTGTCTTGTTTAATGTCATGGAAGAGCTGCTAATTGTGCCTTGAGATTTCTGTTCTTCTCATGAATGGTGTGTTGGATCCCTACTGTTCCCAGAGGCTGCTCCACTGCAGGGCTGTCCTGGGTTCAGCTCAAGGTGTCTGTGTGCATAAAGAGCATCAGTGCTGATGTGCACACAGAGCCACATAGCAGAGACTTCCTCTGCCTTCTGCTCTCCTCCTCCTAGGAAAATTTCTTCCCAGTGAGGGTCGGGAGGCCCTGGCACAGGCTGCCCAGAGCAGCTGTGGCTGCCCCTGGATCCCTGGAAGTGTCCAAGGCCAGGTTGGACAGGGCTCGAAACAATCTGGGATAGTGAAAGGTGTCCCTGCCCATGGCAGGGGATGGAATGAGATGAACTTTAAGTTCCCTCCAACCCAAACCAGTCTGGGATTCTGTGATTCATTAAATAGAGCTCCTATATCTTTTTCAAATCCTACCTTGGGGCAAAGACCAAGCGCTGTGATTGGATTTGCTTATTTTGGGATCACCCCCCAGTTACCCAGTTACTTATTCTGCCAGGCTCTGTGCATGTGCCCTGGAGCTTCCCTGAGGGGTTGCTCCTGTGTTTGCCTCCCCACAGGACCGAGCTTGTGAAATCATAGAAGATCTCGAAGCCAACAGGATGGTCAGAAAGATGAAGAAGCGCATTTGCCTGGTGTTGGACTGTCTCTGTGCTCACGATTTCAGTGACAAAACAGCAGATCTGATCAATCTGCAGCATTATGTCATTAAAGAGAAGAGACTCAGCGAGCGGGAGACCGTGGTGATATTTTATGATGTGGTACGAGTGGTAGAAGCATTACACAAGGTGAGGGCTTGGTTCTCCCTTCCAGTGCTGGGAGGCAGAGTTTTCCCACTTTAGAACAGTAGATGCTCCAAAACTTCCTGGGGCGGGCAGTGGCCAGGTTACAGGGCATGGGTGTTAACAGTGTTCTGTGTAACACCTCGTGCCCCAAGCCTTAAAGAGCATTCCTTTCCCTCCCTGCTCCTCACGTTTCTGGATGATAATGTGGTGTTTGTGGGCTGTGGAGAGGGGCCAGCTGGGCTGAGGGCAGGTCGGGTGAACCACAGTGTGGTAACCTCAGACAGGGGCAGTCAAAGATGAGAGCAGAGCCTGATCAAACACAGGAAACAGAAACTGTTTCCTTGTGAAGCAAGATAAATCACAGTGTAAGAATTGATTTGAGATCAGAACCTCCAAGTACAAGTTTTGAGATCAATAAACTAGAAACTATTGTAATAAAAATGGATTCTGCTGATGTTTGACTTGTTCCCTGTGACACAGGGCACTTGTCCTGCCTTGGCAGGGCAGTGCAGCATGGGTCTGTTAAAGAAATGCTCGTCACATTGCTCTAACCAAGCCTGGACACTTCAGTTTCAGGTCTCTTAGGTACACTAAGTCTGTCTTTGTGTTCAAAGTAGCAAATTTGTTTGTTCTTCCTCATCACAATCAAAAGTGAAAGGCATAAAGTACCCAGGGTGGACCTTGACCTCGCTTATTTCTGAGAGTGCAGATGCCATGTTTTGTTTTTAGTGCTCTTTTTAGTGTCCAAGTATGAAATTTATACTTCTACAAGAAATAGGCTTTTGCTCATGTAATATTCTTATATTTTTTGCAGAAAAATATTGTGCACAGAGACTTGAAACTAGGAAACATGGTGCTAAACAAAAGGTAAGTCTGCTGGAGAGCTGCTGGCCTGGCAGTAGTCTTTTTTCTCCCCTGAAGCAGTTTTCTAATACAAGCACAGCCAAAGGCAGCACTTGAGTTCCCTTGTGCACTCAGCCCTCAAGGAGGGTGAGGGAAAGGGAAACAGGCGGTACAAAAATACAAATCCAGCTCAAAGTTATATAAATTAATCTCCAAAAATGAATTTAGCCCCACCTAGATAGTTCACTTTTCCCACCCAGCTTAGTGGCCCCTTGTCAGGATGTTTTTTTGGATTCTAACTGCTGAAAAGTGAATTTTATAGTCATTTAGTAACCTGCAAGAGAAGTACTGATTTTATATATACTAAAAAAAACAAACAGGAAAGCGTGGTGGTTGGTTCTGTTCCCATCATTCACCGTCCATCGTGCTGAAGGCATTCCCAGCCCTGCCGGCTGTGCTACAATCCCAGCAGTGTTAGATCTGACTGCTGCACTGCTGTGTTTTTGCTAGCAGTGAAATATTGACTTATCTAAACAAAAGCACTTCTGTCCAGTGTGTATTTGTGTATGCAATGGCTCCCTTGTTCCATTTGCTGGTTTGTCGGGAGCCTCTGGAGCCTGGCAGGTGCTGGATGCTGGTGCAGACCCAGAGGGACCAGCCCAGAGAAGAGGGGCAGGAGCTCAGCAGGAGCTCAGGGCAGGGGGTGGGGGCCTGGCTCTGCTTGGTGGCTCCTTGGAGCTGCTCAGTGCCTTGGGATCTGTGTTATTTAGCTGGCAGCCTAGTTCAGCTCAGATCCTCTGCTCTCTCCTCCAGGATTACATTACTGACTAAATATTTTGCACTAACTTGAAGAATGAGTGGAATTCATCCTTTTCACACTGTCTGGGTTTCTGTGGAATGAATAAAAAGCGGGAAGGCTGGAGTTTGCAGGCTTTGAGTCTACAAAGCTTGCAGGTTTGCTGGGCTCACAGCTTGCTGCTTTCTCCTCCCTAACACTGAAAGGAAATGGGTTTTATCTACAGAGCTTGAACTTCTTGGTTCCCCCCACACACACACGCAGCAGCTGCTGCTTCTCAGGGCCACCTCGAAGTTGTTTCAAGTTGTTTCTGTAGAGCTGCTGTAAGATAAATCTCTTCTGCTTGCTGCTTTGATTCTCCTCCTTGCTGGAAGAGGCAGACAAAGGTTTGTGCTTTAAAGGATCCATGCTGAACTTCCCTTCTTTTCTGGGCACTGAGTGCAGGGGAGCACCCCGCAAATGGGGCTGCACCCAGGGCCCCACTAGCAGGGGGAGGTATTTGAAGCTTTGAACACACTTGCCAGAGTCACTCTTTGTGTTACATCTCTGCTTTTGCTTTTTACTAACAAGCCCGTCAGCGTTGGTGAGGGAAAGCTGCAGCCTGTGAGTCACGGGGAAGGGTGGGAGAGGCGTAAGAACAATCTCCATGGAGAGGAGCAGCCCGTAGGGCTGAGCAGAACCGTTTGTTCTGCTCCAGCCATGCTCACAAAGAGCCAGGTCCCTTCTCACGGCAGGGAATGAAGGTAACAATGTGGCACTGCAAGGGCCTGGCAGGCATGTCCCACCTGGGGCTCCCTCAGACCTTGTCCCCCACAGACATTAAAGCCTCTCAGGTTTCCCCATTAGCCAGTGCAGGAGTTGGGTGATTACAGATTAGATCAAATTTCAGGGAGTAAATAGAACCAAGCAATCCTGAACATTTTAGTGTCCTATAGAACACTTAGTCTTTTAAATCCTTAACAAATCCTGCAGCTTGTTATTCAGCCAGGGAAGTCTCCTGACAGTTGAAGCTAACACTTCTTAAACACAAATCTGTCTGTTTTAATAACCAGCTCTCCATGGCCAACCCACACTTGGTTCTATTTCATTTGTCTGTGAGACTGGCTGGAAATGTTTCTTGGTTATTGTGACTGACTTAATCCATTCTCTCAGGCTCTAGTTGTGAAATACTTTTCAAGAAATGTTCCAGACAGTGTTTTTGTACTCACACCTTTACATTATAAGTTAAAATCCAAATTATCTGAATGACAGAGAAGATTAATGGAACAATAGTTTTGTAATTAGCTCACTTTCACTGGAAAAAATCATTAATGTGAGTTGGCAGTACCATAGGGAAGTAGGGATGAATTAATAAAGAAATTTTGTGTACCTGCAGCTCTCCCTTTTCTGTGGGAGGTTTTTGGGTGTCGATCAGGCTTTGTGTTCTGCTCACCTGTGTGTGGAGAGCAGTCCTCTGGATCAGGTGGAACTGCCACCAGGCTCCTGTGTGAGACTCTTGAGTGACACAGAAGTGGTTGTGCAGAGTCTGATCACAACTCCTGCAGCTCCTCTGGTGACTGCAAACACACAGTGCTCAGGAGCTAGGCACGGGGCAGCTTCCACAGGGTGTTTTCCCTTGGCTCCCAGAAAATGCTGTGTGGAGAAGATGGCAGCGGGGAAGCGCAGGGCAGAATCAGCAGCTAAAATAAACCTCAGCTTTGTTGACACTCATGCCCTGCAGTGCTCAGGCACCTCCTGGGGCAGATCCCGCAGCTCTGGTGCTGCAGGCTGGGATGCTCCTGGGAGATTGTGATCCATTGTGGTACCTGTGTGGCTGCAAGATGAGCCAGGTACACCCTGTGCTTGCAGCCGTGCCGACACAGGCCACCCAGACATTGTCACAGCTGTCACAGACCCTCTTACTGCCCCTGTGAGTGCTTTGCAAGCCTTGCTGGCAGGCATGGAATCCCTCCCCTTTGGGATGGATTGTGTGTCTTCTCTGTGTCTCTGTGTGTCTTCTCCCAGCACTTCAAGCTCCCCAGAAAGCCCCACAGGCACAGTCCCTGTTCTGGAGTCAACTTCTTGGCTGTTCTGCGTGGCCTGTGCAGGATGGCCCCTGTGTTCCCTGACACCTTGTGCTTCTTTCTGCCCAGGACTCACCGGATCACCATCACCAACTTCTGCCTGGGGAAGCACCTGGTGAGCGAGGATGACTTGCTGAAGGACCAGCGCGGGAGCCCTGCCTACATCAGCCCAGACGTGCTCAGCGGTAGGAATTCCCCTCAGCCCCACCTCAACACACATTTCACTCTTTTGTGCCTCCTGACAATAAATAAAACCACCTGTTGTGTTCCCGTATGAACCTTCATGAGAGCCTCTTAATTAAGGTCCAGTTAGAGACTTGGTCTGCTTTTCCAGCTGGGAAAGCTGGAGGGAAGGAGCAAGCCTGACTTTTTTCTTAAGGCTTGTCTGAACTTCAAAACTAATTCAAATCTGGCTGTTGCCGGATGAGTCTGACTGCAGACATTTTCTGTTTCCAGTGTCAGAATTCAGTTCTGAGGCTTCCCATAAGCTGCAGATAATTCCCTGGGCCTGAGGGGCAGCCAGTCCAGATCCCACCAGGATGTCAGTGTATTCCAGCTGTGCACTAAGAGGAGCGGTTCCTCCAGTTGCTGCTCACTTCCAGGAGGGAGCTAGTGACCCTCTGGGCAGCTTCTGGACCAACAGAGAGGAGTTACTTAAAAATAAAGGAATTATGAGAGCAGGCCAGAGCAGTCTGGGCTGGATCCCCTCTCCAGCAGCCTGGCCTGTGCATTGTCTCCAGCAGAGGCTTTGAGCAGCATCTGGCTCTAGCACAGAGCAGCTTTCCCTGGTGTCCTCCTGCCTTTAACTGTTCCCAGTGCATGGGACCATCGGGAACAGCTGTGGCTTCTGTCCAGTTGCTTCAGTAGGTTTCTCTCCATGAGCTCTCATCTCTGCTATTGTACCAGCCTTTGAGCAGGCAGTGGTGGTCCTGGTTGTCAGTGTAGTGACCCAGGCATCATTTTGGGGCGTTTTTCCTCTCACACAGGTGAGCTGGACTAGTGTTGAAGGGCCCGTGTTGTGCAGGTGCAACTGTGCACACAAAGCCTCTCGTAGATCCAGGTGTTGGGCATTAACACATGAGTTACTTGTTCCTGGTATCCCAAGCAACTGTGTTGCAGAAATGCCCTCAGAGGGAGCCCATCCTGGAACATCCAGACCCAGTGGACTCCCCTCAGGAGGTTTTTTGTCAGGTTTGCAGGCAGCAGCAGTAAATGCAGCCGAGCTCTTCTGTCGTGATCTGCCAGGCAGGTTTGAGGCGCTTCCCTCCCAGCCAGGAAGGGAGCAGAGGCAGGCGAGGAGGTGGATCCTGGGGTTTTTGCAAGCCTTTCCTGTTCTGCAGGATATCCTGAGGCCTTTGTGACCAGATGGATGATAGAAGTCAACTGCTCTGCGGGAGCTTGGCGCAGTTGTGGCTCGAGTGGCTGGAGGAGGCTAGAGGGAGCTGCTCCTTCCTGCTCCAGGGTGCTGATCTGTCCAGGCCTCCAACTACCTTCTCATGTTTCTTCTAAGGGCTCTCTTGCAGTGTAACTGGTCACAGGGCACTGAACAGGCTGTCTTGGCTGATCTCTGACAGCTGAGGCTGCTTGAGATCCTGCAAGGCTCATCCTTAGCTCAGGACTCATCCTACTCTGCCCAGCCTGGCTCTCGCTGCCATTGTGCTGCACCCCAGCTCCGGTGTCTGCCAACAGCCCTTCCCATGGGGCCCATCCTGTGCTCTCCAAAACACTCTCCCAAAATTGCTCAGCCTGCAGTTACCCTCCAAGTATCAGGGGACAAGTTACTTGAGGGCATTCCAGGCATCACCACCACCTTCAGGCTTGGAGCATCCCTCTGTGTTGCTGGTGCTCCTATGCAGGAGGAAGCTGGAACGCCTGAGGAATTAATCATTGTTATGGGTCTCCAGGAGAAGCTGTCTCTGCTGAGGGATGGCTGCTGAAATGTCACAGAAGGAAAAGTTGGAGGAGTAGGAAGAGGTGCCTTTTTCTGAGCATATAAAGCAAAGAATAATTAGTACAAATACCAAATGCTGCAGCAGTGACTCACTGTATGAGTCAGAGGAAGTCTCTCCCTGGATCCTGTGCTGTGCTATAGCACTGGGGTTTAGTTTTGTGACCCTGTCCATGCTGCTGTGTGCTGATTATTGTGACCAAAGGGGCTTAGAAGCAGCATTTCCATCAGGTGAATCCTGGGGCTGCAGCAGCCTTAGGAACGTCTTTGTGCAGGAAAGCACCTTCCTGCACACTCCATGGCTTTACATCTGGCTTCAGAGGCTGTGTGCTAGCTCCATCGCCCAGTCAGAGTCCCATCTCCATGGGCTCAGTCTTACCTTTCCTGGGCTTCTCTCCTGCCTCCCCCAGCCCTGTGCTCCCTGGCCCTTGAATTCCCTCTGCCCTGGCCCAGACTTGCAGCCTGGTGGCTCTATGGGATGGCAAGGGACACTGACCCGGGAACTCCAGCACAGCAGTTCCAGCTACCTGATGCCCTTAGTTCACAGCAGGGATATTCCTGCTCCATAGGGAACAGGAGGACACTTATGTGGCGATGGACAATTTGCTCATTCACAGAGGATGAGCCTTGGAGGGAGTTTTGGTCATGTTAGGGGAAGCCTCAAATGTCTTGGTTAATGCTTAGAAAAAGGGTCTCATGTGTCTCTGCTGTGGGAGGTGAAGGGGGTTGCCAAGGCTGTGCTTTCCAGGATTTTCAGGCTGTGTGTGCCCTCTCCCTGCAGGCCGGCCATACCGTGGGAAGCCCAGCGACATGTGGGCATTGGGGGTGGTGCTCTTCACCATGCTCTACGGCCAGTTCCCCTTCTACGACAGCATACCTCAGGAGCTCTTCCGCAAAATCAAGGCTGCCGAGTACACCATCCCCGAGTGAGTACAGCCTGCCCTTCCTGCCTGGCTGGGGGGGCTTACTTGGCCTTACTGGGCCAGCTGGAACTGGAGGGGCTCCCCTCAGCACCCCAAGGGTCACAGCAGTACTCACAACAGGCTGTGTGCAGTAGACGCCAGGAAGCAGGAGCAGGGCTGGCACAGCGTGTGGGAAGGTGAGGCAGGGTCAGAGCAGTGGTGGCTCCTGTAACTCCTGGGCTGTGTTCCCAGCATGTCATCCTGCTGCCACTCTGCCCACCCCAGGCTCACCACGTGTTGTCTCTCCCAGGGATGGCCGGGTCTCGGAAAACACTGTGTGCTTGATCCGGAAACTGCTGGTCCTGGATCCGCAGCAGCGGCTGACGGCTTCTGAAGTGCTGGATTCCCTCAGCTCCATCATAGCGTCCTGGTATGTGCAAGGGGAGAGACAGGACACGCTGTCTCTGGCCACAGGCTGTGTTGTTCCAGCTGTGGCTGGCTCAGCTCACCAGAGGGTCTGGGAACTGCACTAAGCCTTTAAATCCCATGTGTCCACCACTGTGTGCTGATGGATACAGCTGGAGAGGCTGTGCAAGTGCTTATGGCAGCCATGGCCATGCCAGTGGGATCACCCTGGGGCTGGGTGAGGGTGGGTGAGCCAGTGCCATGCTCTGGATCCCAGTGCTGTGCTCTCCTCCAGGCAGTCCATGTCCTCACTGAGCGGCCCTTTGCAAGTGGTGCCGGACATAGATGACCAAGTGGCTAATCCCGAAAACCCCCAGGAGGTAGGTTTCCCTGCTTTCCACGGAACTGCTTTTCCGTGCCGCTGTCTGTAATGGGAATGGATGGCACCCATTGTGTCCCTAAGCTGGGAAGGGGAGGGCGGGGAGGATGCAGCTGAGTCCCTCATGTTGTGCGACGGAAGGAAAGGCCGATGCTGCTGGGACCAGGAGGCACATCCAGCTGGCTGAGCTGCCAGGAAGTGAGCTCGGCCCCAGAGCTGATGAGAGCAGCTCACTCCGCTCCCAGCAGCGCTCACTCCCTCACACACAGCTGGGAATGCTGGGAGGAGGCAGCAGTGTTGGCTCTGGCTCCCAGTGAGTTCTGCCGTGGGAGCAAACATCCTGTTTTCCTGCCGGCATGTTTCATGCTGGAAGTGCCGGCCGTGGCCTGGCTGCCCGGGGACAGCCGTGCAGGATCTGTGGCGGTGCCATAGGGACAGGGGTCAGGCAGCTGCAGCCTCAATGCTGGCAGGGTTGGGATGAGCCATGTCAGGACAGAGCTACTGTGGTGGCCAGAGCTGTATCCTGGTGGCACTGCTGGCTCACAAGGAGTCCTGCCTGCGTGCCCAGAAGCAGGTCCCATCCCTGCATTAGGACCCCGGTTATCCCGTGGTAGCCATGGGGCTGCCGGGTATGGCTCTGACAGGTCGGTCTCTGCAGGTGAAGGTGACGGAGGAGTGCTCCCAGTACGAGTTCGAGAACTACATGAGACAGCAGCTGCTCTTGGCTGAGGAGAAGAACACCTTGCATGAGGCCAAGAGCTTTCTGCAGAAGCGGCAGTTCGGGAACATCCCGCCGGTGCGGCGCCTGGGCCATGACGCGCAGCCCATGAACCCTTTGGACGCGGCCATCCTGGCCCAGAGGTACCTCCGGAAGTAGCTTCCCACGCCCCGAGAGCACGAGCACCACCCTGCAGCCTGCCCTCACCTCGCCTGCTCCAGCCTACAGCAATACCGGTGTCCCACGACGGGGAATAATGTAGCAATCCCAAGCTCTGTCCAGGGACACACACTCACACCCACTCCGGAGGGAGAAGACTTTTGGAAAAGCTAGTTTTGGAAGCAGCAACTTCTTGGCATCTTCTGGAATCTGTTTTTTAAAATCGAAGCCTAGATGACTAATCTGCTTTTAATCATGACTGTAATCTACCTCTCTTGTCTTTTTAACCATGCTGTTCTCTGGATCGAGCAAAGCCCGTGGGAAAGGAGGAGACTTCCAAGGGTGAAGCTGCTGGCACAGAGCCACGGCCGTGCAGCGCGGAGCCGGCCCGTGGCGCCTGCTCCGTGTGGTTTGAATAAGCTTGGATTTACCAGGGTTTCTCGAAAGGAAGAATTTCTTGAAACCTCCCACTTCCCTTCATCTGCATCAAATCTGTTTCTGTCCTTAAATGCCACCTGGTCTGGCCATGCTGGCCAGTCCTGTGTGGCCACCATTGTGACCGGAGAGCCCGGCCACCGCCTCAGGCAGGAGCTGAGGAGTCGTCTGGGCAGTGCCACCTGCAGGGATCGGATCCTGTCCCCAGTTCAAAGGTTTCACAGGACTTGGCCTGCCAGGGCCCCTGCCCTCTTTCCCACCTCTCACTGATCCCTTTAGTTTATAAGGATCTATGATTTAATCTTATTTTTCAGTAGCATATCCCAGGTGCAGTTACAGTTGCATTAATTCTGATTTAGCATTTCCCCCTCTCAGTTGTGGTACAGATGTAATATATGAGTTTTAATGTGAAAAGCTTCCCAAAATAATCTGCCTAGAGGTAGGAGGGGGCTGGCTGAAGTCTCTACTGTATTTGTTCCCAGCTTTTCTTGCCATCCCAGCCCAAACCTGGGGCTGCCTCTGCCTTCATGCCAAGGCAGGGGAAAAGGACATCCTGGTTTGTCATCTGGTGCCACTGGAAGAGCTTTGGCCTGTGCTGAGAACAGGAACGATTGTTTCTGAGCCTCATTTATGAACTGGATGCCTGTCTTGCCAGATGAACTGTTCTCACACAGAGCTCCCAGGGCTCCCAGTGCCCTGGCCAGGGCTCCTGCTCAAGGCAGCAGCTTCTTCAGCTGCCTCTTTCCCTGCTCCTGGCTGTTCCCAGCCCTGGCATCACCCTCCTGCCCAGCCTGTGAGCAGGGAGGGTTGGAGCTGGGGGCTGCTTTTTGGGGCTGCACTGCTCTCTGGGCCCAGCTCTTGCAGCACACTGGGCATGGGCAGGGAGCGAGTAGCAGATGTTTGTAGCGTGTTGTTGCCTTCTCTTGCCCCGGGCTGGGGAAGGGGACAGGGTCTAAGCTGGGCCACCCCAGCGGTGGCTTTGTGGGGACAGGGGGCTAGACCTGAACCTCCCTGGCCACGTCGGGCATTACGTCCTGCCTGCGCCTCGCCAAGGCCCTGTGGCCAGGCAGGGCCTCGTGAACACTAACACAGACCAGCTCCCTGCACCGCCCCAGCTGAGCCAGTAGCCCCAACTCTTTTGCCTTATTTATTTTGAAGATGGTGGGTCTGTCCCGGCACCCTCTGATGTGGACCCATCACCCCCTGTGCCACCAGCAGCAGGGCAGGGATCCCCTGAGCACCCCACTAGGGCCCTGCTCTCTCCTTCTGGTTCTCTCCTGCCTTGTCCCCACCTCTTTATTTTTACTGTTTTTCCCCAATGTTAAAGCAAAAAGCAATATTCTGGGACTCCCTGAGGCTGTATCACACCAGGATCCTGCAGTGGCAGCACTGGTCAATCCACTTGTGCTAAGGCAAACTGGAAGGGGGTGGTGCAGGGGGCACGGGGGGGCCACAGGGCCGTGGCGGGACAGAGCCTGTTGTAAGGAAAAAAAGAAAAGAAAAAAAAAAAAAGAGGAAAAAAATTTGTATAAAGACGTTATTTTTGTACTACATCGGAACTACTCCTGCATGTCGGCAATAAAACTTCATATGACAGCCCAGCGACCCCCCAGGGAAGGGATGGGTGGGATGGGGGATTTTGGGGTGCTGATGTGCTCTGGGAGATGTACAGGAGTGGGAGGGGCCAGGCCCACGGAGCAGCGGCCCTGAGTGGCCCCATGGGACGCCAAACCCTGTCCTGCCCCAAGGCCCAGTGCCCTGAGTCAGCCCCTGAGCCTGTCCCGCCCAGTCCAGCCTGGAGTGGCCACTGGGGACTGGTGGGATGTGGAGCCTCGTGTCCCCGAGGTCTGGCCCCACCAGCCCTGGCATGTCCTACACCTCGGCCAGGACCAGGCACTGCCCGTGGCCACAGCTGCTTCGGGGCCATCAGGGCAGGACCCTGCATGTCCCCCACCTTCGTGGGGCTGGCACCAACCCCGGCAGCCTCCTCAAACCCATCGCGACTGCCGGGCCTGAGCTGAGGCCGAGCCTCCCCAGCCCGGGGGGCTTGCCTTAGGTCCGGCACCGCCAGCCCAGCCTAGGCCTGGCGTGGCTGGATGGGCGCTGGACAAGGCTGGGACAGGGCCTGGAGCTGCCTGTGGCCCCGCTCCGGGGCGGTTCCACTGAAGGGCCGAGCGTGGCGTCCCGGGGGAGCGGGACGAGCCCCGGCCCCGCGCCCCGCTCAGCACCGGCCGGAGCTGCCATTGGCTCCGGCAGGAGCGCTGACCGCCAGCCGCCTCCGAACTATTTCCTGTTGCTGCAGCGTTAATGCTAAACAGACCTTGCTCTCTCTTCCCTCGCTCCAGCCAAAGTGCAGCGGCTCTGCCGCCGCCGCCTTCCCACCCCGGTGAGTAGCAGCCCCGGGTACCGCGTGGGGCGCAGCACAGGGCACCCTGAGGGACCTCAACCCGCGGCCACCCAGCCCCGACGGCCACCGCGGCTGTCGTGGCTCGGTCCCGTCCCGGCTCAGGTGCTCTGGCGTTGGGGGACGCGGGGCTGGTGGACGCGGGCGCAGTGCGGGGACACGGGGGCTGAGGGCGCAGGGCTCGGTGACACACAGCTCGGGCTGTGGGGACGTAGCGGTTGAGGATGCGGAGCAGGCGGCTTGGGGACACGGTGTAGTGCTCGGGGACGCAGCACTGAGCGACTCGGGGCTCGGCTCTTGGGGACGCTTGGGGACCCGCAAGGCCCTACAGCCAGCCTAGCCCTCATCAGCACCCTGCCACCGGCGGGGGCTCCCTGGGGTCCCATGGTGGGGCTGTGCCCCTCCAGCCCCACAGCAGCCCCTTGCCGGGGCAGGGGCTGGCCGTGCAGCTGCTCCACGGGAAGGGCACCCGCCCCTCCAAGGGACCCTGGTGGCCTTGTTTTGGGGTGTCCCACTAGGGAGGCTGCCCAGCCCCGGGTCGTGCCGCGGCCCCTCAGCTCTGGACTATCCGGGATGGTTTTGCTGATGTGTCACATTTTCTGCATTGCTTTCCTCATTCCTCCCTCCCTGGAGCCGTTTCTGGGAATGAGCTCGTCCCCTGCCAGGGCCGAATTTCCTCCCGCCCTGCCCTGCCCGCTGTCCTGCCTCCCATCCTTCCCGCTGTCCTGCCTCTCATCCTGACCGCTGTCTTGTCCTGGTGGCCATTGCACTGTGCCTGGCCTTGTCCCTGCACTGCAGGGCCCCACGGCAAAAGGCCAAGGCTGGAGCTGGGCCGGAGCAGTGTGGGGGACAGGGACTGGGACAGGGACGCTGCCCCAAGAGCGTGTGTGGAGCACGTGTGTGCACATGAGCACGGGCAGCTCCGGCTCCTGGCAGCACCGGCAGCCTGGTGCTGGGACCCTGCTCTGCCCCGTGACCATGGCCGGGCAGGGGACAGAAAGCCTGGCCCGGTGCCACAGATCCACCCGATGCCGTGTCCAGGAGGAGCCGTTCCGTCCCGCTCCCTCAGGAAGGACGGAGGGCGGCGGGAGTGGGGCGGCTCCTGCTCTGCATCTGTGGGGTTCCAGCCCTGGATGGAGCAGCCCAGCCCAGGCACGAACCCCTTGCTCGGCTGGAGCTCAGCGAGGAGCCCCTGGGTGCGCGGCCTTGAAAGGGACAGGAGACTGGGGGGGAGGGTCCCAGTCCTCTGTAGAGCCGTGCTCAGCCCGTGTCCCGCAGATGCCAAGCATGTGCCGTCCTTGGAGCCGCTGAGAACCGCCAGGCGCAGGATGGAGAGTCGCCGGAGGGACATGGAGCTGCTCAGCAACAGCATGGCCGCGTACGCCCACATCCGAGGTGAGCCAGGAGGCTTCTGGAGGGCCCCCGGGGCCATCGCGGGCCCCCGGCAGGCGCGGGCAGGTCCCTCACCCCCTCTGTTCCCCCCGCAGCCAACCCCGAGAGCTTCGGGCTCTACTTCGTGCTGGGCGTCTGCTTCGGGCTGGTGCTCACGCTGTGCCTGCTGGTGCTGCGCTTGTCCTGCCGGCCCTCCCCGCGGCCCCCGGCGCGCCCCGGCGACCTCAGCGAGGACGAGGAGGACGACGAGGAGGACGAGGACGAAGAGGACACCGTCGACCGCGCAGCGTCTGAGTCGCTGCTGCCGGTGACCGAGATCCCGCTGGAGAGCCACGGCCCCGGGGACGGGGCGCTGGCCGTGAATGTGTTCGCGTCGGCCGAGGAGCTGGAGCGGGCGCAGCGGCTGGAGGAGCGTGAGCGCATCATCCGCGAGATCTGGCGCAACGGGCAGCCCGACATCCTGGGCTCCGGCACCATCGGCACCCTGGGCCGCGTCCACTACTACTGAGCCCGGCAGCTGCCCTGGCACGGTGTCTGCTCCCCCACAGCTGATCCCACACCGTGCCAGGAGGGACCAGGAGGACAGGGGGGCTGCTCACTGCCCCTGAGCTGGCAGAGCTGCCCTGGACTGTCCCTGCACCACGGAGAGCCAGACCCCGGTGTCACGGGCACCCCCGGGGTGTGGACTCGCCCCCGCCGCTGTGGGACACGATGCACTTTGAGCCATTGGTACGACGGCTGGCACCAGCCGAGCAGCCCCGGGACACGCGGGGACAGGGACAAGGACAGGGCAGCCCTTGCTGCCCGGCTCAGCCGGGATCTGGCGGGGGGTTCACCCCGTGGGGCAGGGCCGGGCTGTACGTCCGTGTGAGCAGTGGGCTCCTGCCCCACAAACATGGTGCTGTTGTACACGAACTAGAGCCCAGCGTGGCGGGTCTGGCGTTTTGGGGGGCCCTGGACACAGGGGCGACCTCGGCCCCTCCCCGCGCCAATTCCCTTCCCGGCCCCACTAAAATTAGCCGGGTCTTTTCCGGCACCGCCCGCCGTGACCCAGCGCCCTCCGGCCGGACCAGGGCGGATGTTCCCGCTGGACTCTGGGCCGGCCGCTGCTCCCCAGGGATGCTGCAGCTCCCGCCGGGCTGAGCCGCATCCTGCCCCCCTCCCAGCCCAGCCCAGCCCCGCGGGGTGCGGGCCCCCGCTGCCCCCTCCCCGGCAGCTTTATAAAAATAGCTCCTTCCCAGGCTGGTTCCCCGCCGCCGCCAGCGCCAGCAGCATCCAGATGTTTTCCAGATGTTCTGCAGTGGCTGGAGGCCAGGATGTGCCGGGGCTGGGGCTGGGACTGTATTTGGCCTGGGAAACTGTGCGGGGGTGGAGGGGGAGGAAGGGGAGGAGGAGGCCCTGTCCCAGCCCCGCCGCGGGCCCTGGTGGGACTCCTGGTGCCATGGTGGGACCCTTTGTGCCCGGCAGGACCAGCCCAGCCCTCCAGGGACATGGCAGCCAACAGCAGAGCCCTGAGCAGCCCCCACACAGCACTCTGTACCCAAAATAGTTTATTTTAAACAATTTCTGTAGGTCCAGGGGCTGTTATGCCTCAAGGAGCAGTACCTGGGTGTGGGGTGAGCATTTGTACCCGATGGGTGCAGAACCAGGCTGGGCACAGCAAGGTCGGGGGGGCACAGGGCACCATGTGCCACCCACCTGCCCCGTGCCATGGGTGGGCACCACAGCCCCCCCACACTAACAGGGCAGCCCCTTCCTCACCCGCTCGATCTCCACCTGTGGGGAGAGGCTGTGGTTGTTGGGGGGCACAGGGGACCCCAGCACGGGGCAACCCCTGCCAGGGACTCACCTGCAGTGCCTGGCGCTGGGCCCGCTCCTGGCACAGCTCCTGCCGCAGGTCCAGCAGGTCCCGCCTGCAACATGCCAGGATGGCTCAGCTGGGGCCAGAACAAGCAGCAAACAGCCAGGAGCCACTGGGGACCCCCTGGCACCCCCATCCCCACTCACAGGTGCTGGACTCGCATCAGGTCCACAAGGATGTGCAGGGTCCGGACTTCGGCCTTCAGGTCCTCCAGGGCCAGTGACCTCCCCTCCGATCCCTCTGACACCTCCAGCCCTTCCATGCTCCATGGCAGGACAGGTGCCTGCCCCATGCTGGCAACAGGGGCACAGAGCCCAGCATGTGGCAGCCCCCGGGGCTGCTCCCCGCCACAGGGACTCCCCCCAATCCCCAGGGCGATGCTGGGTGGCCGCTGGCCAGGTACTCGTGGCCGTGTGGCTGTGGGGTGGCTCAGCCTGGCTGTGGTAACTGACACCATGTTGAAGACATTGGCATCTGCCAAAGAAAGAACAGGAATCAGCATCTGGTGCTAGGCAGGGCCTGGCCACCCTGCAGCCCCCTGCGTGGCCCCTGGTTCCTACCTGGGTCACCAGCTCTGCCCCGCTCCATGTCAGCTGAGGTGCTGGGCTGGGAGTCACTGGGCCTGGGGACAGCAGAGGTGTGAAGTGGCACAGCCAGGGAGCTGCCAGCCATGGCCACAAACATGGCCCTGGCACTGGGACATCACAGTGGCCCTGGACAGCCCAGCACAGCCACGTGTTTCTTACTTGGTGGCCAGCATGGGGGCTGGTTTGGTCTTGGCAGGAACGGGGGGAGCAGGAGCCATCCTCTTGGTGAGTGGGAGCTTGGTCGGCTCCATCCTCGCCGGTGCTGGGAGCTCTGGGGAGAGGAGGCAGGAGCAGGGCTGGGGCTGGGACATACACTGTCAGACGAGAGTGGGGCAGGAAGCGCTTCCTGCTGGGGACATGCCCTGGCCCAGGGGGCCTGTCCCAGGCACATCCCTGTCCTTCCCTCTCCTCCAGCCCAGGGCTCACCCAGGGGGCTCCCTGTCCTCACCCTCCTTGTCCTTCGCTGTGGTTGCAGCTGCTGAGGAGCGAAGGGGCTCGGGGAAGGACCCTTGTTACAGCCTCTCCCCGCCCCACATCAGCCCCGCACCAGCCCCACTGTGGTTGGCGCTTCCTCTGTGTGTGGTGGAGCAGGCGGCTGCAAAGCTCCCCTGAGCACCAGCACTGCGGCACGGGCAGGATGTCATCCCGCCACTATCCACAGCACAGCAGCATCCCTGTACCACTGAACCCTGGGGTCACACCAGGACAAGCCCACTGGCATGGTGGGATACAGGACATCAGGCCACGGGCATGTGCCCATGGACCACCCTGTTCTCCTGGCAGGCGCCCCATCCCCATGGCAGGCCCCTCTGCCCCCATGGTTGGCCACGCTGTCACTGTGGTGGGTCACCATGTCCCTAGGGTGGGCCAGCAGCCCTGCTGCTGCCTGGTCCCTGCTGCTGCCACCAGCACAGCCCCTGTCACAGAGGCCTCGCAGACACCAAAAACGGTGCTGGTATTACCCACCCAAAGATACGGCTGAAGCCCCGAGGGCTGCGGGGATGAGGACACCCCTATCCAAGGCCCCAGTGCTCCTTCGCTCCCAGTGGCGCAAGGATGATGGTGCCCAGAAGTGCCCAGCATCCTGCCAGCCCCTCACTGGCAGCCCTCCCAGGGCACGGCACAGCCCTGGAGCAGCGCGATCACACGCAGGTGCTGCCGTTGGGATGATCCCCGTGCGCCGCACCCTCGGAGCTGCGGCTGCTTCCTCTTACCTGCCGCTGTGGGGCTGCCCCCGAGGCCGAGCGGTGCCGTGCTGTGCCAGGCTCCCCCGGGCCCACACCGCACACGTGATGCCGGAGGAAATCGGCTCGGCGCTGGGAAGGAAGTTGAAGCAGAGAGCACCTCGGTGCTGGTCCACCCCACATCCCTGTGCCTCACCGGGGACTCCGGCTCCCCGGCCCAGCCGCCTCCCCGAACCCACCTCGCGCCCGTCCGCGGGACTGCCCGGCCATCCTGGCGGGACACCGAGGCTCCCGGCCCCGGATGGACACCAGGGCTGGACTCACTGGACTCTGTGTGCTGGGATAGCATTGCCGGCTTCAGCTGCGGGAGAGGGTTTGGGTGAGGGTGGGACTGGAGGGCACCGAGCACTGGGACCGCAGGCACAGCAGAGCCCCACAGAGCCCTGTGTCTCCCCTGGACACCCCCAACCTGGTGCCCCCACCCACCTTCTCCGGCCCTGGGCAGGGCTGGGCCATCTGTGCCACCCGCGGCGTCTCGGTGCTGGCCCTGCACGCCAGGGCTGCGGGAGGAGCCGGGGCCAGCGCAGTGCGGAGCGAGGCGCCAGGGCAGGACCGCAGCCGGCTCGGGGTGACAGCTCACACTCACCCGGCTCTCACAGAGGTTCTGTCACGGAGGGGAAGTGAAACCCCAACCACAGAAGGGCTGAAACCCACAGACCGCGAGTGCATGGGGTGGTGCGGCCACGCTGCTGCTGTCCCTCTGCAGGGCCTGAAGGGTCAGTGTGATACAGGGATCCTGGCTGGTCCCGGCCTGTGCCTGGTCCAGGAGACAGCACGGATGTTCCTTTTGGCCAAAGGCAACTGACCCAGCAATACCGAACTGGGAGCAGGGAGTGGGGCTGGGAATCAGCCCTGGGGCAGAGGATGGCAGAACAGAGGTTGCATTGCAGACCAGGAGGCTGTGCTACCCACGTGTGGCCACTCAGGCCAAGGAGCTGGGAACACTGGGCACCGGTTTCCTCAGGCTGGCTCAAGGTTGAGTGTGAAGGAAAGCACCAGCCGTTAACCCACGGCACTGTCCCAACAGCTCTTGGCCAACACCGTTACCCCACAGCAGCCAGGAAAGCTGCTCCGCCTGTGGGCACCCCCTGAACTCCCACGGGAGGCCGCACACCCAGGAGCCCCTACAGCAGCCTCCCGTGCCAGGGCAGCGATGGAAAAGCAGCTGTTGCTGGGCACCAGTGAGGACAGCACACGGGGCTGCAGCTACACAGGGACAGTGCTCCTCCTGGGAGAAGCCCGGGTGTGGGAAGGAGGGAGCCGGTCCTGTGCACGGGTGACACAATCCCTGCTGGCCTCGGCCTGGGGAAGGGCCCATGGCTGTGTCACCCCTGGCCCCAGGCAATTACTGCCAGAACAGGGGCTGAAAGATCTTTTAATGCATAAAACCCAACAGGGAGTTGTGCCCCTGACTCCCCCGGCGACTCAGGACACAAACCAAGCAGAGTTACACCTACGACTTATTTTATTGTATTTTATTTGCATAAACAAACTTCGGGGCTTTGCTAAACAGGAACTGTTCAAGTCAAAACAAACCAAACTCTAGCTGGTGTGTGGGGAACAGCACAGCAATCCTGGGGAGAGGGACAGGGGGAGCACGGGCACGACTGTGACTCCCCGCCCAGGCTCACGACCTGGCCGGGAACCCTCCACAAACTGCTCCAGAATATCTTTTAAGTACAAGATAAAAAGAAATGCATCCTAAGGGCCATCCTCAACCAGCTCAGGAGGAATCTGCCTTTCGGTTTTATAAAAAGATTAATAAAAAATATTGAAAAATTCTCATCTCTGTTTATATTTTTCCCCAAGAAGAATTCGGAAGTTCCTTAGAAAACTGTGTCACCTTGGAAAGGGCACTCGGGTCACAACCAGCTGCAGGGAGGAGACACAAATGCTACAAGCAGTTTGGGGTCCAGCACACACCAGGCCTAATAGTGAACACAAACAGTGGCCAGAAGTAGGGTGTAATTTTTTTTTCTCTTTTAAACCATGCTAATTTTGTTAATTTCCAACAGAAAAGGAAAACAATCATTTTTAAAAGGCCCTAAACTCAACTGTTACATAAAAAAAAAGTTTAAAAAAAAAAAAAAAAAGGTCATAGCAGTTTGGTCCCAACAAGTGAACGTTTAGATGTTTACTCACATGCTTCATTGTTTTCTTATTTATAAGAACCAAAAATAGTTTCCAAAATTATCTCTGAATTGATGTTGCTACGTATGTAAAGGCCTAAAATAAGCAGAATTTAGAAAACTGAATATACAATAGGGGAGGAAAATTTGAGCAGGCGAGTGAACCCCGACTGTCACTGGGTCAAATTATAAAAGAGAAACAAAATGTCAGGACTGGTGGGGTCAGGTGAGCACAAATTGAAACCACATCGTCCTCAAAGCCTGTTACCAAAAAATAACCGACCATCCATAAGGTCACAAAGAAGGAAAAATCTGGGGTCTCACCCAGCGCTTGACCGTATCCAGTCCAGAAGGGAAGTCTTTGGGAAGAGAAACTCCAGGAGTGGATCCGAGCGTAAATGATGGATCAGTCCCAGTCCGTGCTTGGGGAGGCTGAACTCTGGAAATGCAGTTAAATAACGTCGGGATGGTTTCCGAGCTGCTCTCCAGGGCTCTGCTCAGCACGTGGGGATCACCCTGACACCCCAGCACCAGCCTGACCCCTCCCCTCCTGCCAGGGCTCCCAGAACCGCGCAGACCCCGCGGCTACTCGGCCGTCGTCTGCAGGGCGTCCTTTTCCTCCCGGTTTTCCGTTCCGCTTTCGTCGTCTTCGATTTCTCCCTCTTCCCCACTGAACTTGTCATGAGCCCACTTGGGGCTGGTGCTGGACTTGCGGAACATGAAGCGGCCTCTTCCCCGGGGGAAGGCGCCGCGGCCGCGGCCCCTGTTCACCCATTTGTCCGTGCCCTCGCCCTCGCGGTCGTCGTGCTGCACAGGAAGCCAAGGACAGCAGGTGAGACAGGCTGGCACCGCCCTGCACCGCGCCTCTGCAACCGCCCTTTGGGATCCACTTAATGGGAACCACTCTACAGGGAGCAGGAACAAGCTCTCTTTAGGCAGGAGCCAGCAGCTTCCTGTGAAGCACCACCCGAAGCCCTACCTGGTGTGTCGGTGACAGCTGGTGCCCCCAAAGCACCTGAGACCGGGCACGCCTGGAGCACGCGGGTGTCTCAGCACCCAGGTACGTACCAAGTAGTACTTCTTGCTCTTAGGCGTGTACTCGGGATCCCACTCCTCCTCCCTGCTCCGCTTCTGGAAGTCATTGTTGCCGCCGCTGTTGCTGTTGTTGTTGCCTGAAAAGTTGCCTCTGCCCCATCCTCTCCCTCGAGCTCTGAACTGCTGCAACAGCAACACAGGGGAGAAAAATAGAACGGCTGCAGAGGCAGCACCCTCGCACCCCAGCCAGCTTCCAGAGGTCCAACTTCCCTTCCCTGACCGTCCAAAACATCTTTAAAACCTATCACTAAAGCAACAGGACAGCACGTTTTTGGGTTTTTAGTTCATCTGATCACACAGCACATCACAGTCCCTATAAAGCTGCTGAAGATCAGGTAGAGGCATTTCCAGGGCAAGCTCAAGCAGGTGAGACCCCTCTGTACATGGACTGCAAACATGAGTGTGGCCAAGCCCCAACAGAAGCACGGCGTGTGCCCATCGGGCTGCTCAGCATCACTAACACAAAGAAGCTTCCAGGCTTTGTGCTGCTCCTCCCATCTGGAGTTTGCCACCCACAGCACATCCCCAGCAGCCTGGTTCATGCCTCAGATATGGAGTGATCCAGCTAGGGCTCATCACCCACAACCAGCCACTGCCTCGGGGCTTCTCCTCCCGGGCAGCTTTAACTGAAGGAGCAACAACAAAACAGCCATTCCTGCCCACTTTGGGAATCAGCCCTTGGGACAGGCGTGGAGAACATTTGGGGCAGGTGTGGAGAACACTTACAAAGGTTCCTCTTGCTCTTCCTCTCTCATTTGGACCAGTGAATTCCTTAGTTCCAAGCCGGGACTTGTCAAAGCCTGTGGAGCTCTCCTCCCTCTCCTCAGTCTCCTCAGGATACTCCTCTGCTTTGACTGAGTGAGAGGACCATGAAGACGATGAGCTGGATCTGGACCTCTCACGCACCCGTCGGTGTTTCCTGTTTCAGTGATGGGAATGGAGGGGAGGGGGACACAACAGCATTAGGAACTCAGCTGTGACCCATCTGATACAAAACCACTTCATTATCACTCCCTTATCAATGCCACGCTCTCCTTTTCCTACTACAAGAGGAAAAGCCATAGTAAGAGCTCAGGCTCTAACACAGGGCCCAAGATCTTTCCAGAAGGAACTTGTTGCTCCTTCCTAAGGTGTTTACACCATCTGCTCTCAGCTTAGCATGCATCCATGGAGTTTTTAATCAAATGGAAAATTAAGCTAATAGAAAAGGATTAAATGAACATCAAAGCCAACTCATTTAAACATGGCTGTTTCTCTCTGACACAACAGGAACAAGAAGGAAAAGTGACTCACCCATCCTGACACATGGAGCCTTCCCATCTACCTTTTACAATTATTTAGTGTTTCTGAGAGATACAATGATAGCGAGACGACACGCAGAGGGGGTAGCTCAGGCCATTGGAGGAGTTATGTCACAGGTGCACAACTGTGTGTACAACTGTTGTACACGATGTCATCTCCAACCTGAGCAGCAGAGACACGAGAAGCACAAGGAAATGGCTACTGGGTTTCCTACATACTTTTTCTTTGAGCCTTTGTGACTTTTCTCCGTTTTCTCAGCTGATCTTTCCCTTGAGTGACTTGAATCTCTTGAGTCCACCGACTCCCTGGATTTATCGCGTTTAAGATCTCTTTCCTTATGTTTTTTACGGCGTTCAATATCAAGGCGCAGATCAACAGGGTCGTCCTTATATTTCCCTTCAGCCTACAAACGCAGGGGAGAGGGAGGGCAGAGTTGAACACAAGGTCTGCAGTGCCCCAGCTCAGCACCATTTACTTTGCTACTGACTGCACAGACTTCTGGAGAACTGGAGTTTTAACTGAGCACTAATCAATATTCCACTTTAAGATGTCAAATAATGCACTATTAAATTAAGTTTGCTTTTGTCAGAATTCAATTTTCCTACTCTTAAAATCACTGCTTTTTAAATTTTTAATCTCCTCTTTAAACAGCATTAAAATAAACAGTCTGGAAGAGGGGAGGGAGACATGGAAGCTGACACTTATTGTACACCACAGCCAGTGAGGATGTGAACAACTTGGGAATCCCATCCAGCTGATTATGGATCACAAGTACAGTGTGGCAGAGCTGTCTGACAGCCTGTGGGCGCTTGGTCCCGCCCAGCAGCACCTGAGGTCCTGCTGACAGCCTCACCTGGCAGGGGCCAGAGGGATTTTAATCCCAGGTCTAGAAGTGACACTCTGGGAGAAGCAAAAGCTCTTTGCTGCTTGGAGATACCCAAGATTAGTGATCCAAGGGGCAGGAGAAAACCAGATGAAAGGCAGCATCCAAGGGGTCTGGGAGAAGGGCAACATCCCATGGATAGGGAGGCATTACTACGTCTGTCAGGAAGATTTACTCGATGCAGATGCCACCTACAGCTCCTTCCCCTGGGCCGGAGGGCACTGTGTGACAGGTGCCACAAAGCCCCACAGACACACTGTGGGTCTCCCACAGTCCTGCCAAGTCTGCTACAGCAAGCTGGTGTCTCACAGAGCAAAAACCCACCAGCTGCATGAAACATTAAAACTGAATTTACACTGCTAATTAAAAACAATCATAAAAGACACCTGGTAATGCTTGCTTTGAGCTGTATTTAAATTGGTACTTCAAGAAGGGATTAGGAGCTTCTTTGGGAAAGGAGTAGTTGTTTTCCCTGCGCCTCCTTTGAGCCCTGTGGCACCTGGGTGTGATTCTGCTGCCTGCCTGAAGTGACAGTGGCTGTGGTTTGACAAACAGGTAACTGGGCAGCAGGAGGGCTGCAGGAAGCCTTACACCATGTTGGTACCAACACCCAGCCTCAGCCATTGCTACTGCATTTACACAACACTCATCCTGGGAACTGTATGACTTGATATGCAACATACATCAAATTAATCATCTTCAATTAAATACAAAAGGATTAGTAATTCTCTAGCTGTTAAATTTTTTACTTACATGAGTTTCTAACCACTTTTTTGTTTAAATAAATATGTCAAATAACGCAGGAGTGAGAGCAGGCATTTTGTTTTGGTATTTTGCTCTTCTACTTTCCCCAGGCAAAGAGCTTTAATTTCTACTCTGAGAATAAAACTGCTCCCAACACGATGGATGACAGATAAGTGACAAAATCGGCAGCAGCTCCCTTATGTGGCACAGCAAACACCTATTTGGGTTTGGGAGGGCACGTCTGTTTCACGGAAGGCTGGCGAGCTGTTTGGAAACCACGTTTATAACACACTCTGCCAAGCTGATGCTCAGAGTTCAGGCCCATCAAATCCATCTCACCATCGTCCATGTCAAGCCACAAGTGTGTTTGGAAAAAATCGAAAACAAATATGAAACAAGTAAGGTTTCAGCAGGACTGGTTAAAATCTCTTCAATGTAAATATGTATGAAGGTGAATAAACAAAGGTTAAAATCTCAAACATTTTACGTTAAGCCTTTTTTATGATTGTTTACAGTGAGTGCAATGGCTTAACATTCATCTACTCAGCAAAGCTAAAACACTCAATCCCAAATGCTCTGGATCTAAGACAAGTGCTGAATGTTAAAGTAACAGCAATCAACAGAAATGGCACAGTCAGTTGTTAGAACAAAATTTATCATCTGCTTAATAGTGTATCTGCTTTAGCTCAGCATTTAGTTTTACTTTCCTCTTTTTGACATGCATGTCTTTGAAAACATGGTTGGCAATATTGCACGTAACAATGGAGTTAATCATACTTACAAGCAGAAAAATATCACAAAAAGTCTCTTCTCTCATCATGGGCACTTGTTCCAAAAATCCTCTCTTTTTTCTCAAGCTCACCTCAATTGACTTTGGGGTCATTTACCATAGTCTAACCACTTCACAAAGGTTGTTGATACATTTTTAATAAAAATTAACCCTTTGTAGTTCATTTTTAGAATTATGCCCATCCTTAAAAGAAAAACACAAACTTAAGTAGAGAGTAATTTAAACAAAAACATCACTGTTAAGTTCATGCCCAATGCACTCATTTTGTTGAATTAAACTAATCAGAGTAACAGTTCACCTTGAAGCCAGGATCTCTGGAGCTTTTCGATTCCTCTTGAGAGAATCCATGTTTTCTAAAAGTACTGGGAGATATATCTATCCTCCTAAAGAAAAAAAAAATACACAGATATAACCTTGCTCATAAGAAGAATCTGAAGATTTTAGATAAAATGTCATTCAAAGCAAACCAGTATTTCCAAATGTACTTAAAATTCCCTGTCTTTTTCCTTTTTTTGTTTTTTGGCTGAAGTTAGTTATATACTTGAATTACTGTGGAATTATTCCAGAGTTTAAGACATGAAATCTGGAATACCTCTGCAATATTAAGACAGTGTCTAACAGCACCGACCTGTGGATTTCAGGGCTCTTTTTGTTTTTAGCTGCATCTTGTTCCATTCCTTTCTTTAGATATTTGGTAAAGCGTTCATTCAGTGTCATTGCTGAGGATCCAAAGTGATGCTCTGCCAGGGGTTCAAACAAACAATGCCAAAATATTAGTGCCAGTTTTGTAAAAAGTCAAAGCCCACCCATCGCACAGCTTGTTAAAACCCAGGTGCAGGACAGTGAAGCACCGTGGGGATGAGCTCTAACGCTGCTGACAAATTCCAGTTTCAATTTTTGGTGTTTCAGTGAAATGAACAATTTCTTCGAGTGAGTCACAAATTCATCAGAACATACAATTCTAAGTCCCAGACTCTGAATATTTCTCAGGTAAAAGCAGGAACACCTTCTGCCTGTACAGAACAGTATTTATGTAAATAAAGATGATCATGATCATGCTGCTGGTCTCATCTCTGGAATATCTGCTGGAAAACAACTCCAGGCATTTCGAGTGGACAAACCCCACTTATTTGGTCAAGGGAAGAGTGAACCTTCCCCGAGGACACACGGACTCCTGACCCACCTCTTACATGATGGACTATAGTCACTATGTGCTGAGCAAACAGTTCAGAAGGGCTTCGCTGCGACTGAGCCGACTGGATATGATGGAAAATGGAACGGAATTCCTGCTCTTTCTTGTTGCTGTGCACGAGATCCCGGCAGAGCTTGCGCTCCTGAGCCAATATGCCACTGGGACTGGAAAAAGAAGAGCCCATGAAATAAAAGAATGGGGTGAAGGGGAGCAGTTTAAGGTGTTTAATTCTGCAGAAGCTGGGAGCCCAGTGATGGTTTATGTTGTTATTAGGGAGGCAGCCACGAACACTCAAAAGCATGAGCAAGGAGCTCCTTTAAACATTCCTAAACACACTGCTCCAGGTTACTGTGATAATTCAGGTCACTGTTCTACTGCTGCATGGAGAATAAGCATAGTAAAACACATGGCAGAGAATCAAATGGATTTAAGCAGCACAGTAACTCCCCTGCACAACTCAGCTTCCCTCAGCCAAAAGCCACTGAGTACCTCACTCCATCTGGGACTCTTCTCAGAGCCTGGTGCATCCTAAACTAATCTTACATCCAGTCATAGCAAAGGTTAGGAAAAAGTTAAATCTCCAGCTCCCCAAACCACAAACTGTGATGCAATATTGCTTAGCCTTCCTCACACTTGGCAAGCACATGGGGATCTCAGGAAGACAAACAGGAAAAAACATCACTACTGAGACTGCTCAAAAGCTGGCAGATCCTTACCGTGCAAGATCCTCATCGAAGGAATCCATTCGAATATTGACCTGGGCCTCACGAGTAATGGAAAAGGAGGATTTGCCAGGAGTTAGCCCCTCTACTTTGGTGCTTGGCTTCTCCTTCACCTCAGAAGCCTTCCTTGGTGGAGGGGAAGAGCTTTTTTCCTGGCTTGACTTGTAAGTGGTCACTCTAAAATTCTTTTCAGGTACAAAACCCCTGTGACCAGGTTCAGCTCTCTTGGATCCTGGTCTCTCTTCTTTTTTGGATCTTTCAGAATAGCTTTCCTCATCCATTTCATCAGGTTTCCTTTGCTTCTCTTTTCCAGGTGGCAGGAACACCACACCTTCCCATTTTCCTGACCTATCCTCTTCTTGACTTTTACCTGAAGTGGCTACGACTTTAGACATAAATTTGGGCTCATCATCAAATTCCGAATCTTTCCGGCCCTTTGCCTTGTCTTTCTTGTCCTGCTCATCTGTTTCATCTTTCCCATAATGACCTTCCTTGTGGAACTCCGGGACCTTGAGCTTGTCAAAGTCATCCCTGAACTTGTAGCGCTTGGGCGACTGGCTGCCGCGGTATCCCTTCTCCGAGTCAGCTTTTGATCCGTATGAGTCAGACTTTGCCTTTCCATCTGTTGATCCCAACTCAGAGAAATTCCCTTTTTCTTTACTTTTTTCTTTCTCAGCATTTGTTACTTTCTGGTCTTTGTCTTTTCCATTCTCAGTCTTCTGTTCTTCCAGATACCTGGTCATAAACAGACATTACAGGAGGTTTCTTATTAGAGATCAACAAGGTCAATAGTTCAGTTCAGAGTCAAACTTCAGAGAACACCAAGCTATTCATGTCCAGAAAGCTGCCTCTAGGCCCTAAAATAATTAAAATGTCAAGCAGATTACTCAGCCTGAATTCAGACTTTTGTTATCACTAAATTCAGCAAATGTACAAGGAGATGGATATGCAGAACTGATGGAATGAGGCTCGAGAACAAAACAAACCCAGCTGACCCACAGATGCATTGGAAGGAAAAGAGGAACATCTTACCCACTCCGTTTATTTACTTACAAACCTGGTTCAGGAGAACAACACATCAAACCTTTCAAATTGGCTGTCCTGCTTTAAACAACACACTGGAAATAAAAGCCTCAAAAGCTACTTCAAATTTGGGATGCAAGTTTCATAGGTAAGCTAAATATTTCATGACAGACTGCAAATACAAATAAAAGCAAACAGGTTAACAGAGGAGAATATGCTGCTGGGAAAGATAAAACACTTCTGGTGAGAACAATTCAGCTGGTTTATAGCATCTGAACAGTTTTAAAGCATCCACAAATCAAAACCCTGTCTCTGTGGGACAGCAGGAAAGCCCACAGACACCAGCTCAGTGCTTTGGAAGGCCCAAAGAGTCACAGGAGTTTTTTCCCTTCTCTTTTGAAATTTCAGACATCCTTGATACAGAATCAGATCAAAACATCTTTAAAAATAATAAAGACTTGAAACCACTTATGAATGGTGCTGTATCTTTTAAAACAAAGTGTCACCTTTGGGCACAATCTGCAGTGGACTAACCAAGAGAATGATGGAAGCAGATGCCTTCTGCATGGAAGGCTGTCTTCATTCTAGAGATGAACTTGGTGCTTTAGTTTCTCATCCTATCCACATACACAGGCACAAGCACTGCAGCTGCACCTGCCTCGGGCTGCTTGCAGCAGGATATGCAGTAGGATTTAATTAATTCCTTTCAATTTACATTACCTAACACAATTCCAGAAGGCAACACTAAGAATGTCTACAACCAACACGTAAATAACCAGGAAATGTGAGCTTCCATCTCCTTGGGCAATCTTCAAGTGTTCATGGCCTATGAACATTTTTGCAGGGAACATATACAATCTTTAGAACTATCCAAGCTGGAAAACCAGTTCCAACTTCCTACAACTCCGGGCTGTCTGTATTTTTTCCCTAATTCAGACAGGCCCAGAGCTGCGCACTGGCACAACTTCCCAGCTGGACTCTGCCCCAGCCCCTCGCCCTGCACATGGGGAGCATCCACATGTGCAGCTGGCTCCTCCAAAATATCCCAAAAAATAACCCAGCACCACAAAACGCATCACTTGCCTCTTGGAGAAGGCTCCTCCCCCGGGAGCTGTGCCCTCCTCCTTCGGAGTGGCACCATACAGCGAACTGACAGGTGTGGGGCTTTTGCACACCGGGCTCTTCCTCGTGGGGCTCATTCCTGCCGAGCCGTGCTCGAAGGGGCTCTGGTGGGAGCCCCCCTGGAAGGAGGTGGAGCCGCTCTGGGCGGCAGAGCCCATCGGGGACGGGCTGGAGCGCGGCGGGCTCGGCTTCTGCACGGGGCTGGGCCGGGGAGAGCGCCGGCGCACCACGACCGACTGCAGCGGGCTCTTGAGGGCAGGGCTGCGCTCCCGGGGGCTCAGCTCCGACACCGACCCTCTGGACGTGGAGCCTGTGCCATAACTGCTCACATCTTGCCACGGCTTTGATCCCTCGGATGCCTTGGCATCTTGAGCCCCAGCTCCTGAAAACTGCTGCTCCTTAGACTCGTCTCCTTGGTTATCTCCTGCGGCCTGGGATGCCCGGGCATCCTTGGAGGATGATTTCTTCTCCTTTCCAGATTTACGCTTAGAAGACTCAACTCGACTGTGATTCGAGGATGAGCGGGAAGAGGAAGACCTCCTTGACCGGTCGGAAGATGACTTATCAGAATTCCTGGAATGACTTCTGGACCGTGGGGAAGGAGACCTTCTCTTGGGCGAGCGGGAGCGTGACCTCCCCCTGCGAGGGCTGTAGGCCTGGCGGTAGTTTTGCCAGTTGGACCTGTAATTCCCATATCCTCCTCGGTTGTACTGGCCCCAGGGATAAAACCCTCGGTTTCGGCCACGGAAATAATACGGTCTCCGGTATCCTCTGTTATGGCCTCTGAAATCCCGGTTCTGATAGACTCTCGGATGGTTCCTTTCTCTGTTATGAGATGGAGAATAGGATCTTGAACGAGACCTAGAACTGATAAAAGAAAAAAATTTCACAAATATTTTATATTATAGTTTCTTTTTATGATTTATTTTTGTAGTTTATTCTTCTGCCACAACTTTTTATTTGAAGACTTATTAAAAAAAGAATTTGAAAAACTCACTTCTAAGCTTTTAAAAGAAATTTCTTTGGTTTACCCTTATCTGATTGAGGTATTATACTCTGCCGTGAATAAACTGCAGTGGAAATAATTTGTACCTGTGATACTGTCAAATATTTGATTTCAGGATCATTGCAGAGACCATGAGAAGCACACACTGCTCTCCATTTTGCTGGGATGAAAATGGCTGCTATCCAGCTTCAGAAAAAGTGACAGATCTCAAGCACCCAGCCCTTAACAGCTCAAGGTCATGGTTATAACTCATCCACAAAGAAGTATTTTTTCATGCAAATCATGCTACTGTTACTGGAACAGATCCCAAATCTTCCTCTCATGCCTCAACTTCACACATACTTTAAAATTCTGATAATCCAGATGAAACCTCGCTTCTCTGTCACGCAAGTTAAACAAATGGCTACACCTCCACAGCAGAAGGGCAGCAGCGGGGCGAAGGGCACGCTGCCCTATGGTGTTAAGCTCCCAAAGGCGCATCCCACAGCACAGTCCCACGGAGCTCCCGGGAAGGGAGCGCGCTGCGACACCTCCGCCGGGAGGCGCCAGGCGGCGCTGTGGGCGCCCCCGCCCGCACCCAGGAACGCACGAACCCTGGAAAAACGCAGATTCCAGGGGCTGACCGTCCCAACAGCCTCCCCCATTAAACTGCTGCCGTTGTGTAACCTTGCTTAAAGGTCCCACTGGAGCTCAGATGCCAGAGCTACACGAAGGACTGGCCAAAGTAGGAAGTTGAAACAGAAAAGAGATTTTTCCGAATGGAATTTTAGTAAATAACACTCACTGGAACAGTTTCCACAGCCCTTTCTCGCTTTCCGAGCTCTGGCTCTGACACACACATTGGTTATACTCCAATGGACATGAACGTCCTCACACAGATCTCAGTGCTGCCCCTCACCTCTCACACCCCAACCCCCAGAACCAAGGGAGAACAACCTGCTGTCGGAATTCCTGCACACTTAGCACACATGTGCAGTCAAGAGATGAACTTCAGTTCTGTTTTAATGTCTTCCTCCTACCAAACAGGTCACAGTTTAGCAGGAAAATCTTGTTCATACTCCGATCATTGCTAACAAACAGCTTAACAATCATTTTAACAGATTTTTCAATCCTTCAAACAACCAAAAAACTTCTCTGAGACACTTCTTCATTCAAACAACAGCAACCAGAAGGAAAAGCAGAGAGGCAGGAGGCAAGCACCAGTTATAACAAACTCTAGTCCAAGGCATGAGGAACACAGACGCTCAATTTTCAGACAAGTGCTGCATCTGTGATCAATTATCAGCAAGGACCTGTATGATGCTTCCAAAATCTGTTCTAGTGCTTTTAGAGAGGTTGCAGCAGGAAGATTTCACTCCAAAAGTTGCAGACGCTATTTACCAGAAATCTTTTTATAAAAATACAGTAAAAGTTATACAGTAAAAGAAACACCAAAAGTGATAATTCCCCCAACTCTGCCAGCCCCCAGAACTATTGGCACTGCACTGCTCCAGGGCTAAATCCCCAGCATTTACAAGAAGTGAGAAACAAAGTAATAAAGAAAGCAGGAGATATCAGGCAGACTCCAACACAGCACTGTAACTTAGAAGAAACAGCAAACCTACCAAAGGAAGAATAAAACAATTTGTGGTGCATCTTGAAGTACACAGCAATGGCCTTTTATGCCAAGATCCCACCAGACCTACCTCGGAGAACATCCCAAGGCCAGGCAGGGGGGCTGGGCTGGGCTGACTCGCTCCATTTGGACTTTTTTTTTTTTTTTTAAAAGAGTTATTTATAAAGCAAGAGTAGCTTCAGCAGCAGCACAGAGGAAACAATCATGTTTGCACAGAGTGCCTTTTTCCCAACTGCCAAAGTTCCTTCACAGCTAGGAGATATTCCCAAATGAGCACTGATCTTCCAGCATTCCAGCTTCCTTCTGCAAAGGGCTCCGGTTGGACTCAAGTCTCCGCCTCTAATTTAGTTTTGTCATGTCCTTCTTTCTCCAACTGTACATTCATTAGAACCTCTGTACTTTAAGAATCTCTAACTGGTAACACTTGCATGCGTTCACAGCCCAGCAGTTCTCAGAATACGTGCTATTCATCTGAGTGAAAAGGCAGGAGAACACCATCATACCCCATCCAACTGGAATGGCTTTGCCAGATGCAGAATGCTTAGCCAAGAGAAAAGGAAAAAACAGATATCCATGGAAGACACAAGCCTGTAACTGGCCTGCTCAGAAGCAATTCAGGGAGACAGGAACAACTATTAAATACATTAATAATTTCTTAAAATTAACTGCAGCAAAATTATCTTTATCCACTTTATCCCTCCAGAAGGATCTTTCCTGTTACCTGGCTCCTGCATGTGGAGGGGAGGGGCAAAGGAATATCAAGAATTGTCCCCACCTTTCACAGCAGTGTCTAAAATTGATATTAAAACTTGCTTGAATTCACTTCTCAAGAGGGGAAAAGCACACAACGTCTGCAAAGGCCCCTTGAGTCTGAGATCAATTACATTAAAGCCTCAAAAAAGCCAAAGTCTCAAAAGAAAGATCTTGACTGTGCTGACAAACATCTCTCTCTCCTAACTTATTTATTTATTCACAATTTATTCTCTTAAGTCATTGAAAACACCCAAACAGCAGAGGTTGGCAGGAAACAGCCTGAGACACAGGACATTATCTGTCCTGGGATCTAATCAAAGTCTTTCCCTGGAAAAGAGTTAAGTGACAAACCACCTGCAAGGGAGGAAAAGCCCTGTTCCACCCTTTGGCTCCAGGGCTGCACATACTCACCTCAGTCTGCGCTTCCTTGACCGTGAGATAGAGCGGGAACGGGAGCGGGATTTGGAGAAGGAACGGGAGCGGGACCTCGATCCAGACCTCGAGCGGGAGGAACGGGATCCAGACTTGGATTTGTTAGTTTTAGACATCTTTGCAAGCACTTGTCAGTGCACCTGAGGGAAAGAGGGAAATAGAAGTATTTGAGAAATGAAGCATGTGGTTGATAGGAGACAACAGGCAGCACCTGGCAGGCTGACAGATTCCAGGGACACGGAGCTTGATAAGGCTGGAAATAGGAACGTTTGAAGTGCCTGCTAGGAACAGATGAATGGTTCTGGGCTTAGAATAGAAGGTTTATTTCAGTCTAAGGAGGAAAACTGCAAAAAGAATAAAAGGCTCTAAACCCAGAGTAATCACAAATGAGAGCATGACGGCTGAAAGCACCAAGTTAATACAAACCTGGGAAGAGGCAGGGCCACGCTGCTGGCTGAGACAAGGCCACCTCTAGAGGCAAACTAGCCCATGGAAGTGAAAATTCCATGTAATTGCAGCCACATCCCTGTCTGTGCAGCCAGCTGCCACTGCTTTAAAGGACATGGAAGAAATAAAAAAGCTTACCATCAAAAAAACCCACCCATAAACTTTTATCTAAACTTTCAGAAGAAATAAAAAAAGAGTTCATACTCCAAGACCCAGGAATGTGACCCTGTTCGCACAGCTCTGCTCAGGTTCAATCCTGTCCTCTCTGCTTGTGCAGTTCCCGCAGTTGCTGTGATCAGTCACCAGCATGGATCACCCAGCCAGGAGTTCTGTTGCAGCCAAAATAAATCAGATGTCCTTCCAAATATTCAGAGACAGAAGAGATTACACTGTAGCACTAAATGACTCAAAATAGCCATAATTATGAATTACCTGGGCTATTTTCAGGCATGTATCCAGGTAAAGGTTAGAGAGTCACTTAGAAGATGATTCAGGGCATAGTTTGACCACACAAATCTTTCAGTTACACCCTCCCTGATCTGTTCTCTTATACCTACGAGTGAAATTTGCATTAACTGCGCATTCGATAAGTTATCAACAAACTTCCCAGCTAAAATGACTAATGGGAAAGAGCCAGAAATAAAAATGAACTATGTTAGTACAAACTTCATCTTCTTTTTACCCACTGATTAAAAATAGAGACATTCAGGTACATAAACACAACTGATCAAGTGCTGCTGCTGTTATATCCATTTTAAGGAAATTCCAGAGGACTGACTTGCAATGCCTTCACTTCCAGTCGCTCTCCAAAATTACATATATGGTTACCAAAGGCTCCAACTTCTGCCAAGGCACTTCCAGGAAGAACGCAATGCCCAGCACTGGAGCAGCTGCTGGGAGAGTGGGTGGTGGTTCATCACCAGAGCTGGGACCTTCTAGAAATGGGAAGTTGGCTTTTATTTTAAAAAATCACATTACGTGTTCCTGTTCTTCCCTTTCACTATATTAAAGATGTTAGATCAATTCAACTGAAATATTCCAATATATTCCACATCACAAAGCATGCAGAAAAAATAGTAAAATTAATGCTTCCTGTTCTATTAGGAAACAATAGCTGTTTTAATCCCTGTTGCCCCAGGGATGAAAATCAAAATACACTGCCACTAAGAACCAAAGTTTGTTCTTGTGCTTGGTCATTTTTCAGGGAAAGAACGTGTGAAAGGATAATTTTTAAGTATTTCCTTTTAATTTACTGAGTATGTCTGTTGAACCAGCAACACTTCCTACTCCGTTGGCCAAAAAATCCAACGCTGAGCACTGGAAAGCAAAACACGGAAGAGGAGCAGAAGAAAGCAATGGTAACAGGAACTACTCCAATATACAGAAGATGTGGCACTAACTCTCAGGATATCCCAAGAAGACCCCAAAATAGATTTTAAAAGTATCACTTTGATCTGTTTAAGAGTTTTTGTCTTTCACTTTGATCCACAGCACTTCCCAGCCAAACATCACCCTGGTGTGTGCAATGTGTGCCAAACGCTCACGTCTTGGAAGGATTCTTTATCTTTGCCAACATTTTAAAGTTGATTCATTCCTAACACATGAGGTGACTCCTACTAGGATAGAAACAAAGTTGCTACGCCCCATCAGCACTCAAAAGGTTAAACAAACTGCACATTGGAGTCATGTCAGCTCCCCTGAGTTAACTGCAGTTGTAAACTTACTGTGATACACATTTAGTTTTAAGAATGACTGAAATATATAAAATATGTTCAGCAAAATACCCTGCTCTGAAAGCATCTGTTCTTATACATAAAAAGGATTTTATATTTTTTAAATAAAGAGGTGCCCGTAAGTGAAGCAAAGGCAAACTGAGAACAGCAGCGGCTGCTGACCTCCCATTCCCATTTTTCCCCTGCCCACAGAGCTGTGCCCAGAGCACACAGCTCCTAGAAATGCTGTGTCTGGCCCTGAGCAGAGACTGCAAGCAGCAGCACTTGCACAGTGCTATGGGGACTTGTCCTTAACAATCTGCCCTGCCAGAGTCCCATTTCCTTCCTACAGCTACAGAACCCCCCAACACCAGCTCCACCTGCACCTGGGAAGGGACAAGGTTGATCCGGCTGCCTGATCCACATCTCCTCTCCCAGCAGACAAGCGTGACTACACACATCTGGAGGGCATGTCCTGCTGGAAGCATTGCCAGGGATTTTCTACTTTTGTTTTTCCATTTGTTTCTTCTGCAGGCCCAGTTCTAAGCTGTCCAGCAGATCTTCCCAAGGAGTGGAGTCTCCCATCCAAAAACATTCGCTGGTTTTGGATGTGATCTGTGTGCTGAGTTTAAAAGTTCTGGTAAGGCATCACACCCTGGGAAACAGACACCTGACAGCTTGTTCATCTGTCATAAAACCACACTGTATAGAGCAAACTTTGCCTTCTCCATTCCCTAATTCTCAGGGCAATCCAGCACACCACTCATGGAAACAATAGAGGACCAAATGCTCCCACTAAAGCGCCAGGTGGACTTTACCCGGAAGGCAAACTATTGTCAGTAAGCAGCGGCAGGAAAGTTAATGTTTTACCTCCTGACAAGCTCAAAAGAGAAGCTCAACTCTGCTCCAAAGCAATGAAAAAGAGTCACCATTGAGAGTCTCTCACTGCTATGCACTTCCATGAGCTTCCACAGCCTTGGAATTTAAATGTTCACAATAGTTAAGGAAAACTTTTAAGGTCACTGCTGGAATCACTGCAATGCTCAAGCAAAGAACAAAAGCTGGAGGAGGGCACATGGCAGAATATGGGATTTAACACTTAGATCAGTGTGATGTTTAATAATCTGGTCAGTTAAGGTATCTGGAGAAGCAGTGCTCTTCTCCCAAAAATGACCAGGGTGTAAATCCAAAGATTAGTAAATATAGCATTAAAAAAACAGAAAGAGGTAATACTTCTTCCAGGACAGCCAAGATTATTTCACTGAATTGTTCTACTTTACCCTTATATTTTGCAGTTACTTGGGAAGACAAGCCCAAACATTCCAAGACACAAGGCTGAGTTTTTTCTTCTAAACCTGCTCCTTATTTTCTGCACAGCAACATTATCAATGAAAGCAGAATTCTACCATCAGTTTAACTTGCAGTGTGCCCAGAAGAGAAGGGATATATAAGAAGATCTATTCCAAATCCCAAGACAGGCAGTTTTACCTCTTGTGAAGATTTTATTTCCTTTGCCTACCTGCTTGAGCAGGCTCACACCTTGCACCCTTCTGTCAGATTTCACTGTCTCAGCTTTGTCACTTATGAAATCAGGAAGAAAATCTGAAATGAGAAGAAAATACACCTTTGTACATGCATTGCTGTACTGCCACCAGAGATGAACTGGCTGCCCTAAGCTCCTGCTGCACCCAAAATGTTCATCAGATCCCCAGTGTTTCAGAGAGCACATACACTGCAGTTGACCAGGAATTTTTTTCATGGACTTCTATGGAAAAATGTAGCTTTTAAAATGATTGTTCATGCTTTCAAAATTCTAAGTGCTCTTCCTTCCTTGCTCCACCCTCCCCTGCCCCATCCCACCTCCTGTGACACACATCTGTCAGTGCACCTGTACAGCCGTGCTGGAGCCATTTCTCTCAGCCCATTTGAATGGTCTTACTGGGCTCAGGACTAAGGATTTTCCCATATTGTTAAAGGAATCCACAAGCCAACAGAAACAATTGTTTTCCTGACAAATCATCCATCAGTATATCACCATCATCCAAGGGAGCCACCAGTCCACTGGGAGCTTTTCTGACAGGTCTACAGTTACATTTCAGAATCCTTCCATGCACTGCTAGAGGGGTGGAGGTTTTAGAAGAGAAAACAACATTAAACACAACCTCAGAAATTACTCCATGTTATTAAACCTCTGATCTAACAGCAAGACTGTCACTTACTCTCTGTTGAGCCATAAAATAGACTTGTTTAAAGCTATTAATTTTTTGTTCTTACTTCACTGAAAAAGCACAATTTTCAAGTAGCTTTTAAACCTTTTTCTGAACTGGTGATTAAGTCCTGTTCTCACTTAAGAGGGAAGGCAGTGTTGCAAAGTGTAGTTAGTGATTTTTAAATGCTGCTTACCAATCATGGGAAAAAGCCACAAAGAACAGCATGCCACAGACCTTTTTTTATTATTTTTACTGTTATCTTGTCCATCTGTCTAAATGTCCATAAAAAGAAATCTCACCTTATATCTTACAAACACCTTTGACTTCCAGCCTTTCACAGTGGCAGAAAGAGTTTGCCATACCCATTATTTCTTGCTTTGTAACAGAACATTTGGGCTTTGGGGTTTTTTTTCCTATATCCCAAACACCACTGTTACCACCAAGTTTCGGTACAATCCCACACACAGAGCAAAACCTGGATTCTCCTTTGGAGGAAAATACTGTTCTTGTGTTTAGAGCACTACTACAGGAAAAGGAACCAAGTCAACACACAACAGGCAGGAGTAGCAAACCTTTCTTCCAGATAGGGAAAGGAAATTGGGAAACGTGCTCAACGCTCTCTGCTGAAGTAGAAATCATAGTCCAGGAGTTTCTTATTCCAGAACACTGTACAGAACATTTCCATGTGCCAAGTCATGGGTCAAATGAAGAACATTGCTGGTTGTCAAAAAGCCTTTTTCCAGGAATTTGTTCCCTGTTTCCAACTGGCCTGTATTACTTTATGACTCTTTCCATCTTCCACTCCTTTGTTCAAGGTCTTTCAGGCAGCACATGTCAGGATTTCAGCCCTTCCCCAGCTGCTGCAGAACAGCCCTGCCCAGAGCAGCCAGCTGGCACAAGCTCCAGCTGAGCCCACTCCACCCCAAGGTGTCAGTGAGGATCCTGCACACGGAGCACCACGGCTGTTGGCCAGCTTGGAGAGGGAAACACAGCACACACCTCCCTGCCAAGGCAGCTGTATGTGTTCATATCTGAGCATAAACCCCCAAACACCTGGAAACAAGCGACATGGCTTGTGTACATACCTCAGACACGAGCACAGTGTGGTGAAATTCCTTACAGTGGTTTCCATTTATCGCATGGTGTTTGCAAACACTCAGCTCATAAATATTAAATGTCTTGTAAAAGCATTTGTAGAAAGCTCTATAGAAGCGTGGTAGGTAAACAAAAATTTGCTTTCTTCTGGCCAGCATTTGAGTGAAGCTGTTGTGGTTTATTTTGCTGTGAGGCCCAAAGTAAATGAGGTGGCACCTCATTAGAGAGCACATTTCTGCCCGAGCCTCTTGGCATCCATTTGGTGTCACCAGCACAGACATTCAGCTCAGGAGGAACAGCTGAACTGCTCCTTCATTTGCTGAACACCCTCCATTATCGGGGAAGAAAAAAAATTAATTCTCCTTCTGCCAGCTCTACAATTCCTAATCCCAAGCCCCAAAACCCAAACAAGATTAGTTCATTCCAAAAAAAAGGAATAATGCCACAAAACACCCTACAAAGTGCACTCTGTGCAATGAGGCAACAACAATCACTGCAAAAATAAGCTCATAAAGAGCTGCAGCTCTCTCCATGTCCCTGAAGTGCAGCAGCAAGTACAGAGAGCAGACTCATCTTTGTTAGCTCAGAACCCAACGCTTAACACCTCACTTTCTACTGGATTCTTCCTCTTCAAGCTAACCTCAAGTATGTTCTTGATATCAGCTTGAGGGGAAGGGAAGAACCACCTGCACAGCTCCTACAGCCAGCCAGGGAAGAGCAAATTAAAATGTTATTTCTAATCAAATCTCATTGGGGGAACAAAAAGCAGAAAGACTTCTATTCCCAGATTCAGTGTATGTTTTCGGAAGATTTATGATGCACATTAACTAAAGCTACAGCTACACCTACCGACCTCCTCACCAAAAGATGTCCAGACAACTGCTAAAAGAAATGACCAAAAACCCAACCACAAAACAGAGTGTTCTACTCTAACATTTGCCAAACACACTTGGGGGAAAACATCCAGAATTATTTTGCCACAGCAAGAGAAACACAAATTTGTCAGCAGCAGTTTCACTTTCTCTCTAGTCTATGTGCTTTCAAAACTAAGATTTTCCTTCAAGCACATTTGGGTTTTCACACCATTAAACTAATCCCTGAAGAAGTTTAACCCTGAGCTCCTGGGTTCAGATAATTAGAAGCAGGTTCTATGGAATGGTTGGAAGAGTATTTACAGGTTCTTCTGGAAAGGACTGATTCTGCAGACTGCAGTGCTGAACAATCCCTTTCCAAATAATTTGACCAGCTACAAACCCCAGTCAGTCACTTTTCCGAAACTGGCTACCTGAGAGAAACTATTTTATAAATATTTGAGCTTAAAAAGTCATATGCTGTTATTCAGACAGTTTAGTGACAGGGAGCTCAAGGAAACAATCCAAGAAAAAGCTGATTAGAAATCTGGGTGGTTTTGTTACAGAAGCTGGGCAGCTGGAATTTCTGTTAAACACAGAACAAAACATCCTTAATTTTTAAAAAAAGGGAAAAACCTATATTCATCAGCTTCTTCCTTCCAAATTTACACAGCTTGGGAAAAGCAGAAAGATCAGGTCTTTCCCCAAACTGACAGCTTTCTCACAGCATAGCCCTACTGTTCGGAGCAGCTTTGGAGGCGAACTGAAGCTCTGACAACACTGCTGAGGGGCTGGGAATCTGTGCCTGGAGTTTTGGAACCCTCACAAGAAGCAAGAAGTGGTCCAATTTACTTTTCTTAAGAAAAGTGTTCACAAATCAGTTAACTCAAACAATTCAAACTTGTGTGTAAGTGAAGTTCTCAGCAAAGGGAGGATGAACATTTCCATCCTCTCAGGTGTCTGCCAGCTGGAGCCCAGCAGGCTCCACACACACTTAAAAAACGTGGAAGTTCTGCTTCCAAATAAACAGCAAGTAACAGAAAAACTGTTTGATTGGGGATTCTTTGGAATTTCTTCTGCAACACACAGTACAGTTACAGCCAAAACAGACTCTCCTGAGGGATTACAACTCTCCACACATTTAACCTATGAAAATACCAACTCCAGCAAATTTCATTTATAAGCTGAAAAAAGCAAAACTACTCCCATATTCTCAAGCAAGCACTTCACTTATCTCTACCTTAACTGGAATCCCGCTACCTTAGGGGGTAAACAAGGAAAAGGATTTCCATGACCTGGTATAACATTTAAAGTTCTTAAATTTTTTTTTTTAATTGTGGCATTATTGTAAGCACAAGGCACCAGACCAGGCCATCTCTACACTCCGCCAGGCTTCGAAACAGAGGGAAATGCCTGTCCACAGGAATCCTGTACATATGGAATAAACTTATTTGAACAACTTTCCGTGCTGTGCTCACGTACCTTGTGCAAGTGTCCCATCAAATCTGGTTCTAAACGCTGCTTTCTTAGAAGCAATTGACCTAAGTAAAAAAAAAAGGAAAATCAAATTTAAACTAAACCAGACACTGGCAAATCCTCCTATTTTAGCAGCACAGGAAAGGATTCTGATTGTAGCCATTCATCCCAGCACCGATTCCCAGTAAAAAAAGGCCACCAAAATAACATCATCTAATCAGACAGTGCATACACAGGTCTTAACTCGGGAAACCAACCTCACCCACAGCCCCACAGGAGCAATTACTGTAATTATTTCAGGTGTAAATTACAACGTACACGATGCCACCTGGTATCACATGTCCAGCCCCCTGTTAAGGCACAGGTTAGTTAACATCCTTAATGCTGAGCCTCAGTCCCTGGAGCACAGAATTCCAGCCTGACACGCCACACTCCCCCATCACCTTTAGTGCTCCCAGAGCAGACACTCCAGGAGGGCTCCTTGCCCCGGTTTCCTCTGCTGCTCTCACTCAGCCAAAGGCAGGAGCGACCCAAGGCAGCAGCGGGAGCAGTGGCCGGCCGAGCCAGCTCCACACCCTGTGGTCCCAGCAGGGGCTCTTTGGGGTGTGCGCACCCACCTCACCCTGTAAATCATGGCAGGCTAAAAATGGCCGGGTGACGAATGTGGAGGTGAAATTGTGAGCAGGGCACTTGCTCTGGGATCACTGGAGCCGCGAGCAGGGCTGTGCATAGGCCTCACTCTCGGACACCGCAGAGGTACTAGCTGTGTTCATGTGTGACAGGAGCAAGAACATGAAGAGAAAAGCCCTCCTTGGGTAGGAAACAACCCCCAGTGCAGCCGGCTGCCACCTCTGTGTGCTATTAGCTTCACTTTTTTTTTTATGGCCCGGCAGCTTCCGGTTACCATGGAGTGAGGCAGCGCAAACACCATTCCCAGCTGGCACGAAATGCGATCCCGTGATTTCACTATTCATAGCTCTGACATGATAAAGCTAAATTAAGCAGGAACTCTTAACTTCTCCAAGCTCCCAGCAGTGACTACCCCCACGCTCAGGCTCTGCTAACACAGTTTCCCTGTGAGGAGGGGAAGGATGTTTCCTTTACGGTAGGAGACTCCAGACCCACACACCCAGCCTGTCATCCGGAAACAAAATGGCACCGGCTCCTTCCCAGGCACCAATTCGGCCTGGCACCAGTGGGAACAAAAACTGAGTTGCTAGGGCCAAATTTAACAACTTCCTCATCTTAGGACCCACTACAGAACCCCACAGAGCAGTTTAAGCCTTGTTCCCAGGCCCATCCAGCACAGGCACCACCGTGTCCAGGAACAGAGGCAGCTCAAGGGGCACTGCCACAGCCCCACTGCCACTGGCAGCTGTCACACAGCTTGGCACCATCACCTGGCACAAGCTCCCCGGGGAGCCAGAACAGCTTCTGCAACCACCACCACCATTCCTCTCTCTTCCAATGCCTATGGCCTGAACTGTGTGGCTAAATACCCTGAAATTCCCGCATCACCAAAGAACTCCCTGTACCGCCATAATTCTGAGGAAACCACACGACCCAAACCCCATGTTCCTGCCCTGCCACGTGCAGCCATCAAACACAGCTCAGGATACTGTAAACTTTTCCAGAAATGGAGAAAAAGTTCAAGGGCTCCGTGGCTGCTCAAACAATTAACGAGTTGCAACACGACAAACTGTCATTTCCCAAAGACAAAGCCAAGTGAGCTGAAAAATACTCAAACTTCTGGCAAAACCACTCTATTCCTTCAGGGATACAACTATGGAACACCACGGCCTTACAACGAAAAGCATCCTCAGGCTTATCCAGTGTGGCTCAGCCCTCCCTAGGCCTCCCAAAGCAACATTTCTTTGACAGCAGAGAAAGTGGGAACAGGTAAACCACATTTAGATCAGCTGATGTGCATAGATTGTCACATCCTGGAGTTTTATAACTGTATCTTTTTTGTTTTCTAATAGCAACACCCATGCCAGTGTTCACCAGCTTTCCTGCAGCCTCAAACATCTCACAGTGAGCCCACATGCCTGGCCTGACCCAAATGATTGTTTTCTTTAATACTTTACACACTCCTTGACTTAAACGAGCTGGAGAGAGCAGCAGACAGCTAAGTTATATTATCATAACCCCAACAGCAGAATACCCATTTTATTTACAATACACATAAAGCCTTGCTTCCATGAAAAAGAACTAGAAGTGAAGGTCAGGGCACATGGCTGCTCCAAAACCCCAGTGTCCAGGGAAGCCTCTTCCCAGACAGCATTTGCTGAAGCACTGACAGCAGAACTATGTCTTCCAGAACTCATGGAGAGGCAGGGAATTAGGAAGGATGGAAAACAGCAGGAAGTCACCAGGGTGTAACTCAGCAGAAACACAGACAGGACTCCTGCAGACAAAGAACACGGGCAGGGATCCATTGTTGCTCGCACCTGCTGCTGCCAACACAGTCTGGGCGGACACTCGGCTGCAGCCAGAGCTGCTGCTGCTCCCAGGCTTTACAGTACCTTGGAAAGGCATCTCCTTCCCAGGGCCAGGTCATTTCTTTATAGATTCATTTAGGCTGGAAAAGACTGCCAAGATCATCGAGCCCAGCCTGTGACCAATCCCCACCTTGCCATCCAGCCCAGAGCACTGAGTGCCACGTCCAGGTGTTCCTTGGACACTTGCAGGGATGGGGACTCCAAACCGCCCTGGGCAGCCCCTTCCAATGCCTGACCACCCTTTGCAATAACCTGACAGGGAAAAGGTTTCCTCTTTGGATCTCTGAACAAAAAGCATGTGAAAATGAGATAAGGGGCAGCAAGCCCTCAGCTGCCCTGGGCCTCCCTCATCCCAGGGACAGGACCCCCAACTGGAGGGGAAGGGTTCAGACCCCAGAACTCTGCAAACCCCTGTGACCAGATTGTAGCATTTCCAAATCACTCACGAGGAACAGATACCAAGGCCCATCCACTGGAGCACTGCCTCAGAAGCAGCATATTCCCAACCTTCAGCTTCCTAAGGACATTGGAGGTAACTGCTCAAACTGAGTTCTTACTTGCCCTCCCTGTTCCTGCTGAAGTAGGGACAATATTCCCAGAAGGAAGGATGCAAATCAAAAATATGCAGCAGCACCCAAAGAAATGATAGACAAAAATCACAATGCCCTAGACCCTCCAGAGGATCCTAGGACACAAAAAAGTATATTTGCAAAAGCTCTCTACAGCAACTGTCTTATTTTGTCCTCTTATCTGCTGTGAGATTGTGCAACTCACAAGAGAGGTCACAAAGCCAGCCATTTCCTCGCTCTGTGCTGGGCACCTGTGAAGTTCCAGAGCAGGACACAGAGGAACCATGGAAGACTCCACGAGAAGGCACTGCTGTGTCCTAGCACTTGCTTTCCTGTGCTTGCAGCTGACTCCCTTTGAGGAAACCTGAGAAGCAAAGCTTTGAAACACCTTTTGAGTGAGTGGAGCCAAGGTTATGACACCCAATCGCTGGGAGCATCTCTCCCAGCCCAGCACCCACCAAAGGCACAGTAAATCACACTGACACAGCATCTGCCTTAGCTCCCCACGAGAGGGAATTGTCAGGAGTCCCTCCAGAGAGTAACTGGATGATTTAATTGTGCTCTCAGGGAAAGCAGCCTGAAAACGTCCATTTGCTGACGTGACCCTGCAGCCTCTGCACTGCTGAAGCAATAAGGCTCTTCTCTTCCACCACCCACTACAAGACAACCCAGAACATCTTCCAAATGGTTTTTAATTGCTTATTTCAAGGAACAAACCTGTTCTTGTGCCACAGCACCTGGCACATCACTGTACACATAAAAATCAAGGAGTCCCCCACCTCTGACAGGTCCTGAGAGGATGCTGTTGCATACACACCACACACACGAGTTCACCTGCTCCTCCCAAGGCAGGGCATAGGGAATGGCTTCACACTGAAAGTGGGTTTGGATCAAAGATTAGGGAGAAATTCTTCCCTGTGAGGGTGGTGAGGCCCTGGCACAGGCTGCCCAGAGAAGCTGTGGCTGCCCCATCCCTGGAAATGCGCAAGGCCAGGTTGGACAGGTCTTGGAGCAACCTGGGAACCATGGCAGGGGGTGGCACTGGATGAGTTTTATGGTCTCTTCCAACCCAAACCATTCCATGATTCTGTGATTCTATGCAGCACGGCTTATTCCAGACTTATCACGTCACTTTCTACACAAACACCCAGAAACCAAGAGGACAATTACAATCACCTTGGGTTGGCTTTGAAATGCATTTGCAGAAACCTCAAACACGTTCATTTCCCCAAAACAACATGAACTAGCAGAAAAAGCCTTTATCGGCCCAAGTAAAATCAAGACTCAGGCTCCACATGTGTGTCTGAGCCACTGCAACGCCCCTTCTGCCACATCGCCTGAAGTTCAGCCGAACTTCACGTTAAAGCAAGACGCAGAGCAGGCAGCGTAAGAGCACACATCCCTCCTGCTGCACCGGGAAACGGGCGGTGCCGAGCGCCGGTGCGGGAGCCACACACCAACTGGGGCTGGGACGCGAGGTCACGGCTGCGGCCTCCCCGAGCTGCCGCTCCCGCAGCCCCGGCCCCGCCCGCCTCCCGAGCCGCCGGCAGCACGCGGAGCCCCGGACATCGGGATGGGACCTCCGGGACAGACCGACGCAGGGAGGAAACTCCGGTGGCGCGGCCCAGAGGCGGAGGACAGGGATCCCCGGGAATGGGACAGAGGAACAGTCTGCGAAGAGCCCAGCGGAACACGAGCGGCCTCGGGAAAGGCCCGGGCGGGCCCAACCGGCGCCGGGGCCGCGAGGAGGCGCCAAGGCCTGGCCGGGCCCAGGCCCACCACGAGGCGCCGCTGGGGCCGGGCCAGAGCGGTCGCGGGAGCAGCGAACGAGCCTCGCCCGGGGACATGCGGGGCCACGACACCGGGGAAGGGGGGGGGGGGGAATGCAGCGCCGCGGTGAGGCCCAGGAGGGGCGGGAGGGGGGAGTGGGCAGAGGCGGGGCGAGGCGGCTGCTGATGGCTCGGGGAGGGGGACGGGGGTAAGGAAAGCTCCCGGTGGCAGCGCGCGGGGCGGGGCAGGGACCCCGCGGACTCCCCGATGTCCCTGCACTCACCGGCGCCGCTTCGCCGCGGCCCCTCCGCACCAGGCGCCCCCTCCGCCTCACGCACTTCCGGCCCGCGCGCGCGCTCTGCCCATCCGCGGGGGCCGCCGGGAGCTGTAGTCCGGCCCACTCTGCGCGCTCCCCGCCCGGCTGCTCCGCCGCACTATAGCTCCCGGCGGGCTTCGCGCACGCCGTTCCGTCACTTCCGCCTCCGCCCATGGCGCGGCGATGCGCGCAGCCCTTCCGGCGGGGAGCGGGACCGCGGGCGGGAAATGGCGGAGGGGGTGGTGACGGGGCCCGGCCCGGGCCGGCCTGGCCTGGCGTCCTCCGCCGTGTGGGCGGGCGCGGCGCGGTTCCTCGCCGAAGGGGCCTTGCGGGGCCTCTCTCGTCCAGCCCTAACGGTGCGGGCTCCCGGTTTGTCCCACGTGCGGCTCCTGAGGGCCCGGGAGGGGAGGGGCAGCCCTCGGACAGGGCCCTGCTTGCAGGTGGGACCGCAGGGATGAGGCCCCTCACACCCATCGCCGGGACGGAGCTGATGGAGTGGGCAGCGCTGGGGGCTCGGCCGGGCGCGGGGGCGAAGCTGCCCCGCTGCTGTGGGGGCCGGCAGAGCGCCCAGCCCTGTCCTGCCCTGCCCTGCCCAACACCGAGGCGCGGGCACGGACCCGCCCAGTCCCCTCCCCGGACTCAGAGAGGCACGCCGAGGGCATTGTCCACTTTTAATTGTTGTCAAAGGTTGTCTGGATGCATAACACTGTCACAAGGGCACAGAGCAGCGTGGTGCCGGCCGGGCCCGGGGACACCGGACACAGGGACATGCGGGGGAATGTGGGGACAAGGAGCTGTGACCCCCACCTCCCCGAGCCCCCCAGAGCATCCCCACGCCCGGCCGGCTCTATTTACAGTATTCACAGACGTTGTACCCAGCGAGTTAAATAACTACATCATTACACCACACGTCTGGGGCGGCTCCGGCAGGCTGCGAGGGTGGGCTGTCAGTCTGATAAGGTGCATATTTAAAATAAAAAACCCAACAAAACGAAATAAAAACGAGAACAAAGAGAGGAGCCAGGCGTCCTTGCCGGGGTCCCACAGCCCCCGGGCGCCCGGGAGGAGCAGCAAGGGTCGTGTTCTGATGACAGCTACGGGTCTGCATGGGCCGCCGCCGGGGTCACGGCACGGGCAGTGGCCCCTGGGAACATCGGCCAGGCCCTCACAGCACCTCTGCGGGTGGGGAGAGCAGTGTGAGCCTGAGGTACGCACAGCGCCGTCCCCCCACACTCCTCCCGCTGCTCACCTGTCACCTGCGGGGGCTTCACCACGGCCTGCTTGAGGAAAGGCTCCTTGTCGCCGAAGGGGATGATGCTGCCGGGGCTACCACCGTTGTGGGAGAGATCCCGCAGCTCCTTGGAGCCCTCGGTGCCCGAGAAGCCGTTCTCGTGCTTGCTGGGCTGCACGCCATTCACCAGGGCCGCTGCCTCCTTGGAGCTGCGGGATGGGAGGGCTGGGCTCAGCCCCAGCCCCGCTGCCCCCCGGCACCCCCAGTGTCCCCGTGCTCACCTTGGCTGCAGCCCCTCGCCCACCAAGGCCTTCGTTCCCCCTGGTGTCCCTGCGCTTGGGGTCTCTGTCTCCGGGAGCTCCTCTGCCTTTGGGATTGGCCCCAGGTGCTTCTCGCGGCCTGAGGACATGGCAGAACCTGGCTCAGCCATGGCCCAGACCAGACCATGGCTGGGGGAAGTAGGATCCTGGGGTGCCCACACACCTGGGACATCTTCCTGTTCAGCTGCTTTCCCATTCACCACCTTCTTGTCCTCCTTCTTCTGCAGGGACAGGAGAGCTGTGAGGGTCTGCGGGCAGGGGCAGGAGGGCTCTGTAGAGTGCCCCAAGTTCCCTGTGCCCCGGGACAGACGACAGGCTCCCACCTTGGTGTCTGCTGCATCCGACTTGCGCGTCCTCTTCATGATCTCCTCCAGGCGCTGCAGTCACAGAGGGGCTCACAGAGGGGCCCTGGCCACCCAGATCTGCCCCTGGTGCCAGGCAGGATCCCTTCCAGGGAAAAACCTGCTGTGCCCCTGCCTGGAGGAGCCCCCCACCCTCACCTTCTTCCTCTCCAGCCGCTCCTGCTCCTCACGCTGGAAGTGCTTCTCCCGCTCCAGGCGCTGCCGCTCAGCCTCTTCGCGTGCCCTGGCCTCGGCCTCTTCCTTCTGTGTCACAGCAGAGGGGGAATGGATGAGATGCGACAGGGAGGGATGGGATGGGGCAAGGACCAGAGCAGGGACTGATGGGATGTGCTGCCTGGACAGCTCAGCACAGCCCTGCCCCATGTTCTCTCCTGCCACCCTGGGCCTTGAGGCGCTGGGCTGGTTCTCACCCATTCATCCCCCAGAAGAACATCCCTGCCTTCCCCCTCCATCCCTGCCTTTGTCCCCCCATCCCCTGCAGCCCCTTTCCCCCACACCCTGTCACCCCAACCTGTCTCTGCAGCCGCTCCATCTCCTCTCGCTCGGCTCGGGCTCTCTCCTGGGCCTCTCGTTCCTCCTGCAGCCGCCGCTCCTCCTCCCATTGCCGTGCCAGGGCCTCCCGCCGGCTCTGCTCCTCGGCCGCCCGCTGCGCCCGCTCCTCCTGCGCCCGCCTGCGGGGAGGGAGCCCTTAGCACGGCAGGAGGCCAGGGCTGGGGGCTAGGGGGATAACACCCACCTCTCCTGCTCCTCCTGCTCCCGGCGCTCCCGTTCCTCCCGCTCCCGCTGCTCCCGGGCCTGGCGTCGCTTCTCTGCCAACAGCCGGGCAGCCTCCTCCCGGTCCGTGGTGCCGGCGGAGGGTCTGGCTGGGGGGCTGGCCGGCACAGGGCCGGGGGCCGTAGGGACTGGGTGTGCTGGGGGAGGCAGGCAGCGTCAGGGCTGCTCTGGCTTCTCCCAGCCTCACGGCTTCCCTGGCCACACTGTACCCACCTGCTGTCGGCTCTGCGGACACCTTGGGGGGCTCAGGAAGGGCCGGGGGTGCCAGACCCCGCTCCTCCTCCATCCTCTCCCGCACCTTCGCCTGGCTCTCCTGCTCCCCCCGCTCCTCCCGGGCCCTGGCCCGCACCTTGGGGGAGGAATGGGCACTTCGAGGCAGGGGTGGCTTGTGGGGAGAGCTGAAGGCCGGGCTGGGGGACGCCGGCCGGGCCTTGGGGGTGGCAGGGGACGAGGGACGGTTCTTGGGGGTGGCAGGGGATGAGGGACGGTTCTTGGGGGTGGCAGGGGACGAGGGACGGTTCTTGGGAACGGCAGGGGATGAGGGACGGTTCTTGGGGCCAGGGCTGCAAACAGAGCAACAGACCGTGTTAGTGGGGCTGGGGCAGCCCCCGGGTGGGGTCAGGGGCTGGGAAGCCTCGGGGTAGGAGGTCCTGACCTGCTGTCAGCCGCAGGCAGGAGCCGGGGCTGTGCTGCCGGCAGTGCCTGCCGCTTCTTGAGGCTGCGCTCACGGGACAGGGCACTGCGCTCCTTGGCATTGTCCCGATCCTTCTCCTTCTTCTCCTTCTTCTTCTGCCCCGGCCAAGGACAGACAGAAATGGTGTCAGCGCTGGGTGCTGGGCTCGGCCGGAAGCCACGCTGTGTCCCACAGCTGCCCTGGCACCCAGCGTCCCGTGGGAGGTGGCACTCACGGGCGAGGGCTCGGTCCTGCGGCGTGGCGTCACATCAGGGCTGGCAGCGGCCGCCTTCCGGCGCTCCCAGCAGCGGTGTGGCAGGCGGTGGTTGTGGCAGGGGCTGAGGGGGCTGGCAGAGGCTGAGCGGGGACACACAGGCACTGGGAGAGGAGTGACCATGGTCAGGACAGAGCCAGCACCAATTCCAGCTCCCCACTGACTACAGACTCCCTCATCCCGGTTCCCTGCCTGTGCCAGGACCCGGGTGTCCCTGAGCCCCGGGGGCTCACCCTGCTCCTTGCCATTCCCAGCCAGCGTCACAGCGCTCCGGCTGCGCGCAAGGAAGGACAGGGTGGGCGTCATCAGCCGGTCCACGATGCTGCTCTCCCACGGGCTCAGCTGCAGGCTCCGGTCTGGGGAGGAACAGGGGCCATTAGTGCGCCACAAACCTTCAGACCCCAGTCCTGCCACCGCTGGGAGGGAGCAGCCATGTGTCTGCAGCAGTACCATGGCGCATGCACAGTTTCAGGAATGCCCAGAGCTTGGACGTGCTGGGGAGGGGGTCCCCACGACCCCAGGCAGCTGGAAGGGTCCCCACTGCCTCACACAGCTGAGCAGGATGAAGGGTCATGCGGGCCCAAGCATGCGCGGGCGGCTGGGCACCTGTGGGACGGCGCTGTGGCATGATGACAGTGGGATCCCTGTGTCCTGTGGACACCACAGTCACCGTGTACCAGTGGTGCTGGGTGCCACGCTGATGACAGCAGCCCTTCCACTCTGCCCTCTCCTTGTGCCCAGCAATGGCATCCCTCTGTGCTCCTACCCTGTGTGACCAAGGCTCTGGCACGTGCCAGCTGCCCCACAGTGTGCCCTCATCCCGCGGGAGCTGTGCTGAATCACCAAGCATGCCCCAGGAGCCAGACCAGGCTCACAGCACTCACGGAACGGCGATGCCCGACCACACAGCTGGCTCAGATGGGCACAGGGCTGCCACCGGCTGCCCTGCAGCATGTGTCACCAAACACCCCACGGCGCATGGGAAGCACCCATGGAGACAGGGCCCCTCTGCCCCTCTCCACTGGGCATCATGCCAGGGGCAGCACCGGCTGCCGGGAGGGGAGAGCACAAAGCCATGGGTGCTGCGGGGGGACAGGATGGCAGGTCTGGCACCGGCCCAGGGAGATGCTGCTCCCACCCGGGCACTGCTGACAGCCCCCAGGTGCCTGTCCCTGGGCTGAGCCCCAGCACAGGGCGGTGGGAGCTGCCTGCGTCACCGCAGCCACCGGCGTCAGCTGCTCTGGCTATTTATACCCATCCGGGAAGGCGCCCATCGCCAGGCAACCCCGAAACACAACAGCAGCCCCGGCACTGGACACATCCCTCTGTTGGACACATCCCTCCGGCATGGCTGCAGCCCTGGGCAGCACTCCCAGGGCCAGGACGACCTTGCAGCACCATGGCCACAGAGCTCTGTGGCACCCAGCCCCAGGAGCCTGTGGGGACACCGGCACTGTGCCCAGCCCCAGCAGGGCCAGTGACAGGCAGCCCCTCTGTGGGTGCACCGGCACCCACTGGAGCTGCCCTGAGGCAGGGAGCCAGGCTCCCATCCCCATCCTGGCGCCCCACGGGGCTGCCACCACCCAGCCATTCCTCCTCCTCTTCTTTCTTCTCCTCCCAGCCCACACAGCCTCAAGGAGCCACCGGCCGGTTCCAGCCTCCTCCCGCAAACAGCAAACGGCTTCTCCTCTCTCCGCGGACACCTGGTGATGGGGGACCCTGGCCTCGGGGGTCCCCAGCGCTGGGCGGGGGCCGGGCTGTGCCCCCTGCGCTGGGGCAAACGCAAAGGGCTCTTACTTCTACTGGGAGAGTTCCAGAGGGTGGCGGAGGATTTGGAGAGCCGCTTGTTGATTATAGAGTCGACGTGTTTGGGGAGGTTTACAGCGGACACCGAGCACCGGCTCGCACCTGGAGGAGGGAAAAGACACAAGGGCATTAAGGTCCCGGGGCCGGGGCCAGGCCCCCCACATGCAGCATGCACGGCCGTGCCAGGGCACTGGGGCGGAAGTGGAAGGACCAGGGGAGATGCTGGAGTCCGGGGACACAGCATAGAATGGGGTAGGAGATGCTAGAATCCAGGGATATGGCACAGACTGGGGCAGGAGATGCTGGAATCCAGTGACATGGCACAGACTGGGGCAGGAGATGCTGGACTCTGGGACACAGCAGAGAGTGGGGTCAGAGGAGATACTGCCATCTGGGGACACAACACACAGCACTGGCATTCAGTATGGCAGTGTCTGAACCCTGCAGGGTCATGCTGGGGTCATGCAGGGATCTCATCCTCAGAGAGCCAGGGCGGCTCCCAGGCCCCGCTACAACAGTCTTCCCAAACACAGTCCTGGGAATCGGGAGTGGGTGGCCGGGGACCTCGGCAGCACCAGGCGAGCATCCACCCTGGGGGAGCAGGGTGAGGGCAGCAGGTCCAGACAGACACGAGACAACATCATACCAGTGCTGGGTCACTACGGCACTGCCAGGACAGTGCTGGTGGCTGGCAGCACCTCCACAAGTAGCTGGGATCTCCCCACCCTGGCCGGGCTCCTCTGGACAAAACAGTCAGGGAAGCTCAGGGGCGGTGGAGGCGGGAGATGGTGAGTGACAGCTGGCAGCAGCTCCAGCGGCACATCCCAATGGGAGGTGGCAGGGGAAGGTGTCCCCTTGCCAGACCCTGCCAGGTGCTGCACCACAGACACAAGGGGCTGCCCCCGAGTGTGCCATGAGCCACAGTGGCACACACAGCACCGAGACAGGTGTACTCAGAACATGGAGCCTGTACGCACAGCCCAGCCAGGTACAGCCGGGCACGCAACACCTGTACACACATGGCACTGGGCACACCGTGCCAGTACGCGCAACCTGGCACACAACACCTGTACACAGCCCGGTCAGGTACAGCCAGGAACACAACACCTGTACACAGTCTGGCCAGCTACAGCCGGGGCCACAACAGCTGCCCCATGGCACATGAAGGCCAGACAGTTCCCAAATACACAGCGCTCCCCTCTATGTCACCATCCATACCAGAGAGTGCTAGCACCTGCCAGCACAGCACAGCACAGCAGTCAGGGGACAGTGGAGACATGTCCAAGTGCTGAATCGTGCAGGGTGTCCCTGAGAAGCCCCCAAGGAGCAGGACCAGCTTCTGCAGCCACATATACAGCCACGGTCACCCCCACACTGGACCTGGAGGGGCCAAACACTGCCCCCACCCAGCTGGGGAACAAGGGGACACGCCGCAGCACAGACCCCAACCAGAGCTCGCAGAGGCCTTATGGAGCTCCACAGCCCCTGGGGCCAGGGGCTCTTCATGGCTGCTGGAGACCTGGCAGCATGGCCATGGCATGCTGAGGCAGCCAGGGCTGTCCCCACGCAGGTCCCTGAGAGGAACAGGGACTGTGACACACAGCCTCCAGCTTACACATAGCCCCACAGGAGCAGGGAACAGCCACAGCACCCCATCAGTCCCCAGCACAGTCCAGAGTGATGGCAGCATGACCCCACCAAGTGGGGCTGAGCTGGGTTTGAGGGCTGGCAGAGAGATGCCCAGCTGCCCTCACTGCCATCAGAGCCACAGGGTCCCAGGTGCCTGTGCCCCGCCCGGCACTCACCGTCCTTGTGCGCAGGGGAGCCGTGGTGCAGGGCCCCAGCCCAGGACCACCGCTGCTGCCGGATCTCTGCCCACGTCTTCTTGACCGACCGCTGGATTGCTGCCTCATAGCGCTCCTGCCCGAGGGAGAGGGACAGGCTGAGCCCGGTGGCTGCAGGAGTGGGGCTGGGGCCAGCCAGAGCCTCCCAGCATGAGGCCATTGCAGCAATGGGGATGCTTGGTGCTTGGAGGGAGACAGGACGGTGATGCCTGCCCTGGCCAGGGCACACGTGCCAAGGAGCTGGGCACGGTGCAAGCTCTGCACCATGAAGGAGGGGCAGCAGAGGATGGGCACAGTGGGCAGCTCCCAAAGGGCTCATGAAGCATCTCCTGAAAGGACTGATGGAGCCATGAGGACTCCTCAGGGACTGCAATCCATGTGCTGCCCCAGCCCTCTGTCCACTGCACCCATGATACCCATCCCCATCCCCACCTTATTCTTCTCCAGCTTCTGCCTCTGCCGCTCCTCCAGGACCGCCCGGCGCTTCTCCGCTCGCAGCCGCTGCTCCTCCAGCCGCTTGCGCCGCTCCTCCAGCTGCTTCTCCCGCAGCAGCCGGGCCTTCTCCTCCTTCTCCAGCCATAGCACCCGCTTGGCAGCTGTGGGGGGCAGTGGGATCGCACCGGAGGCACAGCCCTGGGCAGCCCCGTGATGGGACCGCATGCCCATGCCGGTGGTGTGGGGCCACAGGCTGGCTGCAGCCAGGACACGCGGCCGGGCTTGCGGGGCAGGCAGCATCACGGCCGGCTGGCCGGCCGGCGAGGGAGGGGTTTGGGCCAGGACAAAAGGGAGGCCGGGAGCCCGTCAGGAGCCCGCCGAGCCGCGCGGTGAACAATGGGGGAATGAGGGTGGAAAGAGCGCAGGGACAAGGAGGCCCCATGCGCGACGCAGGGGCCCCACTCGCCCGCTGCCCCCAGCCACTGTGGGGCTGCCTGGGGCTGCCTGCACATGACAGAGCTGGGCACCAGGCTGGTGGCACCTGCACAGACCCGGGGAATATCCAGAGCAGGGAGCAACAGTGTGTTGGTGGGTCAGTGGCCTGCCTGGGGGTCAGTGGTGTGCCGGGGGGTCAGTGGTGTGCCCAGGGGTCAGCAGTGTGCTGGGGAATCAGTGGTGTGCTTGGTGGGCAAAGCTGCCAGCACCACCGTGTCCGCCTGGGCTCAGCTCATCACAGCTAATGGGATTGCCCATGACCCAGCAAAGCTCCTTAGCCCCTGCCTCCCCCCCATCCACTTTCCCTCCCAGCCCCATACCCAGGTACTTGGCCCGTTCCTCACGCCGCTCTTTTGCCTGCTTGTGCCTTGCCTGGGCTTTCTGGGCATCTGCAGAGGGGAAACACCGTCAGGGTAGCACCCAGCTCCACCAGGCATCCAGTGGTGCTCACAGGGTGCAGCATCACTGGAGCACCACAACCTCCTGGCACCCACCTTGCTTGGGTCGGGGGCTGGCAGCAGGAGACGGTGAGGGGCGGTTGCTGCAGGGGGTCACATCTTTCGAGGGCCCGGCTGCAGCACCCAGGGAGCTCCTGGCATCAGGAGGAGCCCCTTCAGCGGCAGCTGGGGCTGGGGGCTGGCTCCCGTGGGGCGGTGTCTCTGCCGAGCAAGGGGCGGCAGCGTGGACGGGGACAGGCTGGCCAGTGGCATGGGGCAGTGCCTCTTCTTTGGGGTGCTCTGTCCCAGGGGGCTTGGGGGGCCCGGGGGGGGACCAGTCGCACTGGGGGGGGACACTCTGTGCTGAGGGAACCAGAGTTGCAGGGCTGGGAGATACAGGCTGTCCTGACAGTGCTGCAGTTGGAGGGCTGGGTCGGTCACGCTGAGGGGGGCTGCTCTCAGAGGGGGGCATCACAGCCGGGGGGCAGCCGGGCCGCCGCGAGGGGGGCATGGCTGCAGGGACAGGCGAGACAATCTTTTCAGAGGGGGGGATGGCTGCAGGGATGGGTGGGACGGTCTTTTCCGAGGGGATGACATCTGGAGGGCCGGGTCGGTCACGCTGAGGGGGGCTGCGGTCTCCCTGCAGGGCATCCCCAGGTGAAGGGGGTGGTGCAGAGGGTGGGGGGATGCTGTCTCCCATCGGGGATGGTGGCTTCCCTGCAAGAGGAGCAGAGCAGAACACGCGGTCACTAAACTGGGCAGCCCCATCCCCCCAAAACACAGCCCTCAGAGGGGCACAGCCCTGTCCCCCCCAAACACAGCCCTCAGGAGCAAGGCCGGGGAGGGCAGTGGGATCCCACCTCAGCCCTGCTGCTGCTGCCCCGATCCTGGGGGGCACCCGCGGCGGGTGCCAGGCGCTGGGCACACAATGCACAGAGGGACAGCCGGGCTCCGCCAGGCACTGCCACCACAAAGCTGCCCTTCATCCCCTGGCAGCTGCCGCCTGGCCCTGCCGTGGGGGGACACGGGGCCAGAGACCCCCCCATGGGCACAGGGACCCCACATTCCCCTGCAGCTCTCCCCGGGGGGACGAGGACGTCGAGCGCTTCCGCGGCACAGACAGCTCAGCCGGAGGCAGGATGGGCGCGGGCCGTGGCGTCACCGTGACAGCCTACGGCCCCCATCGAGCCACGGACCCGCAGCCATGAACTCATGGCCCAGGAATGCACACGAGGCCGCCAGACAGAGCCCCCTTCCCGCGTGGGGCCGGCCGTGGGGCAGCCCGGGGGATCACCCCCGTTCTGGATGCCCCCCAGGCAACCCGAGGGAGCCCTGAGCACACCCCAACACGGTGCCAGCGCCTGGCAATGCCACAGCACGTGCCCTCTGTAGAAGTGGTGACGGAAGTGTCTGCAGTGACAACAGTGGTGGTGACTCCCCCGGCCCCCATTATCAGCCCTTTGCAAACAAACCCTTCAGTACTTGCCAGGATCCCAACTCCAACCCCCACGCAGCGGCGGCACCAACACTCCTGGCCGGAATGATGCCAGAGCCATCCCAGCACACACCGCTCCAGCCCACTGGGCACCACTGCAGAGCGAGCCCCCAGCTGCAGGGGGGATGGCAGAACCCCAGCGAGCAGCACCCACCACCAGCTGATGTCACGCGCCGGCTCAGCCGTGTTTGCAGAGCTCTCCACAACCCTCAGCGAGGGGCAAAGTGTGGGCTCTGCAAACACAGCCGGCGCCGCTCCTCACCCACCCCATGGCTTCTCACCCACCCCATGGCTTCTTACCCATCCCATGCTGGAGCACTCCAAGCCAGGGTCAGCCCAGGCTACCCAGAGAGGCATTGCCAGCCCCCTGCACTGACAGCATGGGCACACCCCAGGTCCCCTGGTCCCCAGAGAGGGGCTGGGGGTGCTGCTGCAGCCCCCCAGGCCAGGACTGTGTTAACAGGGTTCCTCCACCCTGGACTCTGTGAGGACACAGCCAGCCCGGGACACAGCCAGCCCTGGCCGCCCCGCCGACCTTCCGGGTATTTTCTGCCGCAGGAAGCCGGCCCATCCCCTGGCCCTGATCCTGCACATCCCACGTCCCCAACGCTGCACCCTGCAAGGCGGCCAGCGGTCTGATGAGGGGCTGGGACTGGGGGGTCCCCTGCTCTGTCCCCCCAGGGCTGCCCCAGATGGGCATCCATAGGCAGCAGGGCTTGGCAGCTCCCAGGTGCCAGGTCCCAGGATGGCACCTGCAGTGTCACCACGTGTGTGCCAGTTGGGAGGGGTGACCCTGGGACCACTGTGGTAGCACAGCCAAGTGCTGCCCAGAGGGCTGAGCGAAAGCATCAAGGCCAGGCTGATCCCCTGAGCAGATGGAAATACCTCAGAGAGCCCTGGACATGTGGGGAGCACTGGCAGGGGACAGTGGGTGCCTCCTGCCACCCCACACAGCCAGGCACAGAGCCCTGGGCGGGATCTGCCCTGCCCCACTGGCCAGAGAGACAACAACACCTGTGGCCAGGGCAGGGCTGTGGGCACGGCCAAGACCTCCAGGCCCAGCCAAGACCCCCAGCGTGGGGCAGGGCCAGCCCTGCCACCATCTGTCCCTGTCGCTGCTCCAGCACGGCAGCTGCCCTGAAACCCAACGCTGCCTGCGCCCAAGCGGCGCGGGCGTCCCCTCTCCCCCAGCCAGGGCATTCCACAAGGATTAGCTCTGGTCCCCCCAGACACACAGGCACGGCTGCCCCGCAGCACCCAGCCCGGGCGAGCCTGCATGGCACCGGCCCCACTGCTGCCACCGGGACGGTGCCGTGCCCAGCACAGGGCGAGGTGCTGCCCTCAACGCCGCATCACCCAGCTCATCCTGCTCCTCCCATGGGTCCCTTTGGCACTGGTGCCTATGCCACCGAGCACCAGCGGCACCTCCGGCCCGGCAGTGCCCGGCACAGCACGGTTCCTTGACCAGCACACGGCAAGGGATGCTCAGCCAGGCGGAGGCAGATCCCCGGTGCCGTGAAGCGAGAGCACATCGAGGCCCACGGGCACTGCTCGGACCAGCGGCCCTCATTAACTGTCCGCCGTACACCCCTGCAGGGCACTGCCCATAAGATCGGGGGGGCACCCTCCTGATGTCACCTCAGCTCCCCCCAGCTCCGTATCCTTGTGTTCCCGCTCCACAGCTCCTCGTGCAGCGCCCAGCGGGGCAGGGGTCATCAGCCAGGGCCCACCCCTGCCCCAAGGGCCAGGAGAGCAGGGCTGGTGGTGCAGTGGAGGTCATCGGTGACCACTACTAAACCACCCGCTGTGACACCCAAAGGTGCTGGTGTCACAGCGCCCAGCCACCCTGGCCATTGCACCAGTCCCTGCTGTGCCAAGGACAAGACCTTGAGGCCAGCCCCAAGAGCCACTGCTGGCCCTGCAGGGCTGCTCCCCACAGCCCGTGGGGACATCCATGTGCACAATACACCCTTGGGCCCTTCCTGGTGCAGTTGTGCCCAGCTGCCTCCCCCGCCTTGACAGCAGCCCCACGGGAATGAGTCCCTGGGTCTCTTGTCCCAGCAGGTCCTGGTGCAGAGCAGGAAATCAGCCGTGGCTCCAGGGCAGGGATTGCTCTGTGGGTGCTGGTGGCCACTCTGAGGCCACCAGAGCACTGTGGGATGCACCGGGATGCTTCAAGCCCTGGGGGTGCTCCAAGCCCCAGTGCTGCCCCTGATCCCACCCCCGCCTCAACATTCAGATGTGCCTTGGGGCTCAGCCCTGCCCTGTCCCACCCAGCTCCTGGGATTCCCCTGTGCTGCAGCAACACTCACACCTGGATGACAGGGACAGTGAGCAAGCGCTCCTGACACATCCCTGGCACGTCCACAGCACATTCCCAACACGTCCCCACTGTGTCCTGTCTGCAGGCACAGCACTGACACGCACCCTCAGTGACAGCTCACATGCCTGGGCAGGGAGCCATGGGCAATGCCAGCAGCCCCCACCTCGGGGGTGGCCAGTGCCACCCTGGCAGCCGCCATCAGCAATGACACCCTGCCTAGAATGGGGACAGCCACCTGCAGCCTGTCCCCAGGCACACGGGCACTGTCACCCATGGCTGGCTCCTCTCCCCGCCAGCTTGGAGCCAGTGAAACACAGCTGGCAGCTGGCTGGGCTTCAGCCCACGGTGCCCCACCACTGCCCACAGCCCCGCTTTGGGGGACAGGCCTCCGGGGACAGGCTGGAGCAGGCAGGAGGGGGCAGGCAGCAGGGCCCCTGGGAGGACATAACCAGGTGCCAGGCAGGAGAAAGAGGCATATCCAGCCCTCTTTCCCAGGGCTCGTGTCCTGCCAAGGCTCTGGGATAGGCATATGGGGGGCAGCCATGGGGGAACTGCACCAGCCCCTGGGCCAGGGCAGAGATCATTGAGCTCCCGCAGCACTTCCGAGCCAGCAGTTACATGCCGAGCTGGAGAGCAACAAGGGGAACTTGGGATCTCGTGGTGAGAGTGAGGCCAGAGCCAGGGGGTTTCCAGGGTTTAAAACACAGGCAGAGGAAAGAGCTGGAGCTGCTGCTGGCCCCAGCACCCCCACAGCAAACTGTGGCTGTGGTCACAGCGCAACCCCAAACAGCCCGAGGGCAGGGGCAGGAACACCTGCCCACCATCCATCTGGCACGCTGGCAGTGGCGACAGGAGGTGCCCTTGTCCTTGGGGCGACCCATGTGGCGGTCCACCAGTGCCCAGGGCAGCCAGCCCAGCCACGCTCCTGAAAACCTGTCTGCTAGCATCATGCTGGGAAACAGAAACCTGGCTGGAAGGCAGGGCATGGGGCTCTGCACCTGCCAGCATCCAGCCCCTTGGGGAGCAGGTCAGTATCCCCAAAAAACAGGTCCTGTGCCTCACAACATGGATGTGGCACCTACCAGGGCTGGGGCCATGCAGGATCCAGGTCCATTCCCAGCAGGCTGCCTGTGGGGCTGCCCAACCCTGCCCAGAGCCCTCCAAGGAGAGAGAGCTGTGCTAACTATTTTGGACATGGCACCACGGGACTGTCACATCACCACTCTGCACGTCGCATCACATTGCTCTGACGGTTTCACAGCAGCAGCTCCCGCGCTGGGAGAACTCCCGAGCTGCTGCTCCCAAACACAGGCACTGGCGGACAACCAGCTCACCCTCCCTCTCCGCCGTGCCAAGGTAGAAGGGCTGGAGAAGCTGGGAGAAACCTGGATACAAACAGACCTCTACCTGCTCCCTGCCTTGGCCCTTGTCCCTCTGTCCACTGCATCCCTCTGCCCACCTGGGCAGCTCCCCAGGTCACACCCTGCCCTGGCTGCCCTTCACGAGTTTCTGGCCTCCAGTGCCACTGGCTGCCCCACACCATGGTGGGTCCTGGCCCCTAGACTGAAATCCCATCCCTGCTGGTGGATCCAACCCGCTCTAGGCAGCAAGACAGGGAGCAGCCCACGCTGCCCGGTCATGCAGGTCACCTACATGGGACAGGTCAGGGATGGACCCTGAAGGAGGACATGGTGCAAAGCTGCCCGCGCTCCTTCATCACCATTCTGTGCTCACAGTAGAGCAGCCAATGACCCACCCAGGTGTGCGCGGAGCCCAGGGTAGCCGGGAGCAGCCAGCCCTGGTCCCCGGGCAGCGACAGCATCGAGTGGGCAGGCCACGGCGGGCGGGAAGGCGGCGCAGGCAGAGAGCGGGACTCAGACAACATGTCTGGCGCAGGACGCGTCGTTCGGGCAGTGATGCCAGGACCCGCGGCCGGTTGGTGCAGGAGCCACCGGTTTTCAGCACCGCCGGGAGCCGCAGCCATCCCTCCCTCTCCGCGGGCCCGGGCCGTGGGCGATGGAGCACTGGGGCCGAGGGGGAGGGGAGCCGCCTCTCCTCTTCCTCCCGCGGTGGGAAGCGGCTTCGCCGCGGAGCTCTGCTTAGTCACAGCGAGCACTGCGCTGGAGCCCCGGGAGGCAGCGCCAACCCCGGCCCCGGCCCCGAGCACGGCCCCGCCGCCGCCGCCCTCCCCGGTTCATCCCGGGGCAGCGGGACCGGCCCTGCCGGGACGAGCCGCGAGTCCACGCGGCGGGGCGGGGGCGGCCCCGGGTGGGGGGCAGCGGGTGCCTCCCACAGGGGGCATCGCCCACCGGCCGGCGGGGACGAGCCGGGGCAGCGCCGGCGCCGCCACCCTCGGGGCTCCCCAAGGGCAGTCTCCTTGCACCCCCCACGGCGGCGGGGCCGGGGCCGCTACGGCCCTCCCCAAGATGGAAGGGCCGTGCCCGGGCTTTGTCCCTCCCGGGAAGCCGCCCCGGCCCCGGCAGCGCGTTTGCCCCCCCCTCCCCCCCCGGCTCCTCCACCGCCTCTCCGGGCCGCCGCCCCGCTCCGCTCCGCCGCATTCCGCGGACCCGGCCGCCGCATCTCCGCCGGCACCGCCGGCCGCATCCCGCACCCCCCGGCAGACCCCCCACCCCCGGGCCCCATCCCGCAGCCCCTCGGCCGCATCCCGCACCCCGACTCCGTGCGGCCCCGCCTCAAGGGAGGGGGCCCGGGCGCCCCCCGGAGCGGGTACCGGCCCCGGTGCCGCCGCGGATCCTTACCGAGGGGCTGGGGCTGGGGCCGGGGCTGCGGCTCCCGCCCGGCGCAGCTCCGCTCCATGGCGCGGCAGGCGCAGGGGCTGGCCCAGCCCCGCTCCCCCCGGCCCGCGGGGGAGGACGCTCAGCGCTCCCCGCCCCGGCCCCGCGGCTCCGGCCGGGGGGAGCGGCCGGGGGATGCTCCGCCTCGCCCCGGCTCCAGACGCGGCCCCGCAGCCCCGACCCGGCAACGCTCCTCCCGCAGCCGCGGCTGGGACCCCGCGTCCGTCACCCGCTGCCTGCCCCCGCAGTGCTCAGCATCCCCCAGCTTTGCTCGGCCGCTCGCCCGCCTCCAGCCCCTGCTCTCCCAGATTTTGGGGCTCGCACACACATTTTACGATGCTCCAGTCACGCGCGAAGCGCTGGCTCCGCAGCAAAAACGCCCCGCCCCGAGCAGCACCTCGATGCACAGCCAGCGCCACCCGGACCAGCTGCCCCAGCCTCAGGCACCCCAAAAAGACACCGGTTTCCCGTTTCCGAGCCCCACCTCAGCTGTTCGAGAGGCCTTGGAGCTGCTTCTCCCCCACTCCCCGTCACACGTGAGCCTTAGTCACCGCCAGCAGCCGCCCCCGCTCGCGGGGCTCCCCCACCGCATCCCACCCTGCCCCGGTAACCGGCAGACAGCAGAGGCCTCTCCCTCTCCCCGGGCAGGAGCAGCTGCCCCGGCTCGGCCCGGCTCAGGGCTGAAACCCCTCTCGGCCCTGCAAGGACGGGAGTGTAGCGGCACGGCCAGGGTAGGGGACTAGTGGGCAGGACCAGCAGTGGGAGGAACACGGCTCCAGGCTCTTCAGGGGCACCAGGAGCCAGGGACACGTCCTTGTCCACCACGGGGCCAGACTGCTCCAGGCATCCCGCAGAGTGCCCGGCTCTGGGTGTGTATATGAGCAGTTAGTTTTCTGCGGGCAGCACCCATCACAGATGCCTGTTTTGGGGATGATGTCACCACAGGCCAGAAGATCCCCTGGCACTCATTCTCCCTCACCTACCAGGCAAACAGGTTTACCGAAATCCCAGCCCTTTCCTTTGGAAGTGCATTCCCCTGACTCAAAGATGGGGAGTTCCTCAGTGGATGGGGTGGCCCCACTCTGTGATGCTGCAGGGGTAGCCCTACACCCAAATCACCCTAAAATCATCACCCTCCTACAGCCTCCAGGCCGGCACCCTCTCACCTGGCTCAGACAGAGCAGAGGCTTCCCAAAACTCCCAGAGCCTCACCTGCCAGCTGACTTCCCACCAGGGAATGCTGCATGGCCAAGCCTCAGCTCTGGGAGCTGAGTACCCCAGGAGGATGGCAGGGAGTGCAAAGTCCCAGTGAGCTCACAAAGCTGGGATATGCCCTGGGACAGGGAAGGGGAACAGCCCCACTCACACCGTTGCATGGCTGAGCCTCCAAGGGGCTCCGGCGGCCCTACCACCCCATATTTCCATGGCACACAAGGGATCTGGCAGAGCAGGACTGGAACCACTCCATGACATCCTCCAAGGGTGTCTGTGTGTGGCTTCCAAAGCCTCTTTGCCTGTGGGTCCCACAGCATCACCCAGAGCAGATGAGCATCTCAAGGCTCTGGGACAGGCTGGCACTGGGTCCAGCCATGTCCATGGTCCTTCTCCCCACTGTGGGGTCAGTCTGGAGCAGGGGGCATGGTGAGGAAGGGGCAACCATGGGTGTACAGGGCCTGTGGCTGTGCTCCAATAGTGCAACATGAGAGGGCTCGTGAGCACCACACCAGCTCAAGTCGATGGGCTTATACAAGCAGGGATTGATCAATTGCTCTGCTGCAGGCAGAGCCCTGCTGTGTTGGGGTTCCTGGGTCCAGCCCCCCCATTCCCGTGGTGCTGGGAACAGCTGCCCTCCCTGAGCTGATGGAAAATCCGATGAGCTCATGATGAGCACGGCACCCAGCCCTAGCTGCTGCATGCCCCAGCACTCCCTGTGCTCCTCAGCCCTGCAGCGTGGGATGCAACACTGCCGTGGCTTCCTCAGGCCAGCCTGGGCAGGGGGCTGCACCCCGAGGCCCAACACCTGGCCCTGACACTGATTGTAGGGACCCGAAGGGATCAGCACCTCAAAGTCAAAGGACAACTACAGCCACAGCTCAGCCCTGCCAGCATGAGCTGATGCTGTGGGACTCTGGGAGCAAACAGGGATAAGGAGGGCAAACAAACCCTGCCTGCACCTCTGAGCAAAGTTCCATGTGGGACACCCCATCCCACCCGTTCCACCTGCTCCCCATCCCTCTGCTCCCACCTCTCCTCAGCCCCAGGACTTTGCACTGGCCCCAGGCTGCTCCCACCCTGCTGCTCTGTGACATGGTGCCCACAAGGGCTGATCTGAATCCTGGTCCCCAAAACACTCCAGCTGATTCCCACTAGCCATGGGGCAGTGACCCAACAGGATCCTGGGGATGAGTGTCAGTGCCTATGTCCTGTCCTGGGGCAGATGGATGCAATAGGAACCCATCACCAGCAGCATTTCAGGGCTACAACCAGACCCCCAGCATTTTGCCATGGGGCTACGCCACTGTCCATGGCAAATCCCGGCTGCTGCAGGACAATCCCCTCTGGGTATCAGTGACAAATGGGCCAGCAATGGGCTGAGCCACAGCAGGCTGTGCCCTGCCCTGCCACAGCTCGTGCCTGCTCTGTAATTATCCCAAGCCGCATCTGTAATTAGTGTCCTGATGTCATGGGGTCAGGCCTGGGCAGCCCCAGGCGCTCCCTGCCACCCCCACCTTGGCCTCCGGCCTCGGGGCTGGAGGAGATCACAGTCTTCCAACACCATCCGGAGGAGTTCCTGCCTGGCTCCGGCTCCCCGCCAGCATTGCTGCCAGAATCACATCCCAGCGCTGTTCTACAGCCCCCGAGCTGCTGCAGGGTTGGACCTGTCCCTCAGACCAGCGCAGGGCTCGGTCGCTCCAACAGCTGCATCTCTGCCCCCTTCCCTGCAGCATCCTGCCCGTTCCCTGGATACTGCCTGGGAAGTAGATCCTACCTCGGAAGAAGGGTCAGGCCCTGCCCTCCCGAGCCTCCCAGGGCTGCCAATCACCCGCTCCCTCGGCCCAGGGAATGCGCTGGAGCAGCCCGGCAGCTATAAATAGAGCGGGAGGCGCAGGCACGTGTGGCCGCAGCACACGCGGGTCCGGGCGGCCGCTGCCCCGTGGCCGGTGTGGGGCACGGACAGGGTGTGGGGCTGCAGCAGCACCTCGGGGTGCGACAGCGACAGGAGAAGGGTGAAAGCACTGGGCAGGGCAAGAGCAGTGCGGTCCTGCTCCGGGGAGATCCCAGAGCCGTGCCGGGAGGATGGAGGGGAGGCACCACAGCTGCCACGGAGCACCAGCACTTTATTGCAGGGCAGAGAACCACCACGCTGCCCGCGGCACACAGGGTACCTCGCGTCCCTTCTCTCTGCCAGCACCTCGTGGCCACCGGCCGCCGCTAACACCCACGGAGGGGCCGGGCCGTGCCGGTGACACTGAACCGCGCGCTCAGCACCTCCGACGGCGCCCGCGTTTTCTGGCCCGGCTGCTGCCCACCAGCAAAGAGGGTGAAGGTGCCGGGCTCCAGGCGCCAGTCCTGCGCCCAGACCGCGCGCTGCTCGGCCAGCACCTGGAAGGACAGCTTGGTCTCCCGGCCGGCCAGCACGGCCACACGGCGGAAAGCCACCAGCTGCCAGCGGGGCACCGGCACGGATGACTGCTCCCAGCGCAGGTACAGCTGCACCACCTGCACGGAGGGACGGCAGTCAGCACAATGGGACCTCACAGCAGCCCCCTTGCAGGGAGAAGCTTGGGCACGTCTGTACCCCGCACAGCCGGCTCAGTGCAGAGCAGCTGTGCCCACCTCCTCGCTGTCCCGCAGCCCCGTGTTCACCAGCACCACAGACACAGAGAGGTTGGCACAGACGGGCAGCACTGGGGGGCTCAGCACCAGGTCCCGATAGCGGAAGGTGGTGTAGGACAGCCCATACCCAAAAGGGTAGAGCGGAGCCTCCTGCCCATAGTACCGGTATGTCCGTCCCTCCATAGTGTAGTTCTCCATTGGCGGCACCTGTGGGACAAGGGGCCAGTGGAACAGGGCAGGGCTGGGCAGGCACAAGCAAGCACCAGCCCTGCATCCCACAGCTGCTCCAGCCACCGAGGCAGGGAAAGGCTATGAGTGCCACCAGCAGCCCTGCCCTTACCTGGTGCATGCCTGCAGGCCAAGTGGCCGGCAGCCGGCCAGCCGGGCTGGCCCCTGCCTCGCCCAGCAGGACCCTGGCTATGGCCAAGCCAGTGGCCTGGGCAGGGAAGAAGCAGGCCAGGATGGCTCCCACGCTGTCATGTGCCTGTGCCCAGCTCACATCCAGGGGCCCCGCATTGAACAGCAGCAGAATGACGGGGCGCCCAGCGGCTGCAGGGAGGTGGCCGTCACCGAGAGCCCTGTACTGGCACTGCTGGGATGGCCCTGGGGTGTCCCATGGATGGGAAACACCTGGGCAGGTTGAGGTCCCACAGAGGCCCTACCCGCCTGAACAGCATCCTGCAGTAGCTCCAGCTGGTGCCCCGGCAGAGACAGGTCACTCCGGTCTTTTGCCTCTGTCTCCACATCTACCCCTAGGTGGGGACAGCCAAGGACAGCCTCTTACACCCCTCTGGGCAGACAGGGCAGAGGGGCACTGACCGCCTCAGAGGGGCTCATGGGCATCCCCCCTCTCCCAGAGCACTCCCCTGCCCCTGGCAGTGCCCACTCAGTGCCCTCCCGCTCCCACCTACCTGTCCCCAGGCAGATCAGCACCACGTCAGCCGCCCCCACCACCCTCACCAGCTCTGCCCGTGAGTACTGCTGGCACCGTGGCTCGCTGCAGCCCGCCGTGAAGCTGACATTGGCCCCCAGCATCTCCAGCCCCCTCCTGTACCAGGGAAGAGCAGAGGACACAGGGGCAGCTGTGCCCCAGGGTAGGGGCACAATGGGGACACGCCCCTTGCCCTGGCCACCAGCCAAGGGCCAAGCAGCTCCAGCAGCAGCCCTGGACAGTGCCCAGAAGAGAGGGACAGTGACCAGGAGAGGGGGACATGAGGTGGCACCACGCTATCTCACCGGGGAGTGTAGATGTACTGAGGCTCTGGCACTGGTGCATAGTCCCCAAACAGTACCCGGGGATTGTCAGCAAAGGGACCCACAACCTGCAGAGGGCAGAGGGGTGAGGGTGGGCACCAGCAGCCCTGTGACACCTGTGTGCCATGGGTGTGGAGCCAGCACGTCCCCCTGCCCACCCCCTTGCAGGGGCTCACCGCAAGGCGCTGGCCAGACAGGTCCTGGGCCCGCAGGGGCAGCGTTCCCCGCACATTCTTCAGCAGCACAAAGCTCTTGACAGCAGCTTCCAGCGAGAGGTTGCGGTGCTCAGGGCTCTGCACCACACTCAGGTCCAGGGAGCTGTAGGGGTTCATGGCTGGGGGGTCAAACTCGCCCAGCCGCATCCGTGTGTAGAAGAGGGGCCGGACCCGGTCACGCAGCATCTGTGGGGACCCCAACCCAATGCCCCAGTTGTGCTCGGTAGGAACAGCCCAGGCTGTCTGCCCACGCCCCTGGTCCCACTCCCCTCACTCACCTGGAGTGTGATGTTGCCCATGGCCAGAGCCTGAGGGATGCACATGAAGACGTTGTTCCTCATGCCATAGGAGAGCTCCAGGTTGCAGCCAGCATTCACTGAGGCTGCCGTGCCAGGGAGAAGAGAGAACTCCCATCACGGCTGCGCAATGCCTGGGGACTGACCCCATGCCCAGCCCGCGAGCTCACCAACTGCTGTCTCCAGGAAGGTGCGCGTGTAGTGGTGCCCCAGCATGATGAGCTCCACAGCCCCCTCGTCGCTCACCACGTACCCATCAAACCCCCACTCGCCACGCAGGATGTCCGTCAGCAGCTTCTTGTTGGCACAGGCAGGAACGCCGTTGATCCTGTTGGAGAGGGGATGGGGCAGCCGGGAGAGCGGGGCACTGGCCATGCCAAGGGCAGCCCAGCCCACGTGGCCCCTGCCACGCTCCACACCTGTTGTAGCTGCACATGAAGCTGTAGGAGCCAGCACGCACACACGCCTGGAACTGGGGCAGGAAGGTCATGCGCCAGTCCCGCTCCAGCACCTGCAAGCGCCACGGCAGAGCAGGGTCAGCACCTGGAGAGTCCTCTGCCCTCCTAACACCCCTGGCCCTGCTGGGCTCACCTTGGCGTCGAAGCTGAGCCTGGAGACGGGGATGTTCTCAGGGCCTCCGTGCACACTGAAGTGTTTGCAGCCAGCGCTGGCCTTGACATAACGGGGGTGCTGCCCCTGCAGCCCCTGCACGAAGCTGCGGGCCAGCTCCCCACTCAGGAACGGGTCCTCCCCATAGGTCTCCTGTCCGAGGCACAGGCAGGTCACCGCTGGGAGCCCCGTCCCCACACCCCCACAGCCTGGCAAGCCATGGCCACGTCCAGCTGGTCAGCCACGGTCCAATCCCAGCCAGGGGACACCCTCCCAGGCTGGCACCTGGTTCCTCCCCCACAGTGGGTGCCTCATGATGTTCAGGACAGGGCTGAAGCAGCTGAGCCCGGTGTGGTCACTGTAGCGGCCAGCGGCAGCAAAGCTGTTGTGCTTGGCTCTCACCTCGGTGGCCGTGGCGTTAGCCACACGGTAGATGAGCTCGGGGCTGTGGGGACAGTACAGGGGTGTCAGGGCGGCGTAGGCAAGGGGGGACCTGTCTCACAAGGCCACATGCCACACCCCAGGGTGCCCGGTGCCCGCTGCCGGTACCTGAAGGCGGCGGCGAGCCCCAACGCTTGCGGGAAGGCCGTGGCCCATCCGGGTGCCTCGGCGTCGCCCCGCAGGCACTCCGTGTTCCAGTTGTAGGGCGAGATGCCCAAGCGCGGGATGGGGGGCGCGGGGCCGTTCCCCATCGCTCCGCCCCTCGCCACCTGCGGGGCAGCGGCGTTGAGCGGGGAATCCCGCGGGGGTCCGGGGGGGGGTCCCGCCGCCCCCTCACCTGCAGCACCAGCTCGGCGGGGCTCAGCCGGCCCAGCAGGTCGTCGAGGCGGCGGTGCCAGGGCAGCGAGGGGTCCCAGAAAGGGAAGGGAGGCGGCTGAGCCCGGACCGCCCCCGCGCCCAGCGCCGCGCTCAGCACCAGGACCCGCAGCCCCAGCGCTGCTCCCGGGCGAGCCCCGCGCCGCACGGCACGGCTCGGCCCCCGCGATCCGCACGGCATGGCCCGGCCCGGTTCCCGGGATCTGCACAGCACGGCTCGGCCCGGCCCCCGCGCCCCGAGGCCCCGGCGATGGGCGCGGAGGGGCGGAGCGCGCTGCAGCCGGTCCTGCGCCCACCGGACGGGGCGGAGCGCGGCGGGATGGGACGGGACGGGTCGGGCGCACGGGGCTCTGCCAGGTCCCCGCCGCCCCCCGGGCCGATTTGCGAGATGCGCCCGGTGCATCGGGGTCTGTATGTGTATCCCCGAGCTCCGCGCAGCCGGGCCCCGCCGCGGGGACAGGTCGCGGCGTTCGGTTCCACCCGTCTTCCGGAGCATCTCCCGTCTGCGGGCGGGAACCGGCAGAGCCGCCCGGCGCCGTCAGACCGGTTCTCGGTGCCCTCGGCTGCAGCGGGGCCGGCTCGGCCCCTGCCCGGGGCCGGGGAGCAGTAACGGCTCCACCTGGGAAGGATCTCCATGTGCTCACCGGGCGTTTTGGCCAGACACGGAATGAGATGCCAGCGCGGGCCTATGTGCCCCTCATGCCCTCCAGCTCAGCATGGGGGGACACTGCCAGGGACCTCTGCAGTGACCGGGGACATGGTGCCTTCTTAGTTGAATGTTAGGAAAACGTTCTTACCCCAGAGGTTGCTGGGCACTGCCCAGGCTCCCCAGGGAATGGGCGCGGCCCGGAGGCTGCCAGAGCTCCAGGAGCGTTTGGACGACGCTCTCAGGCACATGGTGGGATTGTTGGGGTGTCCTGGGCAGGGCCAGGAGCTGAACTCCATAGTCCTTGTGGGTCCCTTCCAACTCAGGGTGTTCTAGGATTCAATGATCTCCAGTGGCCACCAGCACAGTGGAGCCATTGTGGCAGAGAGCACAAGGTGGCATTTGGGATTGGGAGCAGGAGGGGACCTGGCACTGCCGGGCTGGAGACAGGGAGCACAGACATCTCATCAGCTCACTGGCACAATGGAGGTGACGCTGGCAGCTCCCCAGCCCGGGACAACCACACCACACTCCAGTGCCAGGCCCGGTACCTCACAGCCGGCAGTGTCCCAGGGATGCAGCCATGTAAGGCAATGCCAGCGGGTCACTGCAGCCGGTCCCCACGCTCCTGCTCGGCGGTGACAGCGAGCCAGCTCCCAGCTGCTGAATTCCTGAGCAGCCCACAGGAGTGGGGGGAGACCCCCTGTGCCCAGAGCATGTCCTGCCCCCGGCACACCACCCAGCTGGGTCAGGGCTCAGCACTCGCTCAGTGACAGGTCTGGGACAGAGACATAATGGAATAAATAAATAACAGGAGATTAAATAAATAAGTAACAACAGCAGGCACAGTCTGTCTGGGAGCAGAACCTGGTGCTCTAGGGGCAATGCTGGCTTGAGGAGGGTTAGGGGAAGCTGGGTTGTTCCAGGGAATATTCCCTGCAGTTCCTGGAGCCCCAGGCCGGGCTGGTTTCTGTGACACCCTGTCCTTTGCTCTGTTCTTGGGGGCCATTTGCAGTTCTCACAGGCTGGAAACCTGCTCCTGTTCTGAGCCGCAGCCTGAGGCTTGGAGCCTGCCCAATCCTGCCAGCACAGGCCTCACTTCATCCACCCAGGGACACCAGTCGCCCTTTCCCCAGGAATCAGCCTCTGCTGAGCCCCTGGAGCTGGGCAAGGGAGGCACAGAAACAGGCTCCGCAGGGCCTGGCCCTGGCAGAGCTCAAGGAGCGTTTGGACAATGCTCCCAGACATATGGTGGGATTGTTGGGGTGTCCCATGCAGGGCCAGGAGTTGGACTCGATGATCCTTGTGGGTCCATTCCAGCTCGGGATATTCCATGATTCTATTCCGATTCCAAGGTGGCAGTGTGGGACCAAGGTGGGAGCAGGAGCCCAGCCCAGGTGCACCGGGAAAAGTCCCTTTCCCATGGCGAGACCCTTGCTCTGCCGACGGCCCGTGAGGAGTTATTGACCCAGCAACGTCAGCCGGGGCTGGGGGGCCGCGGGGAGGCCTGCAGGAAGCCGGCAGCACCAGGCCGCCAGCGCCGGGACCGACCGCAGGGAGCAGCACCAGGGCCACCATCCCGTCACCGGCCGAGCAGGGGCCGCACGCTCCCGGCGGACACCTCGGGACGTGAGGCCGGGGGAGCGGGAGCGGCGGTCCCGGGAGCGGCCGGGCCCAACGGGGCCTCGACAGCGGCGGCACCACGCTGGCGGCGGGCAGTAGCGCCCCCTGGCGGCGACCGCGGCCGTCACCTGACCTCCCCTACGTGCCGGGATTGGTCGGTGTCCTCCAGTCACGTGACGCGGGGCAGATGAACCCAGCGTGCGCGCGGTGCACTCTGGGACTTGTAGTCCAGCGGTGCGGGCGGGGCGCGGAGGGCGGCGCGGCGGGGACTGCGTGTCCCGTGGTGCCCTGCGGTGTCCCGGGGGTCCCTTGGTGCCCCGCGGCGGACGGAGCGGCTGGGCCGGGCCGGGCCGGGCCGGGCGGACACGATGTCGCGGCAGGGCGGGCGCGGCACCGAGAGCAAGAAAATGGTAACGGAGGGGCCGGCGCGGCGAGCGCAGGGCGCGGGGCACCCGGGGGACCGGCCCGGGGCGGGGGTGATCGGGCCCGGCCCGGAGCGCTCGGTGCGGTGGGGCCGGGCAGCCATCAGCGGCACCGGGCGCTCTCGTTTGTGGGAAGTTCACACCCAAAATGCTTCCCTGGCGTGTCTCGCTTCCCCTCTCCAACTCATTCCGCGTTATCAGCCCAGCTGAGTCAGGAACTGAGAGATGAAGCCCAAAGCTCCGGAGCTGAGCTCGGATTCTGGGTCAAACCAGGTCGAATTCATTAATTTTTAATGCAAAAGGAGTAATAAAAAATAAAACCTGGGGTTTTTTCTCCCTCTTTGGCCGTGAGGAGGTGCTGGGTCAGGCTTAGCTGCCCCCTCCTGCCTCTCCACACCCAGGGAATTCTTTTCTAAGGATTCAGCTCCTTAAATGCAACGATTGCTTAAAAAATGGTGTTAATTCACTGGAGTTCCGACACTTCCGTAGCCATAGAACAGATGCATCGTGTGGAGACTGTACACTGCTCTGCAGTGTCAAATAATAAAAATACTGGAGAAGTTTTGGGCACTTTAATTGCATCAGATGGGCTGAAAATGAAAAAAATTTGTCCAAATCTGAATGTAGGAGTTTGCCTTATTGTAACAGCTTAAATTGCCTTTAATAACAACGTCTCAGCAATAACTGAGATCACCTCTGGGTGTGTTGGGGCTGATGGTGGCAGGTGACACTTCCATGGCCTCACACCATGACAGCACCTCAGGCTGGGGACAGCTGGATTCCCTCCATCCATCCCCATCCCCTCTTCACCTCTGTCTTTACTAGAAGACTGAAACTCTTAAAACCAACACAACCTCTTCTGCGTGTCTGTTAAATTCTCTGCCAAGTCTCTGACTCCAGCTGAGCCAAAGGAACTTCCACCTTGTCCTTCCAGTGATGCGAATTGCCCAACCTTTAGTTTTCTGAGAGGAGAGCAAGTTTTTAAATAAAACCCCTGAATAATGTGTTCAGTTCTTTAGATCCAAAGTGGGGCAACAGCTCCAAGCAGCCTGACTGGTTGTTTTCATACCTGAAGCCTTTTGGTTGCTGTTGTCCTTGTGAATGGCAATCCCAGAATCACAGAGTGGTACGGATTGAAAGGGGCCTTAAAGCTCATCCCATCCCACCCCTGCCATGGGCAGGGACACCTCACACTGTCCCAGGCTGCTCCCAGCCCCACTGTCCAGCCTGGCCTTGGGCACTGCCAGGGATCCAGGGGCAGCCACAGCTGCTCTGGGCACCCTGTGTCAGGGCCTGCCCACTCTCACAGGGAAGAATTTTTTCCTAATCCAGGAACAAGACAAGGTGGAATTCCCTGTGTCCTCTACAAACCCAATTTCTGTTTGTTTGGGGGTGTTTCCTCTGTGTGTTTGTTGTGGCTTTGTGTGAACTTGTGGTGATCTGTGTTGTCACTTAACTCTGATCTTGTCTCTTTTCCCTCTCTGCCTGCTGCTGCTTTCATTCTCTAGTATTGGTATTTGCCATTCATTTCACCTTCTGCCTCTCTGCAGCTCATGGTAGGTGACAGATCCCAGGTCAGCCCCTGTGATCCCTCTGCATGCCAAAACTGACAGCAGAAAGCAGTGCTGGGGGTTTGTTTGTTCCCCAAAATACTTCCTTTTGCAGAGTTTTGTTCTGCAGCCTGTAATGACCTCATTAATCACTGGTCTGACTTAAGGCTCCCCAAAAATGCTCTTTGACATCATTTAAGGGTGAGGATCGAAGGTGGTGGCTGGGAGAGGAGAACTTTTCCCTTTTTTCACAAATTTTCTGCAAATCTGACAATCGTACAAAGAAAACATGAGTGACTTTGGTTGTGGCCAGTCCCAGTGGATGTGCACAGAACCTGTGTGCTGAGCTGGCCTGGGTTTGGCCTCCCTGAGCCTATTCTGGGTCTGAGGAGCTGATTTCAATCTGTGAAGCAAATTCTGTGCCTGGACAACTTTCTAGGGACCAGACAAGTCCTTTTTCTTGGTACAGAATTTCATAAATCCCTGACTGGAGGAGCATTTTGGGCCTGTTGGAAGGACCAGAGCTGGAACCTAACAGGCACTGCCCGTTTGTAGCATGTTCACAAAACAGAGGGAAGAGTTTGAGTAAGATCTCAGCTCTAGGCCAGTAGTTGAGGTAAATTCAGGGCCCTGGCATGGCACCTCCAGCTATCCAGGAGGTGTTGGTCTCTTTCCCAAAATCCCAGAATGGTTTGGGTTGGAAGGGATCTTAAAACTCATCCAGTTCCACCCTTGCTAAGGGCAGGGACAACCTTCCAGTAGACCAGGTTCCTCCAAGCCCTGTTCCAAGGAGAATGAAGTTGTTGCCAGAATTGGAGCTGGGATCTCTCCTTATTAAGCACCAGATTCCTTTGAGACAGCAGGTCCCTGTTCCCCTCTGCGTGCCGAGGGTGGCGGCGCTGGACACGGAGGCAGCGGAGCTGGGGCGCGTTCTGTTGTGTGAATCTCTTTCCCTGTGCGCAGAACTCGGAGCTGTTCACGCTCACCTACGGTGCCCTGGTCACCCAGCTCTGCAAGGACTACGAGAACGACGACGACGTCAACAAGCAGCTGGACAAAATGTGAGTGGATGCACAAATGGGAGGGGATGTGCTGTGCTGGAGCCGTGTGGGATCACGGCAGGGATCACAGCCACATCCATACGTGCTGCTCCGGGAGCCAAGTCCTGGCAGGCTGAAGTTATTTAACGTTGACGTTTCTCAGATTAGGCTTTGCTTCTCTGCTGTCTTATTTTATAAATATTTGTTGTCTTTCTAAAGCTGCTGCTCTGGTCCCTTCACAGGGGTTACAACATCGGTGTCCGGCTCATCGAGGACTTCCTGGCCCGTTCCAATGTTGGGAGATGCCACGATTTCCGTGAAACTGCGGATGTTATTGCAAAGGTAAGTGTCCAAGCACAGCTTTGTCAGGTTTTTTCGGGGTTTTGCATGTGAGGATGGAATATTTGCTATTCACAGGACTGTTCTGAGAGTCTGATGGAGATTTTGGGGAGTTAAAAAAAAGCTTTAGCCGAAGTACTGCTTGCTGGTGGGAACTGGAAGAAAGGAGAGGTGTTTGCAAACTCCTTGAGTAATTTTACAAAGACCAAAGATGTGCTGCTGCCTCACCTGTTCTTGTTCTTCCTGTTTGACACAACAGATTGCATTTAAGATGTACCTGGGCATCACTCCGAGCATCACCAACTGGAGTCCTGGGGGCGACGAGTTCTCCCTGATTTTGGAAAACAACCCCTTGGTGGACTTTGTGGAGCTCCCTGACAACCACTCAACCCTCATCTACTCCAACCTGCTCTGTGGGGTGCTGCGAGGTGCCCTGGAAATGGTGAGCCACCTCTCTCTTCCCTTGGGATGGGTGTATGGATAGCCAGGTGTCAGCAGATACTTCAATTCTGGTCCATGTTCGTGACTTCTGGGTTTGCTTTGGACTTGAGATGCATTCCCAGGAGAAGGGCTGGGCTGCAGGAGCACTTGGCTGCAGTCATGTGTGGCAGCTGAGGCCCAGAGGTGGTGCCTGAACCTCTTCAGTTCATGACCCAAGTTCAAGCACTTGTATCTCCCTGAGTTTGTATGAAGCTTCAAAATCCTCACTCTGCAGCTGCTGTGAGCCCAAGCTGGGAATTGGCCAGGACAAGAGAACAGCTGTGTCTCGAATTTAGGACTATGTAGAATCCTGTATGTCATATCATGCCCTCAGAGCCCTTAAGCTGGTGCTCCAGGATCGTCCAGTCCCTGGAGAAGCTGCTGTGAGGAGGGAGTTAGCAGCTCCTCTCTCCTCTTCCCTCACTTAGGTGCAGATGGCTGTCGACGTGAAGTTTGTCCAGGATACCCTGAAGGGCGACAGCGTCACAGAAATACGGATGAAGTTCATCAGGAGGATTGAAGACAACCTTCCAGCTGGGGAGGAGTGAACCACGGCCCCATCTCCCTGGGGACTGGAGGGACCAGCTGGGTTTGGCCATTAGTTTTCCTCACAGATCCATAGGGATCTCCTGCCCCTGCACACTCAGACTGACTCACTGACTGTTTCAAGTGTTATTTTCTTCTACTCTCACTTCCATCCTCTGTAGAAGACGATTGTCTGGTCGGTGTTTATTTCCCAGGTTCATTCTGAAGCTTTTTCATCAGGTGATGTCCTTTACTTTCCCTCCGGGGGCTTCCTACGCTCAGTTTCCAATTGTGACCTGAGTTGTGTGAGAACAGCTGCTCACACTCCAGGAGAGCTCCCGTCTCTTCACATCTGGATCGGTGTCGGATGGCCAGAATTGGAGACCAAGCTACAAGAGCCCACTAATTCCCTGCTAAACCCTGTCCTTCCTTAAATGAGGTGTTTAAAATCTGTTTGGAGATAAGTGTGTAGTGTTTCTGTAGAGCAAACTGGCTTCCTGCACTTGATTCTGAAGTCACTGGCAAATGCAGGCTTGATCCAAAGGGGTGACTGGGGAGAGCTGTTGGAGTGCTGGCACCAGGGTGGGGGCCGCTCTGCTCAGGGGGCCATGGCACCACAGAAATCTGAGAGTCCCATGCCTTTCCAGTGTCCCTCCCCCAGAAGCCTCACCACTCCCCTCTTGGGAGTCAAACTCCAGTGGAGCAGTAGGAACTATTTTACATGGAGAAAGAGTGGATAGAATGGCATCAGTGCTCCACAGTGGGCACTGCCCAGGGCTGCATGGGGAGTCACGGGAGTGAGAACCAAACTCAGGCTGAGGCCTGGGAAGTGTTAAAGGCATTCCAGGCACTGTTCTGCTGTTGGGGGGTGTAAAGGCTGCGTGGTGTGACCAGTGCGGTGCCGGGGTTCATTCTCACTGGTGTTCAGGCTGCAGCAGAATTTCCCAGTTACTTGACCTGTGGCACTTGCTGCTCTGAAAAATAAATACATAAGCAATAGATAACAAAAAGCAAGAGATTGGAACATCAGCTTCCTCTGCCACCCAGAGCCAGAGAACGCAGTCAGGCATTGGGTTCCCAAATCACTTTACATAGCATGAAGGCACAGCCCCATGAGGTCTTTGGGAGCTCCAGAATCTGTGTCGGTTGATGCCCGAGTGTGAGGTGAGAGGGAGCAACCCGCTACTTGTGCTGCTCTTTTTTGGCTTTTTTGGAGGCATGTTGGGTCATTTGGCACTGGATGGTTCACACTGTCCCTTTATTGGCCCCAGAGAGTCCCTTTGGATGCCCTGTGTGACATGTGCCCTATGAAGGGACAGTGGGTGGCTGCAAGAGCAGTCGGAGGCCTGGCGGTGGCCTGGCAGTGGCAGTGGGTGTTGAGGGCAGAGGTGCCACATGGTCACGTTGCAGAGCTCAAAACCATCCCTTATTTCTCATTGTTGACCATTCCAAGTCACTTTAAAGCTGCATTTTAGAAGCAATTGCATTAAAAGAGTCGCGGTGTCAATTCTTTGGTCTCCTCGTGCCTGTGTTCTGTTGGCAGGTGCTGCTGGAGAGCAGCAGCAGGGGCTCACCCGCTGCCTGAGGCTGGCAAGGTGATAGTCGTAACAGGGTGCCCAGGGCTGGCAGGGTGACGGCAGCACTGCACCAAGAATTCCTGGCTGCCAGCACGCCTGGAAGCTGCTGCCTGGACAAACCTGCCCAGTATTCCACACACGGAGGGACTGCGGTGGCACTGGGGGCAGACACTCAGTGTGGGTGGTTTGGGGTCTGTGAATGCTGCTGTGTACTCAGTGTCTGGGACTTGTTGCCACCAGCCCAAGTAGCTGCTGCAGAGGGAGGACTCCGTGGGCATTTACAGTGGCAAAAAATCACCTGGAGGGCCATCTGTGCCTCCTCTCTCTGCCAGCTCGGTGCTGCTCCATGGCTGGTATCAGCTATGTAGTGCTGCTGCCAGGGGTGTGGAGACAAGGAACAGCAGAGGCTGCTCTCCAGGAGCAGGGGTTCCTGCTTCCCTTTCTTGTGTAAGTGCTCCCCAGGAGCCCTGCTCTGGTGGGATCTCTGCTCCGTGCTCATGGGCATTCCCTGCTCCAGGGGTCACCCTGTGGTCATGAGCCATCCTGGGCATTGAGCGCCCGGAGCTTTGCCCTGACCTCTCCCAGCCCTGAGGACGGGGAAGTGGCAGCTTTTGCAATAAAGTGGCTTTTTTTGTCTGGCCAGGAGCAGGAGCCAGGCCTTACCAGCCAGGGCAGCCCCAAACAGCCCCAACACGCACCCAGCTCCTGAGGCTGTGTCCCAGAGGATGTGGGGGGAGTGAGATCCCGTGACCTCACCCCTGCAGAGAGTGGATCCCAGACTCCTGCTCCCTTGGGAATTACAGTAATTTGCTGGGACGACAGGGTCAAAACCAGCCCAGACCTTCTGGAAGAACAAAAAGCAGAAATTGCATTAAGTAAATTAAAACTGTCTACTACTGAGCAGCTCACTGCAGACAAGGGAGAATATGCAAAAAGCTCTGTTTGAAACCTACTAAATATTACCATGTGCTGTTTATAGGAAACAAATGGGGAAAGGCATCTGCATCAATAAACCCCAACGTGGCTGGGCTTGGACTGAAGCCTTTCCACGGCTCTCGGTTATTGAATACCCGTTGCTTTCATGTGGTGCCAGCCCTGACCCCTGACACATACCGCGGAGGGGAAAGTTGACTTGTGGGAATAATAGACATTCCTAGTGAGCAATTTAACCTGGCAGGAAAAGAGGCGACTTCCAGCCTCTCACATCCCTGTGTGATATTGGAGATGACAATAGCAACAGGTCAAGGGGGCGACGCAGAACATGGGGCGGGAGCGGTGCCGGAGAGTGATGCTGTGGGACCCCGGTGCCTGGGGCCAGCCCCTCATCCAGCCCCGTGTGCCCTGTGATGGCATCGGCCACAGCACCGTGTCCCAACCACATCCTAGGCTCCCGCAGCAACAGGATGCAGGAGCTTTGGTTGCGGCAGCGCCTGCAGAGGCGGAAGGAGCTTTCCAGCCCTTGTTCTCCTCCAGCATGGTTCCCTCCTGCAGGAAAGTGGGACATTGGCTGGTGTCCTGATGGAGCACACTGGCAGGAGTTGTAGTTCTGTGCGGGACTCACAGGGTCTAGGGTGAGGGTTTAAACCAGTTCATGTCCCCAGCATGGGGACAACCTGGCCAGTGTTGGAAAACCTGGACAACCTGGCTGCTGCTCTTGGCTGTGGCAAGCCCCAGCCACACTCCCCACTTTTCCGCTTGCCCAGAGCCAGGTGGTCCCTCCTCTACTCTCCCACAGGAAGCAGAGCTCCCATCCCTACTCCTGTCACCCAAACCGGGGTGGGTGACAGCCCTGGGCACTGTCCAGGCCCCATAGTCCAGCACTTGCTGAAGGGGCAGAGGGATAGTGCCGGGATCCTGGATGGGACAAGAGAATCTCTCTGGGAAAGAAGCGTTTCCGGGCTGGTGTCCTCATTGCTGGGGTAGCTCCCACAGCTTTCAGCCAGATGTGCTTGGCCAGGGTGCCGGGCACTCCCTGGGGCCATGCAAAAGATGTTTCACCCATGAGGGCTCGTGCACTGGGGACAGGGTTTGTTGGCAGGGCTGGAACGGTGCTGGTTGCCCCAAGCAGCCAAGGTGCGGGTGGTGCCAGCTGGGGCGGGTGGATACCAGCCCCTCGGGGGGCTCTGGCCCCGTGTCCCTAAGCACCCACCACATGCAGGTACGGGATACTCAGGGCGTGGGTACCACTCAGGTGCGGATCCAACTTGCCCCAGATGCCCATTTGTGGCCAACCTGGCTGAGCATCTCCCCATGCTTGGCACCACACAGGCACCAAATCCATGAGAATGTGTTCTCTGCCTGATAATGATCTGGGAAGTTTGGGTGTCTGGATGTTTTTATAATCCTTCCTGGGCCCCTGGGCCGGCTGCAACATGTGTTTGGCTATCTCGGAAGCCCAGGCAGCTGACAAAATCCTCTCCCCAGGCACGGCCATGCTGCACCCCCGCCTGCCCTGGCCCAAACGCAGTTTCCAAAGCTGGGAATGCCTCTGGCAGCAGCGCCGGGTCAGGGCAGCCCTTTGGCGATGCTCCTTGGCACACGCCCTCCCGCAGCATCCCTTGCCAGGGCGAGGAAGAGGAGGAGGTGTCTGCAGTTCCTCCCTCGGGTCAGGGGACACAGGAGCAGCCCCGGCGGCGCTGCTCGGAGCTGAGCCACATTCTGGTGGCGTTTGGTATTGGGGGTGATGGGAAGGAAGCTCCATTGTTCCTCTTTTATTGTTTTGTGTTTCCTAAGCGGGATCGGCACCCTCCTCCCACGCTCTGCCCGGCTGCGGAGCGGATCCAGCCCTGTGAAAGCCAATGCTGCGCTGGAGGCGGCCGCTGAGCGCTAGGCAAAGGGAAATGCAGGGAGAATCGTCCCTGCTTCCAGCACAGACAGGCCACCAGAAGCACGTGTAGAGCTGACGAGTGGCTGCAGCAGGGACTCATCTCAGTGTTCCCCTGTCCCTGGTCAGGCCGGTGCTCCCAGGTCTCCGTGGTGCTTTGTTCTTCTATGCGGCCATTCAGGCAGCGGCAGCTCGTGCCAGCTGCAATGGGAACAGATGATCCAGTCGCAGGGAAGGAGGGTGACATGGGCCATGCCACCATTCCCAACCCCATGGCGTCACCCAGTGAGGACGGTGGTGGGACAGTCCAGGCCCTGGACCCTCATTCTACCCCACACACCCAAAGCCCAGGAATTCAAACCACAGCACCGCTGTCCCACCAGCAGCACCTCCATTCCCCTCTGGAAGCCGCCCTCAGCTGCTGGTGGTGCAGGATGTGGCACAGGGACACAGCGTCCTGTGGAGCCGGGATCCACCCAAAACTGTGCTGGAGTGCCCGTGGGATGGGTACAGCTCAGGCCCCAGCTTTGCACCACAAACACCGAATCCATGAGCTCACTGGACCCCAGGAAGCCCAGGGCAGCAGGGCAGTGCCACTCCAGCCTACTCGAATTTCCACAGGAAAATTCCATTTTCCCAGCTGCAGCCAGGACTCCAAGAGCCCAGCATGGTGGGTTTGCCCAGAGGCAGCTTGGGAAGCTGCTGGTGCTCAGCGGCCTTGGCCCACAATGAGAGCCAGAAACAGGCAGGAATTCTGATGAGAAATGTTTGTTTTCTTTTAAAATAATTTTAATTGTGGCTTCTGAGTAAGGAGCCTCTGGAGTGGTTGCTGTATCCCTGAGCCTGTCGTGAATGAGAGGTTTGGGCATGAATCGCTGGCAAAAGCAGGTTTGCTATAATTTTGTCACTCTATTTCTTATGATGTAGATAAATCACACCAAGGAAAATCGGATTAAAAACAATCTCCAGTGATTTAGGTGGAAATGGGGACAGAAAAAGGAAGGGAGGAAGAAGTCAGGTATGCAAGGAGGTAAGGGACACTCCCCAAGCTGAGTCACCAGGTGCAGAGAGGATCCCCTAACTAAATTCAGCCTCAGACTGGATCAGTGGATTAAGTCGAAAGGATTTACCAACACTTAATCATAACAATACCTCATTAACACAGCAATAGCAGCACTTGATCAACTGAATAATTTAATTCACACAAAATTATTCAAATGGGATTTTCTATAACCATAATTCTAAGTGAATTATACATCTAAAGTAGCAACATCCATAACGTGCACAAGCACAGACATAAAGAGCCTGCACAAAGAAATAGACCTGTGAGAAATTATCTTTGAGTCCAGCAAAATACTCACATTGATGCATCTTCTCAATGGTGAAGGGTTGAACCCCACAGGGTGGGGGATATCAGCCCAGGCTCCATCATCATCGTTGGTCCTCTGGGTATCACAAACAGGATGAGCTCCAAGAGGAATTCTGCTCTGAGGGAGATCCTGGCGCAGCCGCTGCAGCCCAGGAGAGCTCAAAGGGTGTCACTCAGGACCACTGGTTACAGGGTTGTGAGACGATTGACTTCAGTCATCAGTGAATTCCTATCTTAGCCACAATCCCAGTTGGTAGCTATGGGAATTTTCCTCGAAGTGCTCAGTAACTAAAATATGATTCCACTCAGGATGTTTTTCAGGCAGAAAAATAAAGCCTTGAGGCTGTTTGTAAGAGGAAACAGAAGCTCCTGAGAGACTAGGAATTGTGGGAGCAGAGTGGATTTCTGATAAGCTCAAGGGGAGCCACCTGCCCAGAAAACATTACTTAAAGTGGAGACCTAATGAGCCAGGATGTCCCTGATCTCATCCTGTCCCCGATCCCATCCTGTCCCCCAACCCCGATCCCATCCCTGCCATGGCGAGTGGCTCACCACAAGCAGGACTGAACCAGACGCCTGGATGACCAGGGACGGCTGCAGTCAAGACTTCCAAACAGTTCAGTTAATAGAGAGACAAGAAAACAATTTGAAAATTTAAAACCAATCCCCTCCCTGAATGAAGTGAAGCCCCAGACGTTCCTTGCAAGCCCCAGGATCCCGTTGGCTTCTCCCTGCCTGTCACACAGACACAGGAGCTGACTCGGGGAAAGTGCTCGCCAGAACAATGTCTCTTTTTACAGCAAAAAAATACTGATTTTATTTTAATTAGTGCTAGTGCTGACATCCAAGAGCTCAGGGAGAAGTTGCCAGGCACTGGGCTGGCTCTGCCCTGGGCTGTGGCTCCTTGTCCCCGTCCCATGGCAGGCACAGAGCCCCCCACAGCTGCCCGCGTGCCCCGGCTGGAGCCAGCGACTGCCCGGGGCTGGGACCAGCATTGTGGCCTCTTGCCCAAGCTCTTGGCCAGGGCTGTCACTGCTCCCCAGGCCCCTCAGCACCGAGCCATTGCTGGGAAGGCGCTTGAGCAAGATGCCACAGAGGAGCTGGAGGGTGTTCCCTGCCAAGGGGAGAAATCCAGCGGCTTCCTCGAGCATGGAACACTGAAACGACCCGGTGGGACCTCTGCTTGCCTAGCGCTGAGGAGCCTGGAGGGAACAGAGAGGCAATGGGGCTGTCCTGGGCTCCTGCATCACTCCAGCCTCCCCCACTCCCACATCCCCTGAGCTCCCGCATCCCGTTACCCCAGGGTTCAGCGTCCCTCTGTCCCACACTCCTGCAGCCCCCAGGCTCCCGCATCCCGGCCGGGCAGGGCACGGAGCACCATGCCGAGGGTGCCGGCTGGCCGGGAGCCGGAGAGCGGAGCGTTAACCGGGACAGCCGGGCCGGGGAGCGGAGCCCAAGGAATGAGGAAGCCGGAGCGGGTACCGTAGTGGAAAGGGCTTGGCACAGGCTGTGGAAAATGGAGGCCTAGAGAAATGTGACAGCAGGCTGGCCTGGCCGGCAGTACCACACAGGCGTAGTTAAGCCTTCAAGCCTGCCATTGTTCTCCCCTAATTATTCCCACTCCCTGAGTATTACACCCCATAATTCAGGAAAGCTGAGTAATGGAAGAAACAACAGCAATTTTAATCTCTCAGTACCGGTGGTCTCCACCAAAAAAACGCTTTCAAGAGCTCTGCGGTTGCGACTTCCTCGGTCTGGTGGGCAGTGGAGGGGAGGGGGAGCACGGCCACCGGCCCGCGGGTGCTCGGCCGAGACTGGGGGCAAAGAGGCCAGCGGGGACGGGACCAGAACCTTGCTCCAGGTGATGGGAGGTGATGGGAGGGGAGCGTGCAGGATGCTGGGAGCATCCCCACCAGGTACCACATGAGCCCCACGCTGGCAGCCCCTTGTCCCCTGCACGGGGGGACCTGGTGTCCTCAGTGGGGAGGACCAGAGATGGGCAAGGCACTCTCACTGCTGACACTGTATCCTCTGTTCTCGGCTAAACCACACAGACCTGGGCATCAGTTTTTGGTGAAAAAGTGTTTTCCTTCCTGGGAACTGGCTCTTAGGAAAGGAAATTCTGAACTCCCTAGAAATGCTCTTGCTTTTTGACAAAAGCCACCACAGGTTTGTTCTCTAAGGAGCAAGCTCTGGGTAAACACATTCCCACTCCTGCAAGGGGAGAGACCAGGAGTCAGCACTGGCAGCACCAGGGTGCTCTGGAGGACCTCACATGGGCAGGAGAGACCCCCAACGCTGCCTGTGCCCCTCTGCCCACTCCAGCACCCCTGGCCAAGCACCTGCATTGGCTCACCACCCCGTTCCCACTCTGGCTCTGAGCATGAGCAACGTGACTGGTGGGTCAAAATGAGCCTTTGGCTGATTTAGCATCATCTGCTCATCAGATCTTGGGGAGCAGGAAGAGGAGGATGGGCAGCAGTGCCCTCAATGGGGCCAGAAGTGATGCACTGAGCTGGGACTGGGCATCTCTTGGGAACAACACGAGGCCAGGGCATCTGCCAGCTTTCATCCATCCATCCTTCCATCCTTCCATCCCTCCATCCCTTCCTCCTCAGCTCTGAGATGCAGTAAAAGCACAAAAATAAGCTCAGGTCTGCCCTGCCCCAGCTTCCTGCAGGCACAACACTCACCGGCTACAAACTACCACAACCATCTTCCCTCCTCTCGGAAGTTTTGGCAGTAACAATGCTCACTGAAATAGACCGTGAAGTCACAGAGCCGGGCAGGGACCTCACATACTGAGGAGCCCATCAGGGCTGTGCAGGGATCGCACCAGAGCCAAGGGGACAAGGCCAGTGGTTTTGAGACACAGTTCAGCATCACTTCTCAGCAGCTGCTCTGAAGTTTGGCTGCAGGGTGCTCAGGTCTCTGTTGCATTTAGCAAAACAACTGGAGGTCACATCCCTCATCCCAGGTACAAACTGGGGCGATGGCCCTGCCATCCTGGGAGCCACGTGACAAGCCACCAGCCCTAGGGGACAGATCACTCCACTGCCACCCCTTAGGGCTGACCCTAATGACACACAGCTCAACCTGAGTGAGCGCTGCCCCTTGGCACATCCCACCAGCACCCGAGGTGACTCAGCAGGGCAGTTGAGCTGGGATGAGGTGGCCCAAAGGTGACGGTAGCGGTGGGCACTGCGTCTGTGTGGTCTGAGCCATCTGGATGCACTTACAGCAATACTGCAGCAATTGCGGAAAGATCAAAACTCTTCAGGCCAACCTTGATTCCCAGTGCATTTTTTGCATTTTTGAGGACTCGAGTCTATAACCTGACAGCGGGAGGGGTGTTGCCTGCACAGCCCTGGAGCCCTCGGCACTGTGCTGCCAGATTCTGGAAGTGACGCCTGGGCTGCCCTGGCACCGCCACAAGATCCCCGGGATCCTGGGAATTACCCTGATGAAATGGTGCTGGGTCCTTTGTCTGCACCCAGCACTCGGAGTGGGCACTGCTTCTGCTGGGGGGTCAAATCCCTGAGCAAGGCCCTGCTGAGACCCTGCTGCACCCTGGGGCTCCTGCTTACAGTGACTGGAGGGGGCAATCCACGTGTCCCCATCGCTGGGGCCAGGGGAGATGCCAAGAAGTAACTGCCACCCACACCTGCCCCAGGAAATGACACGGTCCCATCCATCCCCGCCTCCCTCCTGCGATTTCCCATCCTCTTTGAAGCTCAGATGGGGAAAATTGTCCCAGCACCCAACATGGGGCATAAAGGGTTTGAGACTGTGACAGGTTTGGTTGGCTTATGCTGTGCTGCTGTCACCTCACTGCTGTGCCTGGGAACGTCCTGGTAACAGCCATAGCTGGGGAATGGCTGGGGCACTGGTGCTGTACTGGACACACTGGAGCTCCACTGTCACCTCTGAAACAGAGGATCTCCTGCAGCCCATGATGAAGACCATGGTGAGGCAGGCTGTGTCCCTGCAGCCCGTGGCACTGCAGCACTGTGGCAGTGTGGCCTTGAACAACAGCTCCTCTGAGAGGTGGCAGCCCCCATAATTAATCATTAGTTCAGCCCTTGTGGCAGGGCAATGGAGAGGGCACAGGGGTGGGGGCGGGGGGACACAGGGGTAATGGAAGGGGCAAGGGGTGGTGGAGGGGGCACAGGGAAGGAAGAGAGGGCACAGGGGTAGTGGAGGGGGCACAAGGATGTTGGAGGAGGCACAGTGGAGGCGGCTCCTGCTCCCATGCCAGTCCTGCCCGTGCTGACTGACTGGTTCAGTCATTAGCAGGAGTGGGGCCGTTTGGCTTTTCCCTTCTCTGCCTGGAAAGGGGCCACTTACTGTTTTACAACTAAAATAACAAATTATTTCATAGAGGCTGGAGCGGCTGGGAACTCTTGGGCCATGGTGCTGCGCCGGGGCAGGCACAGACCCCCAGGTCCCCTCCCCAGTGCTGGCACAAGCAATGACCCAGGATCCCCAAAATGGGCCCGCCCATGTGGAGCACACAGCTCCCACCAGCACGGGCAAAGGGGGCAGGAGGGATGGAGAAGGAGAAAAGGGAACAGCAGGGCAGTGGCTGGCATGTCCCCATGATTGTCTGTCCCTGTTGATGGTCATCCCACCATGGGGACACCATCCCTGGTGGTGCCCAGGGACCCTCAGCCCTGCATTCAGCACTCCAGGGTGAGCAGGCTCCGTGCAGTGCTGGCCCTGCAGCAGCCCCAGCCCCCCAGGATGGCATCTGCATCCTGTGGCAATGCCACATCCCGAGCACTCGGCTTCCTCTGGGAAAGGGATGCTGACCTGTGCCCCGCTTCCTCTCCCGGGGAAGGCGATGGGAACCAGCCCTGTTGCCCGGTCCCTGCCCTCCCCTCTGGAGCTGCTCACGCAATGTCTGGCCGTGCAGATGGATCTCAGGGTGCCGCAGGATGCAGCACCCACCAAACAGGGCCCTCCACACCCCCTCCCCAAGGCGACTTGCTGACAGCCCCAACAATAGGGCAGCTGATAAAACCCTACAGCCACGTGTGCCCTTCCCTGTTCATGTCCACTATGGCCCCAGTGCCAGCCTCGTGCTGGGGGATGGATGGGGGCTAGAGGAGCTGAGCTGGGGGTGCCAGGAGCCTGGAGCCTGCCAAGACCCGGGCCAATGTCTCTGCTCTGCCAGCCTGACCTCCTCAGAGAATGACCCCCATAAAACGAAGCAGCAGCTGTTTGGTGGATAATAAAATGTTTTGGGGTTTTTTCTGTTTTACAACTAGTTTACTGCCTAAACGTTTCAGCAGCTCAGCAGAGCACCAGGGCAGCAAACTTCCTCTGTGTGCTCCAGGCAGCTCCCAGACAGGCTGCAGGACCCTGCCCTCATCCCATGGGATGGGTCCCCAGTACTCATGGGAGCACCCACCCCAGTCACCAGTGCAGGAATGGCACAGGGAGGAAGGATCAAAGTGGGGGGGGGGGGGGGGGTGACAGCAGCTAGGCGAGCCTGCTCCTGACAGCCCCTTTCTGTCTCCCTTCAGAGGCAGTTGGGTGCTGCAGGGTCACCCTGGCTCCAGATTGGAGCAGCCCCCAGGACCCAGGGACTCCATTCATCCACCAGCTCTGGAGGCAGATTTACTAGCTCATAGCCAGGGGTGTTTATGGTGGGCTGGAATGTGCGTCCCCAGCACGTGATGAATTTACAACGTGCCAACGAGTGGATTTATTCCAACCCCACTGTCAGTGAATTAATCACAGCAGCCACGGGAAGGCTGGAGGTGCAGGTGGGGAGAGGTGCCCAGAGAGGGCGGTGGTGGGGGCACATTGGGGCATCACAGGGACGGTCCTGCCTCTGGTTGTGTTGAGCCGTGATGAGCTCTGGGGCTGCCGCATCCCCTCCAGCGCTCCTGGGAAGGGCCAGCAGCCTCCAGGGCTGCCCTGGGAAGAGATTTAAAGTTCAGCTTCCAATTCCACGTGCCGTTTCCAAACAGAGGTCCGGGAGCCGCCAGCTACCACCTGGGCTGGTGCTCTGCAGACAAGGGAGCCCTGGAAACCGTAGGTGAGTGCAGTTTTTCCATGCATATGTATATAGGAGCAGAGTCAGCTGCCAAAGTAAATACAACCCTTTCCTTTCCAAAAATGTCCTCCAGGAATTGTAAAGGATCCTGGAGCAAGAATTCTGTCTCAGATCCTCTTTGCTTTCTATTGGGGGAAGTGTATAAACTCGCTCTGATTCAGCCGGAGCAGAGGCAACGTGAGAGTGTTTTTTTATGACATGCACCAAAGGTACTGGGAGCCGGAGCCACCATGTGTACCCCGGGCAGGGCTCATGCAGGAAAACAATCCCAGTAAAGAGCTTTACAGCCACCGAGGAATGTGGAACCTCCACCAGCCCTGCCGAGCCTTGCAAAGCTAATTGCTTTGGGATTTGCTCTTTGGGGGGGTCGAGTCTCCATGGTTGCTGCCTCAAAGGGTCCCAGCTGCCCTTGCGGTTCATTAGGATGCTGAGCGGGGAACTGGAGATGCTTTTAGGAGGCTGCAGCGGTTGTGGGGTAAGGGAAGGAGCCCTGCGGTTCCCAGCTGCAGCCCTGCCTTCTCCCGTTACAGCCGGGGACCCTTCCTGCCCCGGCGGGGTCCTCGATCGGAGCTGGCGGTGGCAGTGGTGGCCCCATAGCTGCTGAGCCAGGCGCTGTCCCTGACCCCAGCAGGACCATTCCCTTCAATCTGACCCACGGACCCATCCCGGGCTGATTCCCCAGGAAGAAACCCAGGGATGTTTTTTGAGGCCAATGCATCCTCATGCCTCCCTGGGCAAGGGCTGCAGCGGCTGATCGTGACGTGGTGCTGCACCCGTGGCCACCGCAGCCCGTCCCCCCAGGCCCCGGCTGCTCGCGTGTTTTCTTAACTGAACTTTTTCTGCTCATTTAAGTGACTTTGGAAAATGGGATTTTGGCTCTTAAATCGTTCAGGGGCTTTTGAAAATTTGACTCTAAATACTTTCCGAAGTGCATTTGTATGAAGTAATTCTCTCCAACCTCCCACAGTGGTAGTCAGATTGCATTTAATCCATCACTGAATGTTCCCGAAGGCTGGGATCTGGCACCATGCTCCACACGGAGCCGTGGCTCGCCCCGCACTGTGCCGACTCCCTGCCCAGTGTCCTCCTGCCTGGGCCACCTCTCACCTGTATGTCACTGCTGGCACAGCCGGGGAGGTGCCCCCAGACCCTTGTCTGCCCTTGTCACCCCATGCTGGTACCCTGAGGAGGCACAGCAGCACAGCCCAGCTCTGCTTGGTGCTGCCAGCCCAGCCCCTGGCCCCCTCCCACCCCCACGGCACATTTTCCTGCTGAGCACCAAGGGCTGGTTTTCCTAGCACAATTATCTGTCTTTGTGGAAACATGGAAATGATATTCCAATGCACGGGGCTGATTTGATTATGTCCGTGACCCACCGAAATTAAGTTAAGGCATTTTTCAGCCCTAGATTGAATTATGTCTCCTCCCTCTCTCTTGTTCCTCCTGTGCAGAGCAGTGGGGTGGCTGGGATGGGGATTTTGGGAGGCAGTAAGCCTGGGACCCTGAGGTGCAGCAGTGCCAGGGGCTGCTGTGGCACCGATGCTCTCGCTGGTTCACGTGTGGCCCTGGCAGGGCCAGTGCAACGCTAGGACACCGTGGAGCCCTGGCACAGCAGTGGGTGCAGAGCTGCCAGGAGATACAGGCAGCGGAGCCTCTAAATCCCGCTCTAAGCCCGGCTTCCCTCTCCCACCGGGAAGGAGAGCCCTCAGCATTGGCTCAGCACAGTGCTGAGAGGTATCAGTTGTTTAGCTCAAATAAATAAATTTTAAGTAGGATGAGTTACTCAGGGTTATGGCACTGGGTGAGTTGGGATGTTGCTCGCTTTCCTTGCTCAGCACAAGGAGCTGGGATTGCTGTGGCCTCGGGCTGCAAGCTGTGAGCTCTCGCCTGGATACATTTTGGGCTGGAATAGAGTTAATTTCATGGTAATTTTCCCAACAGCTGGTACAGAGCTGGGTTTTGCCTTTACACTGATGCGTTGGGTGTTGCTTGGTAATGTTTATTCAAGTCCTACATATTTTTCAGTTCCCTGTTCTTTGCCAGTGAGCAGGTGCACCAGCACCCAAACCAGAGGATCAGGGGGCTGCAGTCAGCAGCAGCTGTAACTCCACAAGGTGAAAAAGAAAAGAAAGAACCCAGTGAGGGTTTAGAAGACCCCAGAGCAAAAATGACCCTTGCTGGGTAGCAGGAAGAAGCCTGTGCATGGCCAGGAGCAGCCAGAGTGGCACAGCACAGCCAAGGTGCCATGGCTGCACCCCAGGCTCCATCCTGGTGAAGGGACAGGCCTGCGGAGGAACGAGCCAGCACAGGAGCGATGACAGGCGGCACAGGCCAGGACGGAGTGAGGCTGCAGCCGATGGTTTGCTCTGTGGGACAGAGGAATGTCTGTGCTGGCAAACAAGTCTCTGAGCAGAGGAAATGCTTTGCCAGTGAGAGCTCTGGTTAAACAAGGCTGGTTCACTTCTGCGGGAGCTGCTGTGCCAGTGGAGGCCCCTCCATGCTCTGCCCTGCGCCCAGGTGCTGCAGGTGGGACAAGGGCGGGGGCAGGAGAGCTGATACTGCCGGGACACTGTGGCCGCGGTGCCCAGGTGGTGGCAGAGCAGTTGCTGCCAGCAGCCATCCTGCTGGGGCCGCGCTCCCCGAGCAGCAGGTCACCATGTGCCGTGGTTCGGCCGGGCTCAGCCCTGTCCTGGAGCAGCCTTGGGGCTGCTCTAAGCTGCCCACCGTGGCCTTCGGTGGGGACTGTGGTAAGGCACCAGCTGCGGGTGGACCCCCAGCCCTGCCTGCTCAGGGCACAGAGGGGACCCCAGCCCCGTCCGCCCTCGCAGGGCACAGCACATCAGCATTCCTGGGAGCAGGGTCCGGCCCCACGGCGGCTGCTCGCCGGGGGAAGGCATTGAGGGGGGATTAGCCGTCTGATGCCCCCCTTGCTCAGGCGCTTAATACAGAAAACAAACACCCTTGTGCACCCAGCGGCCTCCATCCCGACGGGTTTTCTCCGTGCCCGTTGCCTGAGCAACCCTAATCTGCCTCCCGGGGCACACCGGGGCCCTGCACCCCCGGGCCCGTGCACCCCGGCAGCCGCGGCAGTGCCGGCGGTGTCCCGGCTGTGCCTGGCACGCGGCTGCCAGCGGGACGCCGCGGCTCCTCCGCCTTGGGAATGGGCAGCGCACCGTGCTGGGAAAGGCGGGAGGTGGGGCCTGCGGGCACCCCGCTCCCCTGGGATTGGGGCACCTCTGTCCTGGTGTGTGATTTAAAACTGTGCCAAGACACGAGGCAGCAGGACCCGGCTGCACTGGCACCACATTTCCAAACTGTTCTGCCCAGGGCGACAGGATTTTCAGGGTGGCAAAGTTCCCCCACCACAGAAGTGGGGAGCATCTCCCGCTGTGGCCCTGTGTCCACAAAGGAAATGGGCGATGGTTTGGGGGGGAGCATGGGGGCAACGCTGCTCCAGCCCTGGGCCGCTATACTGGCAAGAAGGTTGGGCCCCATTGTGCCCCATCCCAGGGTGCTCTGCAGATGACGGGGGCTCTTTTCCCACTCTGTGACTGGTGTTGCTGGGATCAGCATCCCCGGGGCACAGGGCATCCCTGCTCCGGGAAAAGGCAGGCGGGTCCTGGGGGGGCCGTGCCCACGGGCCCCCTGTCCCGCGTGGGGTGGCGAGGAGGGGCCGAGGGGGCGGGGGCAGGGGCCGCGCTCTCGGGGGGGTGCGGTGCGCGCAGTCTCCCTCCTGCGCCGGAGGAACGAGCAGCGCGGCCGGGCTGGGACCGCCGAGGGGAGAGAGGAAAAAAGAGGGAAAAGAGAAAAATCGCAGCAGCCGCCCCGGCGCGGCCCCGCTCCGCACCCCCCGCACCTCTGGTCCCGCTCTGCATCCCCTGCACCCCTGATCCCGCTCCGCATCCCTCTCTCCGCATCCCCCCGTCCCGCTTCGCATCCCCCCGCACCCCCGGCCCCGCTCCGCATCCCCCGCACCTCCCGCACCCCCGGCCCCGCTCCGCCCTCCCTCCCGCCCCGCTCCGCCCCGCGGGGTGCCCGGCCCGGCCCGGCCCGGCCCGCCGCTCCCGCCAGCGGCCGCCCGTGCCCGCCGCTCCGCTCCGCTCCGCCGTGCCGAGGGGAGGTGAGGTAAGGTCCGCGCTGCTCCGCCGGGATGGGGTTAGGGCTCCGCCGCTCCCGGTCCCGCTCCTGGCCCCGCTCGCCGGCGCATCCCGCGGGTTGCGCCGGGCTCAGGCGGGAGTTGATCCCGTGGATTTCCCAGTCACGAGTCCCGCTGTTCTGGTGCCTTTTCCCCGACGAACACCGCAGAACACTCCAGCCATCCCTCGTCGGGCAGGTCTGAGCCCGATTTCCTCTACTTTTCCTTTTCTCATCTCTTCTCCCTCCTCTGACCTACCTCGGTCACGTTCCTTTCCCGGGGAATCCTCCCCAGAGCCTCGGCCGTCTCCCAGTGCCCAGCCCTTTCTTTCTGCTGTTAGGAAATGCGTTTGTGAGAACAAAACTGTTTTGGGGAAAGTGCCGTGACCTTTGGGACAGCCACTGCTGGCACTCACCACTCCAGCCCTGCCTGGAGTCATGTCCCCTCCCGCAGCTCCCAACATCTGCGCCCGGGTACCGGCACCATTCCCAGGTCCTGGCACTGTGGCGCCTTCCACAAAAACCTTGGGAAACACAAGGTGCTTATTTTTTTAAGAGTGTTGCTGTTAATTGGCTCCCGAGCTACCAGGTTCTCCAGCTTTGAACATTCCCAATAAGTCAGGAAAGATCCCCCCTGTACGGTAGCCCCAGGCCAGGCAATAACCTACCGGAGATATTTCTCATCCATGGGCAGCTTTGCTATAAGGAACATGTTTAATAAATCATAAGGCCGGTGAATTCCTGGGATTTTTATTGCTTCTGTAAAAATGCAGTTTTGATCCGTCTGCGAGGGATACTGGGAAACAAAGTGGCTCCTTTCAGAGCCGGATCCTACGAATTTAGGACACAGAGCTGGCAGCAGAGCTGGTGGCTGCAAGCCCCCTGGGCAGGGGCAGTGCCATGGTGGGGCACAAGGCCTGTCCCGTCCCTGCTCTTTTAGGGACCAACGTAACCCAGGTGCCTGAAAGCCCCGTCTTGGCTTCTCTCACTCCGCTGGGGCTGTGGACACGACCGCGTGCATGGAGCTGAGGCAGCGATGCCAGGGGAAACATCACAGCTGGAAACGCAGCGGGGCTGCACCAGGCTTCCAGTTACATTTTTCCTCCTTGCCCTGTTGTCCAAGGGGAAAAGAAGCAGCAAAATCCAAACTGCTAAAAAATGGGAGAGGTTCTTGCAGGAAGACTCGCCTGGTTTCCGTCAGCCCCGCTGACCCGATCCCACAGCAGTGGATTGTCCCGGGTGGATTGTTCCAGAGCCCAGATTGGGCAGAGGAATGGCAATAAAACAATTTTCTTTGCCTGTTCCAATCTGAAAACTGGGGTTTAGAAGCAGGAGCAGAGCTGAAACACAAACAGCACACGGATATGTGAATCCAGCAGCTGTCAGGGGCTCATTGGGATTTCAGAAACCACAAGTGCTGTGGCCGGGACAATTGGTTGTGCGTTGAAGTAGGTGGTGGAGGCTCTGCCCCACTGCACTGGGCCAAACTGAGAGGCCAGGCTGCCCTTGCCCAAGGAGGCAGCAGTTTGGTGATCGGGATTTGTCCCGTCTCCTGCCATGCCTTTGTTTTAAGCTGTGCGGAGCCCGGCCACAGAGGCGGGGAGGGAGCGTTTCTTTGTACAGGGAAGCATTTAAATTCTTTGCAGTGATTCATATATTCCATTCATATGAAACAGAGCCCTGCCGAGTGTGAATGGGGACTGCGGGGGGATTTTTTTAAGGCAATAAGCCCTAGAAGTGTCAAAAGTTATTCACACCTTGGTGAAATCAAGGATATTTCTGTCCGTGGCTCTTGGCAGGGGCTCAGCACAGCTCGCCTTGCGTTGGGTTTTCGGTTTCCCACTTGGATATGGAGCGGGGGGAGCATAGGGGCAGCACTCCCATTCCCCCTGCCCGGTTCTGGAACATTTCCTGGTGCCAGAGGGGCCCGGCATGGGCTGTGCCCGCGGGTCATGGCTCAGACCCCAGGGGCCACATGCCCTGAAAGCCCCAGGGCTGGTGAGCAGCCACGTCTTAGTGAGCCCATGGCTGGGCGAGGTGCTGTCCCTCGTGTGATGGTCACCAAGGCTGTGACCAAAGCTACTGACCAGCTGTCCCCATCGGGGCAGAGCATGCCGTGTTTGCCCTCAGCACAGGGCACAGGAACAGCCCAGAGAGGGGCCTTTTTGGGGATGCTGGGACCTTGGCAAGGGGCTCGAGGGGTCAGGTCCCAGAGATGTTTATTGTCAGGCATGACCCTGGGGTCACTGACCTGCTCCTGTTGAGGAGCGTTTTTGTTTGGGGGAATAAAGCGGAGTGGCTGGGGGCCGAGATGTGGGGGTCATCACCCCAATGCCACGAGGTGCCCCAGGTGTGGGGCCAGCACCCGCGGGGAGCTATTGCCTCTGCTGGCTGCTCTGGGATGCTTTGAACCACTGTAAATCCTCTCCAAAGGAACTGAAAAGACAGTTTTATGGCTGTTGGGGAGGCAGATTAGCAGGGTGTTGTTTTCAGTGCTGATCCATCACGGGACGCCGGCGCTGCGTGGTGCATCCAAGCGCTCGGCTGCTGGCGGGCGGTGCAGCCTGTCCTGGGAAGGTGGAGATGAAACTGCCTGGTTTTAATGTTTTGTCTGCTCTCTGGATCCATGATGTCAGGGCAAAAACGCCTCCACGGGCCCTGGACTCCACGGCCAGCAGTAGCCAGTCTCCTCACACTCCGCGACAACAGCGGATCAAGGGGATTTGGGCAGTGGCACCTGCAAAAGACATTAACCCGGTGGGGAGGGCATGGGGCCGGTCCTGTCTGTCCCCACACACCCCTCTGTCATTCTCTCCTATTTCAGCTTGTCCACAGCCCAGGAAGGAACAGAATTTCCATTCCTCTGCACTAAAGAAAATAGCTGTTACAATAAAATCTCATAGTTCAGAAGGGGGAGGGATAAAATGGCACCAAATTGCATTTGTCTTCCCTCAGTTTCTCACTCCCACCTTTTTCCCTCTGGGAGAGGGTGCAGGCCATCGACTCTGCTGGGCACAAGCTAGGCTCTGAGCATCGCCAGTCCCCCATGCACCCTGTCACAGCTAATTAGAGAGGGTAATTAACTGCCTTAATAAAGGGAGGGGGGACACTGACACATGCCCACTCCCTCCTTTGCAGTCAGGCTTCCCTGTTCTGAACATTTGGGAAGCAGGGCAGGGTGCTGCTGGAACCTGGCTGTGTCTTGCAGTAATCCAGTGGGATTGAGACCCTCACGGTGGCTGGTGAGGCAGGGGGGATACCCCACAACACCAGCCCCCCAGCTCTCCCCTCCTGCTCAGGGCTCAGCTGCACGTTGCTTCCCTGCGTTGGCGACTTGGACGCCGGCACAGACATAATAAACCGCTTTTCCTTTTCCCCCTGTCACCGGAGCCGTTCCTGAGTCACATCCCTGGCCGCCTGGCTCTTCCCCAGGGCTGTCTGCTCTGGCTGCGTAACCCTGTGCATCGGCTTCAGACTTCAAAGCAATGGGATCCATCCCGGCTGGGAAGGGCTGGAGGGATGGCAGCGCTTCGGGAAACATCTGCGCGGGGCCGGGGGGGTGCAGGGGCTGGCGCGGCTGGTGGGATGTGATGCTCTGCTCCCCAAAAGCCTGGCTCACCCCTGGGCATTGCTCGGCTGCCCCAAAGAGCTGCAGGAGCTGGATCCTTCACCAAAGCCACCTCTTGCCCTGTTCTCCCATGTCCTCACAGGAGCATCCCACCAGGGACCCCACGGCTCCTGATGGCTGCTGCCTCCCTGTAGCACTCCCGAGCTTGGCCAGGGGCTGCAGGTGGGAGATGGGTCCTACCAAAAATGGGATGAAATTCAAAAGGAGTCAAAGGTGGCAGTGTGAGGGTGTCTGCTGTCCCCTCAGCCCGGTGACTGCAGAGTGCTCCCATGGCCTCTGGCCCTAGTGTCAGCTGAGTTCACAGAGCGAAGCTCCAGATCACAGGCAGCAACTGCAGCCAAAATCTGCAGAGCAGCAAGGTCTGGTCTCTGCAAACTTCCTTGGGGCTGAGCCCATCCCACTGGCCCATCTGGAGATGTTTGTCCTCAGAGGCTCTTCCAGGCACCTTCATCCAGGACAGGGCTTGGCAGGGAGCAGTCAGGAAGGAGGACAATGACATCAATGTCCACCTGCTGTGGATGCAGTGGCCGATGTAATGCCTGGCCCAGCTTGGCTGTTTTGCACCAAAAACCCGAGTCCTTATTTCTTGCAGCACTCCCAGCCCAAGTTCTGCCTTCCCCAGGCAGGATGTGGCCCCAGGAATTGCCCCAAACCAGCAGATTTCTGCAAACCTGCTGCACACCGGAGCAGCCTGGCAATGCTGGACCCCTGGGACCTCGCAGCGCTCCTGTGCCTGCCCCGCAGAGCTCTGGCTGTCGCTGAGAGCCTCTTTATTGTTCTGGCGGAGGGTTTTGTTTCACTGCTGCCTTCCAAGTTCCCAGGGATCTAAATTCTAAAGCAGGGTCTTGTAAAGAGCCCTGTCCAGATGGGCGAGATGATATTGCCATATCAGATGAGAACTATCCCTGTCTTTATCCGCAGACAATGCAGCAGTGGGAGCAAACAAGGATAGAGCCTTTCTTTGGAGGCACATTAGCCAAATAGAGCCTTCACTTTGTTTTGTGCCGAAACCTAAGGCCTTGAGGCCAGACCACCTCAGGGAACTCCCCCTGTCCCTGCAGCCTCATGATGATTTACCCCTTTCCCTGATGCCCATTTTCCTGGCAGGGCAGGGCAGCAGGTCCTGCCCATCTCATTGCTGGGTGTTCCCTGTCCTGTCCCCATTGTCAGAGTGGTGTCCATGCCCCCAGAGCTGGGAAAGTCTCAGCAGTGCTGCAGGGACTGGGCAGCACTCAGGCCTCTTCTGTCCTCGGACACCGACAGAAGGTGGAAGATGCTTTGGTTGTGCCTCATCATTGTGGGATAGTTGAACCCACTCAGACACGAGTCAGGGCTGTCCAGAGCAGCCAAGGCTGCTCTGTGCACTCACTTGTGGTGATGCGCAAACCCTGCGGCCAATTCACCTGCTTTCAGATTTCATTACAAGACCCAGAATTCAGCCCAGGTTTGTTTTAAGAAGTTACCGGAGGCTGAGAGAGCCTGGGACTGATTTATGGCTTCTCATCAAAATCATGTGGTTTCACCACGAAACTTGGAAGCTCTGGCTGCATTTTTCCTTTGGAGATTTTGGCTTCGCTCCAGGGGCGAGAGTGTGAATCCAGGGCGTGCATCAGGGCTGGAGCGTTCGGCTGCTGTGACTGAAATGGAGGAGATATGGATCACCACAAGGAGAATATTTAATGTCAGGACAACACAGCCATCGTTTTCAGGGAAGCACCGATAAGGCGGCAGGAGGCTTGGCACGGCACGGAGCTGCAGCAGGTCCTTTGCTCTCGCTGTAGCTTTCATTTCAACACTCAGCGCTTATCGCCCTCACATCCTGCTCCGTGTCAGCGGCTAGAGCAGCATCTCCTGAGCTGCTGTGCCCAGGCAGGCTGGGAAGTTCCACTGCTGTCCCCAAAGCCTTGCTCTGGACTCACAGGGTGAGCTGCTGGTGCCCACCGGGGTTAAATATGTGGACTTTTGCCAGAGAAACATATTTCCAGCCTCAAACATGCATTGTCAACGACTGCAGAAAGGTATTTCTCACTGCTCCGTGTGCTGTGAGCCAGCGGACGAGAACAAGACGACTTTTATTGCTATTTCTTCATATTTCCTGATATTGCCAGTCTGGCACTCACAACCCACAGGCAGATCCTGACCTGGGCCTGGGTTTGGATTACAGAGGCGATACCTTTGTCTTTGCTTGGCCTTTAATTTCAGATGCTTTGGGCCCCGCAGGGCTGAGCTGATAACCCAGGAGGGCAGAGCCCACAGCCCCAGGGTGGGCAGCCTGGGTCAAGGGCAGACCCCAAACCAGGCCCGTGCCCAGGCACTGCAGGCACACATTAAGGTTGGAAAAGCCCTTCAAGATCATCAAGTTCAACCTTCAGCTAAATACCCCATTCTCACTAAACCATACTGTGAAGTGCCACATCTATTTTTTGAAAGCTTCCAGGGATTCTGACTCCATCACATCCCTGGGGAGCCTGTTCCACAGTTGCAGCCAGGCCAGCCCCCTGCCCCTCACAGCGGCTCAAGGATCCCAAAGCCCAGTGACTGCCATGGGCTCTCAGACCCCTGAGGGTCACATTGTGGGGGTCCCAGCATCTGGCTCGTGGCAGTGCATGAACAGAGGACAAGAACTTTATGTTACATAAATAACAAGGTCAGGGCCCTGCGAGCTGCTCCTGCGAGCGCCGCGTCCTGCCGAGCATCCCCTGGCGTGGGGGCCGGCGGGACAGCAGAGTCGCTTCAGGGCTTGGGTGCCTTTGTGGTTTTAATTTAGTGGCTTTTTAAAGTCAAGATGAAAGGGAGAGCCGGGCAGGGCCGCAGCAGTTCCCCTGTCTGCATCCAAAGGAAGCTGGTGCGGCCGTGCCGAGCACCAGTGGCTCCATGCCCGCTTCCCGAACCTCCACTTGCTCCTTCCCTCTGCCGGCACAGACACGTCTGCACCACGAACGGACCTTGTCCATGCCAACACTGCGCCGTGCTAGGAAGTGCCAGCTCATGTGACAGTGTGAGATGACCCCTCAGGGCCTGGTGTGGGACACTCAGGTGTCCAGCATTGCTCTGACAGCCTGGCATGGTTGGTGCTGATGCTCTTTTCCATTACACCTCCCATAGCCATTCATTAAAGACCATGTGTGGTGTCATTGCCAACCGTCAGCTACGGGCCAGGACAAGACCCCAGCGCTCCTTGAGCAGCCATAAATTGAGCTGTACAAGGAGTCTGTAATTATTTTATGCCAAGCCTGGTATTTTCCTCCCCTCAGGGAGGCACTAGAGCGAACAAGAGCAGGCCTGTGCCAAACCGTGCCCAGGCAGTGCTTTTATGAAATCTTGGGTTCGTCAGAATTAATTTCATTTAAAACATTCTTCTCATTTTTCATAAAGCACAGCAAATCCGCGGTACTTAGGGCAGGAATGCAGCCAGAGTGCTGCTGGGCAGGCGGCGAATTACCCGCGGCAGATGGGCCGTGACGGTGGGGTCGCCCACGGTCTGAAGCTGCGCTTGCCTCGGCTTCCTGGGGGCATCCGGCTGGGAAGAGATGCTGCTGGAGTGCAGCATGGATGCAGGCATGGGGCTCTGGCAGTCCCATCCCGTCCAGTGCTCCCAGGGGATGTGGGAGTCCAGGTGTGTTTGTCCCCAAAGCTCTGTGAAGGCTGTGGCTGTGACCATTCCTATCCCAGTGCCCGGTGCTGTCCCTGCATGTGTGGGATGGAGCATCACAGATTGTCTGCTTGAGTCCCCTGGCTGGTGGCAGCTGGTCCAGGGGTGGAACTTGGTCCAAAACCTGAGCAGAACTGCTCAGATTGCCAATAATTCAAGTGATTTTTGGGGCTGGGGATACCTGACTGGGGCTGGGGGCTGAAGCAGTGTGGGGACAAGGGTTGGGAGCTGGTGCTCCTGCCCTGCATGAGAAGGCGTGAAGACCAGAGCCATGGGAGAAGCAAACTTCCGTCCACTACCGCTGGGGCATGGCAGGGGCACCTTCCCAAAGGCAGGACCTCTGCAGGGCTGCTGCTGGAGGGCTCTTGGCATGGGATAGAGCTTAGTCCCTGGGGTCCAATCCCAACTGGAGAAATAGCTCAAAAACCCCATAATTCTGGACCCCCGACTCACTGGGAAGGGACATAACTCCCCTCCCTTCAGCCTTCCCTCTCTTGCAGCCTCCCAGGAGCATCTCAGGTGATGCTCCCAGGTGATGCTCCCAGGTGATGCTCCCAGGTGAGCATCTCAGCCAATGTGTCCTCTTAGGATGCAAACAGGAGCTCGTGACCTTGGGTGACCCTGGGGCAATGAGAGCAGGCAGGGGACATCTCTGTGGGACGTAGAAACCAGAGGGAGCCAATGGATCAGTCCAGCTGGTCCCACTGCAGGCTGGGATCATCCCTGCCATGCTGGGAAACTTGTTTGCCCCAAACTTCCACCTCCCACCGGGTCAGTGGGCTCCACCCTGAGTAGGGGGATTAGAGAGTTCAGGAGGTGTCGACCCTCATCTTTCATCCTGCTGCAGGGAAATCCACGGCTTGCTCTTCCCTGTTCCTGCACAAGTCCTGCCCTTTCCCTCCATGTGTTTGCTGCTAACTGGGATGGACTGGGAGACGGAGTTTGGAACAGCACTGGGGTCTGCACCCAGTGCAGAGCCCTCCAAGCACCAGCCAGCTCAGTTTTGGCTGGATGGAACTCCAGAGGAGTGGTCAGCAGTTCCAGCACTGTGTGGCACAGCCAGGTGCCCGGCTCATGGCCTTTGCCCACCGCAGGGTTGGGTTGACCCACGTTGCTCCGCAGTTTGCCATGGAGCGTGAGAGCACAGGGCTGGGCGTGCTGTTTATTTTGGTTAAATTGAGTTTTCTCTGGGAGATTGGGGGGCGCAGGGGGCCTCCAGACAAGGGGCTTTTGTGAGCCGAGCTGCAAGCCGATCCCCTTTTGTGGTTTTGCTTTTCTGGATGATACAATTTGCTATTCCAAGAACTACCCAGCAAATGGACCCCATTAGCTGAGTCCCCAGAGCAGCTGGAGCTGGAGCTGGCGCTTGCAGTGCCTTTGTCTGCATCCACCTTGGGCCCACTGGGAGCGCTGGGGCCATGGCTCTGCTCTGCCCCTGGATGGTGCCTGGGGTAGATGGGGCGGCCAGGAGCTGCTGTCCGTCCTTGCTGGCTGTGCTGATGGGGCATCTTATGGGATTAGCCTGGGCTGGGACCAGCAAAAAGTGCTGGGTTTGTTGAATTCCCCATCACACTCGTGTCCCTGGCATATGCTGACAATAACCCAGTTGTTGCCATGCTGCTGGGGGCTGGAGCCAGTGCTGGGGCAGTCCAGCCAGGGGCAGCCCTTTTGGCCCCTCGGACAGGGCTGGACCTCACCCTCATGCTTGACAGGAGCTGTGGGAATTCACATCCCTCTCTGCCTTTGGGCATGAGCAGCGTCCCCTGCACTGGGGGCAGCATTCGGGATCCCACTGGCATCCCCCCCACTTGCTCCTAAGTGCCCCTGCACAGCCGGCACACGAAGGGCAGCTGCGTGAATGCCATGGCAGCCTGTGCTGTTGGAGCCGGGCCCTGGGGCCGTGATGCCAGGGCACGGCCATCTCTGGCCACCAGGGCCGGGCAGTCCAGCCGGAGCATCCTTGGCCCGCTCGGTGCTGCCTCCCGCTGTGCAGGGATGCTGATGGCTCTGTTTGTCTTGGCTCCGATGGGCTTTTTCCTGCATGTGAGAGGCTGGAGCTGGGCAGGAGCCAGTGGGTTTATAAATAAAAGCGTCGGACACCTCTCTGGGTGGTGCTGAAAGCTCCTGAATTAGCCTCACCGCCCTGACACAGGGCATGTGGCCACTGTGCTCAGAAGACACCGGGGGCTCTCCCCGCTCCCCGACCCCATCCCGGCCGCTCTTGCACAGCAGCCTCTGTGTCCCCCTCCCCTGCCCCACTTGCAGCCACCACTCCTGAAGTGCTGCGACACACTGCCCTGGCCAGACGGGATTTACCCCTGCTCCCACCAACCTCCCAACGGGACGTTTCCCAGACCTGGCTGCCCCACAGTGAGTAGCGATGTCCAGAAGTGGGCAGCAGACACCAGCCGTGCCCGGGGATGAGTTTGCCACAGGAGCTGGGTGCGGGAGCATCCCTAGGGCACGGTGTGTGCTGGCACGGCACAGAGGAGACATTGGATACCGCCAAGTGGCCCCTTGGCCATCTCCGGTTGCTGAAGAACCGGGAGGAGAGTGCTGGCCTTACCACTTCACCTCCCGCACTGCCCGGCCGCACACCGTGTTGGTGCCGTGGTTGCTGTCCCGGTGCGGGCAGGAGTGGCCGGAGGCCGTGGGACACTGGCCTTGCACGGCATTTGCTTTCCATTGGCTCTTCAGGGTCATGGTCCGGCCCTGGCAGAGCCCAGCGGGGGCCGTGGGAAGGAGCAGCCGTAACTTCGCAACAAAAGGAGCCCGGCAGTGGGCAGGAGACAGTGCCGGGAGCCAAGAGCAGGGGCAGGACCCCGTCCAGGGCTCCTCGAACCGGCCGCCTCCGCCCGCAGTGTGCCGGGGGATGCAGGCGGCCGCAGCCCCCGGTGCCTCCCTTGGGGGCAAGGGCCAGCACAGACGGGGGGTTCCTGGCACCCAGCCGCGACCAGAGCCCTCCTCCCACCGCGCCCCCGCCACATTCCACCCAGGGCCTGACATTTCAACGTGCCGAGCCTTCGGAAAACAGCATGTTAATGCTCTCGCTGTAAAAGCAGTGGAAAATGTCCGTGGGCTTGTGCAGGAAGGCTCCCGGGAGCCGGCCACGCCGTGGGCGTGCCGGGCGCTGGCTGAGCCCTGCCAGGGCAGCTGGGATGGGGTGGGATCCTATGGAGCCCCACGTCTCCCGAGACACCCCTGCAGCCGCAGCCAGCTCTGCTTATCCCGGTTATTTCTGTAGCAGTGGTGAGGCTGGTGCTGCCCAGGTGGCCTCTGCAGACACTCAGGGCACAGAGGGGGCTGTCACCTCACCCTCCCTGGGCACTGCCTCCTGCCAGCCCTGCCTCCAGAGCTTTTCCCTACCCTCTTCCCACACCAACTCCAGACTGAAGGCTGATGAGTTCCTTAGGCTTCTTTTTTCTTCTGTTTTTTGGGGTTTTTTTATAATTGTCCTCTAGAAAAATGGGCTGAGTAGGTCGATTTAATTTTCTCCCTATGTTTCATTGCTCAGAAATGCCAGGCCAGTGTGGCAGTGTGGCACCTGCAGCAGATGCCCAGTGCCTGCTCAAACTGTGGCTGCCACACACCCGCCACTTCCTAGAAGGCAACAACGTGCCCCAGGTTGGGTCTGCTCCCCGGGTTTGGATCTATTCCCAGGCCTGGGTCTGTTCCCAGGATCTGGGTCTGCTACTAACATGGGGAAGTGATTGGCATAACAGTTGGGGTCCCTTGGGTGCAGTAACCATGCCAGCCCCCTCCTGAGCACCCCAGCAGCCTCTGGAACCTGTGCCCAAACAAGGGAGTGCCCCCTTGCCAAAGCAGGGGGTCCTGGCTGGGCTCAGCACTGTGCCACTGGCAGGAGGAGACCCTCTGGGCAGTGGGTCCCGAGTGGAGACCGAGGGAGGTTCCCACATGACACAGCCTGGAGGAGAACTTGGAGTGAGCTGAGTGTTTTTCCAGCTTGAAGCCTAAACAAAAGGTTTTGTAATAAGCGTCTCCCTGTCCCTGGGTTCAGTGTCCAGTTTTGCACCCCAGTGCTTCCCCAGGAGCATTTGAATATAGCAGATGGGAGCACAGGGGTGCAAAAGCAGGGACTGACCCTGAGGGACCGGACTCCATCCCGTTCTCAGTCCTCTGGAACACTGCAGGGACACGGCTGCGTGTCCATCCAGGGCCAGTGTCTCTAACAGAAACAAACGAGTCCTACTAAGAAAATATTCCATATATTCTGCACTGCTTTCCACTGGCGCTGGAGCTCCAAGTCCCCAGTTTTGCTTGGCAAAGGGTCAATGGTAACAGTGACGCCCAAGGCAGATGCTCTGGAGCCGTGAAGGTCACTGGCTCCTCTGGGCCTTTCTTAGCCAGTTCCCGGCACCGTCCCAGCTGCTTCTTTCTCCAGCCTGGGTACAGAAGTGGTTTTTCCTCTGGGATGATCTGGGACACATGAAATCCGTACCATTTCCCTCTGGGCTACCCATTCCGGGTCTGGTTGCTTTGCAGGTGCTGTGTGCCCTGGGCAGGGTGGATCTGCCCGATGGTGTCACGTTGGGAGGAGAAGAGCAGTGGAAGATGAACATATCTGTGGGTGCAGGAGTCCAGGCAAGGAGGGTGGTCTGGAACCCTTTGAAGCAAATTCAATGGGATGCTCAATTGCACTGGAAATTTGGAGCCTGGAAATGAGAGTGTGGCTGTGGGTCATGGCATGTTGGCATTAAGTGAAGCTGAAAGATGGTTAACAACAGAGAGTGCACCTGGGGACACTGAGTGACACCTCGTGTTCCCCAGGACACGGCACCCAGCTGGCCGGGAGTGGAGCTGTCTTGTGGGACTCCGCTGCCTCTGCATGGGGTCCTGGGGCACGGGGCTTTGGCATAATCCCCAGGAAAGCGGGGCTGCTGGAATTCCCTGTGAGGCTGTCGGCTCCAAGACAAAGGAAATGTGGAAACTAAAAAAAAAAAAAAAAAACAAACAAACAAAAAAAAAAACTAAAAAAAAATAGAAATTTCAAATTGAAAAATCAAAGCAGCTGATTCAGCGATGGTGAAACATCTTGTGACAGCATCAGGCAAATTTTTTCCAAACAAAATTCTGGGAAAAAAATCAGCTTGATTTTGCACAACCCGCAAGTGTCCCAATGGAAAGGCACGTGGGGGTTGTCCATTGGGATGAGGGCATGGAGCCCCACGGTGCTGTGGGGCTCCAGGAGTGCAGCCTGGCAGAGAGGATGCCCCCCAAAATGGGCATTACAGGGCACAAGGGAAACCTGAAATCCAGCCAGGAGCATGAGGCTGTGCTGGACAGGAGCGTGGGATATGGGAGTGTCTTGTCAGAGTTTCCACTGAACATCTCGGGCTGGCTGGGGTCTCACATCATCTCACAGAAATTAAATTAAATTAAATAACATAAATACTGCCTGAAACGTGCGCTCCATCCCCTTCCCTGGGTGTGGAAATGGGGAAGCAGCTCTGCACGGCTGCCGTGCCAGGAGTGCTCCTTTATGGTGCATGGCCCTGGGGGCAGCAGGGGATGGGGATGGGGATGGGGATGGGGATGGGAAAGGCATGGGGATAGGGGTGAGGATGATGAGGGAATGGGGAAGGCGATGCTGGCGCGGGGCCGCGGGTCACCGAGGCGAGGGCAGGACCGAGGCACCGCCCCGGCAGGTAACCCCATCCCCCCAGCGCCGCCCGACAGGGAGGGACACAGCCGAAGCTCCCGCTCCTGAAATTTATTTTAATGTAAACCTAGCTGTAAGGCAGCTTTTTCTCATTTTTAAACTATTTCATATCAATCCTTGGCCTGACATTTGTTTTCTTTGAGTGCGGTGGGGAGCGCGGTCGGCATTGCTGAGGATATCTCCTCTGGAATCTTGGCAGAGGCGGCTCCCTATCTTTGAAGAAACGGCAAATGCAAAACAGAAGGCCGATATTAGAGAAGCATAAACAGTATTTTCTCCCCGTTAACCCCAGGAGCGGCGCAGGGGCCGGCGGGCTCGGCGACACGGCGGCAGGGGACGCTGACCCCCCCGGGCACACGGCACCTGCCCAGGCTGGCCCCCAGGCAGGGGCACCCCAGCACCGCTCCTGGCAGCTCCCATCACCTGCGGCCACGGCGTTGTGCCCGTGGCCAGCGCGGTCCCTCAGGGCTGTGACCGACCCGGCGGGACAGGGCGCTGCGGCAGCCGGCGAGTGGCCACGCCGGGAGGGTCTGCAGTGGTTGGGGGGGAGCGGGAGGTGTAGTTGGGGGTGTCCCAACCACGGTCTTGCCCTGTTGGGGGTCAGGAGCCGAGCTCTGGAGTCTCCCCAAAGGAGATGCAGCTCCGAGGGTGAAGCAGGTCTCACCGGGTGTTCTGCCAGGTGGGTTTTGTGGATGATGGACACGGGGAGGATGTGCCGGAGCGAGGGCTGCCTGGGCGGGCAGGCAGAGGCAGCACTGCTTGCTGGCACCAGCCAGGCTCACCTGGGGGGTTGCTAAAAAGCTGGAAGAGGAGAGGAAATGGAGATCAAAGGACCCAACAAAACCAAGGAGACAGGATTTCAAACTCTGATGTTAAAATAAAATTACTGTTAGGATAAACACTGCAAGGCAGGTTCCCGTCCGGGCAGCTGGGGCAGAGATGGGGAATGTTCCTGGTGTTTCACACAGGAGGGGATGTTCTCACAGCAATTCACACATTTGCTGTCGTACCTGGGCAGGTGCTGAGGGAGGAGCAGAGAGCTCAGCTGGGAAAACCACAATGTGGGGGACACGGTGGGGTTGCTGTGCCAGGGACTGAGCTGCTGACCAGTAGCGCCAGCTGTCCTGGGACACTGGGAGCCAGCTCGGAGACTGCTGGCTCCACGTTGTCCCACTGCTCTGGAGCTTGTATTTGCCATGGTGTGAGGCCAGCAGGTCGTTCCCTTGGGAGAACAGATGCTGCTGTTGAGGCTCCTTGTTGCACCCGGAGCCACCGTGGGCTCCCCAAGTGCAGTTATGGGTTCCCACTGCATCCCCCTGAGCAGAGGTCCCCTTCCCGTGGGATGGGTGGGCAGGGCTGGAACAGCCACAATGCTGCTGCCCCACATGTCCCAGCCCCACAAAGGGAGCTGCCCTGAGCACCCTGCCCCAGAAGGCTCATTATAATGAAGCTGGTGACCCCAGCACGAGGCTGGAAGTTTAAATGTCTGCGGTTGATGGCCACTTGCCTGCAAATTCCCTGAGACGGGAATCGCTCTCCGCGGGTCCCTCCAGGCTTAGCAGATTTCTTTGCAAAACACCCGTAGCCTTAGAAAACGTTACTGCTGCACAGGAGCTGCGAGAGCAAAGTGGGTCTGACCAACAGACCTTGGGGAAACTCCGGCTGCTTCCCACTGCTCCACCAGGATTTATGTGTCCCTGGAGCAGGGCTGGCCCAGCCACCACAGGGCCCCTGGAGAGCGATGCCCAATGCTCCAGCAGCTCACTGGGGCTTGCAGCCCCTGTCCCTCCCTGTGGTGTCTGGGCAAATGCTCCATGTCCTACACCAGGATGTAGGCACAAGTGCCTGTGCTGGGTCATGGCATGAGCGTGGGTTCACTCAGCAGTTTGGACCCTGCACAGCCCCTGTGCAGTCCCCTGAGAAGGGGCTCCAGATGAGGGGATGCGACCCTCCAGTACCTTCATCCCTACTGCAGCCCAGCTCTGGCACTGGGCTCCATCCAGCCCTCAGGGACAGCATCACAGCTGCCCCCTGGGCAGGCCACCATCCCACTGGGAAGAGGAGGAGGAGGAGGAGAGGGGAAGAAGAAGGGAAGAAAAAAATGAATCCCCACAAAAATGTCTTCATAACAGGAAACGTCTCATAAAATACCTGTGGTTTGGCATGTGTGATTCGACTGGTCAAACTATGCACCTGGCAGGGAACCCTGCTATTAATGCTGCAGCTCTGTTATTTCGGTGGAGTGGAGGCTGGCGGGGGGGTGGGACCGGCGATTTGGGGTGCAGAAACCCTCCGCTGGGGCCAGGGCAAGGGGGGACATATCCCCTGAGTCTCACTCACCTCCATGGGTGACTTCCCAGCTGTGTTTCGGTGAGGGAACTGCAGCACACGGGGGATGCCATGAGCCAGGCTGAGCCTTGCCCCCAGGCTGGAGCTTGGTGTTCCTGCAGCTCCGAGCCAGGGTTTTCCACCCAGCCCCGAGCCCCAGCCACTACTGTCCCGGGGGTCTCCGTCTGGGTCTCGCAGTGCAGCGGTGCCCACCCTTCCTCAGGGATGGCCTCAGCCCCGCGCACACCCTCGGCAGCGACCGCCGGGCTCTGCCGCGCTGCCGAGGAGTTTTGACAGCTGGAGGTGAGGATTAAGCCCTGAGCCGTGACCTGCGGCTGCGCTCCCGGCACACACGCCCGGGCTCCCTAATCCGCCTGAGCTGAGCCCTGACCCGGCGGCCGCGGGATCAAGCGGTGGCACCGCCCCTGGTGCTGGCACCGCTGCCGGACCCCTGGATCGCCAGCTCCAGGCGGCGTGAGCCACGGGGCAGCTTGCACCACCGGCATGCCGTGCCATGCCATGCCATGCCGTGCCATGCCATGCTGTGCCATGCCGTGCCATGCCGTGCCATGCCATTCTGTGCCATGCCATGCCATGCGTGCCGTGCCGTGCCATGCCATTCTGTGCCATGCCATTATGTGCCATGCCATTCTGTGCCATGCCGTGCCATGCCATGCCGTGCCATGCCATTCTGTGCCATGCCGTGCCATGCCATGCTGTGCCGTGCCGTGCCGTGCTGTGCCGTGCCATTCTCTGCCATGCCATGCCATTCTGTGCCGTGCCGTGCCGTGCCATGCCATTCTGTGCCGTGCCATGCCATTCTGTGCCATGCCATACCGTGCCGTGCCATGCCATGCCGTGCCATGCTATGCCATGCTGTGCCGTGCCATGCTATGCCATGCCATGCCATGCCATGCCATGCCATGCCATGCCGTGCCCTGCCATGCCATGCCATGCCATTCTGTGTGCCATGCCATGCCGTGCCATGCCATTCTGTGCCATGCCATGCCATGCCGTGCCATGCCATGCCGTGCCATGCCATGCCATGCCGTGCCATGCCATGCCATGCCATTCTGTACCATGCCATACTGTGCCGTGCCGTGCCATGCCATGCCATTCTGTGCCATGCCATTCTGTGCCGTGCCGTGCCATGCCGTGCCATGCCGTGCCATGCCATGCCATGCCATGCCGTGCCATGCCATGCCATGCCATGCCATGCCATGCCATGCCATTCTGTGCCATGCCATTCTGTGCCATGCCGTGCCGTGCCGTGCCATGCCATGCCATTCTGTGCCATGCCATTCTGTGCCGTGCCATGCCATGCCATGCCATGCCATGCCATGCCATGCCATGCCGTGCCATTCTGTGCCATGCCATTCTGTGCCGTGCCGTGCCATGCCATGCCATTCTGTGCCGTGCCATGCCATGCCATGCCGTGCCATTCTGTGCCATGCCATTCTGTGCCGTGCCGTGCCATGCCGTGCCATGCCATGCCATTCTGTGCCATGCCATGCCATGCCATTCTGTGCCATGCCATTCTGTGCCGTGCCGTGCCGTGCCATGCTGTGCCATGCCGTGCCGTGCCGTGCCATGCTGTGCCGTGCCTATCCCGTTCCGTTCAGGGCCAGGCGCGGGCGCTGTGCGGGGGCAGCAGGTCCCTGCAGATGGGGTGGGGTGTTTTTTCTTCGTCAAGGAAAATGTTTTCTTGTTCCCTGGGCTGCTGGCGGGCGAGGCTCCGGCTCCAGCTCCGGCTCCGGCTCCGGCTCCGTACAGCAGCCTTGGATCAGATCGGGTGTCCTGCAGTTAAGGACAGGCCGGTGCCAAGTCTCCCCCGCTCTCCGGCGCTGCTCAGCCGAGCTTCTCCCCGATGCCTTTGGCTTTCGCAGCCCGGCCTACGGAAACAACGTGCTGCTCTGCCTCTTCATAGCTCAACTTTTCGGTTTTGACTCGGTTTATTATTATTTTAAAGCATGTGTAGCGCAAAGCAAATCATTGACCTCCCGCTGGACCCGGGCCAGCCCCGTGTTGGGCTTGGAAATCCTCCCTGCTTTATTTTTTATTGTAAATGACCGGAGGATGGAGCGGCTCGATGGGACACGGCGGCGGCCAAGCCCGCCTGCTCCAGCCCACCCACACGCGCCGGCTGCTCCCGGTGCTTCCCCTTCGCTGCGTCCCCCGCCCCGGGCGAGTGCGAGCTGCTGCCCACTGCTCCCCCCGGCCCGGGGCCAGCTTCTGCCGTGGCTTCCAGAGGTGGTGGCTGGGCCTTGCGATCCCAGAGCACAGAATGGGGACTGGGATGGGTACAGGCATGGGCATGGGGAAGGGAATGGGGACAGCAATGGCCATGGGGACAGGGACCAGGATGGGATGAGGCCTCGTGAGCCTGGGCATGCAGGTGAAGTGCATCAAGCTTCCCATCCTGCCCCATACCTGAGCCCTTCCATGAGGCTGGCATGGACCTAGGATGGAGCTGGGGTGAGGGCCAGCAGGCACATGCTGTGCCCCAAACTGACCACGCTTTGACCGCCGGGTTTAAACAAGTTCCCCGCTGTGCCGACCTTCAGTCACAATGGCAGATCCCCCGTGGATCACATATATTGACTTTAAAAATAATTAGCCTTGAAGGGAGCAGGCACGGGGCTGGCCAGGCCCTTCATTAATATTTAAGTAACAGGGGCCATAAATCAGTTGCAGCTCAGCCAACAGCCCTGGCCGTGTCCATGGGGAAGTGGGGCCATGGTGTTCACAGGAACGTTGCCCAGTCCACAGGCACGGGAGTGCTGACATGGGCTCTGGGGGGAGAGTGGGACAGTGCGGGGGGCAGCAGCCCTCTTGCACTGGGAATGACCAGGAGCATGCCAAGAACACGCTAGGAGCTCACCAGGCTGCCCAGCACAAGCCACAGGCAGTTCTGGAGCGACGGACGCAGCACGGGCCGGTTGTTTTCCTGCGAGAACAAGGTGACATTTCTTGTCTCCTTTCTCATGCTCTAAGTGTGAGATTTTTTCCCTGTTCCCAGTGCTTTCATGGCGTGCCAGGGGTTTTTAACACGTCTGCTCACCGCCTGCCAGGGGAGCCGACACTCGCACCATCAGCGTGGCGGCGGCGGCTCTGAAGCTGTGCCAGGGGTCTCGGTGCTGAGTCGGGGCCCTGCTCCCTCCAGAGCCAAGCAGTGCAGTGCTGCCGGGCCCCATCCTGCTCCAGCATCCCCAGCGAACAGCATGGACCCCTCAAGCGCTGCCCCTGTATGAACCCTCCTGGCTCAGCAGCTCCTGCTGCGCTTGGCTTTGCAGCAAGGGATGGTTTTGGTCATACATGAGTGTGCTGGGGGGGCTGGAGCTGCCTCTGAAGGACAGCAGCCTGGCTGGACAGTGCCCAGCCTGGTGGCTGCAGTGCCCAGGCAGAGCAGGGTGAGCCAGGAGGGGCTGCAATCAGGACTCCTAAAGCATCTCCCCTGCTCCAGGTGGGAAAAAAATGACTCTTGTGGGATTTCTGTTGGCCATACCAGAGTGGGTTCTTGACCCCAGACCCCAGGAAGACCAGCAGGTAACCCCCAGAAGGATGAGCAGCTGACCCCCAGCTGTCTGTAGCCACCCCACACACATGATGGACTGGCCACTCTTCACGACCTGCCAGGCGAGATGGGAGCGTAGTGTGGCTGCTCCGTGTGATTAATTATCGGTTCATAACACAGGAGATTTCAAGCATGAAAGAGCCTCTCTACAAGCACGTTGTGCACACTTTATCCATCATATGAGACTCCAGATGTTTCCATTTTATTGTTATTAAATCACTGCCTGGAGACCACGGGTAGCGGGAGGCCTCCTGCCCCATGCCAGGCACTGCTGGGGGGGACACACAGCACCAGGGACCCGTTTTGTTGAGGGACATGTAGCTGGGGGGCTCAGGCCAGGCTCCCCGCATCGCTCTGCAGAGAGTGGGGCAGCTGGAATGACCCAGCTGGATCAAGGGGGAGTGTGCAGGAATTAAGCCTGTGGCTGGAGCCTCTGGGTGACAGAGGACACAGAGCAGGGAACTCAGTTTCACATCCAACACACAACAAAACCTTGGTCAGATTCCCCTGTCCTCCCTCTCCCTTCCCTCTGGCTCTGTTTCCCCTGCATCTCACACCTCTCCAAGGACTGAGGTGTCACAGAAGGACAGGGGGATGCAGCACTCAGCAGCGAGGGGCTGAACCACCCCAGGGTGCTGCTCCTATGGCAGCATCCCGAGAAAAAAGCCCAGTGGATGGGAGGAGCAGGGGAGAATCCAGCCCAGGTGGGAGAGGAGAGAGCTAGGAAGGGAGGGAGGTAGAGATGGAGGCACAGGGGTCATACCAGGTAAGGAAAACAAGTAAATAGCTGATTCAGGGGTTTGTTCTCCTCTTTTATTTAACAGAAACTGTATTTTTACAGCTGCAATCCCTTAAAATGGGATTCTTTTCCCCTTAAACAAATCCTTCTAAAATAATGCTTCATAAAAAGAAGCGTTCCTCTCCTCGACCCTGAAGACAGAAAAACAATAATGCCGGCGAGGCCCTGGCCATGCTGCCAAGGAGGCCGGGGGTGGCTGTCACCCGTGTCCCTGGCAGTGCCACCCGACCCACAGCCACAGCTCTGGGGGTCTCAGTGGGAATGGCACTGCTCCGGGCCCGTGGCTCTGGTGGGATGGGCAGAGCAGAGCTGCCCTTCCAGCATCTGCCACAGTCACCTGCATCCTCACCGGCATCGTGCTGCTAATGGCAGGGCCATCCCTGTCCTCTCCAGCCCTCAGCTGACTCCAAGACCATTTTCCAGGCACGAGAGCAGCTGTCAAGGCTGCCTCATCCCTGGAGACTCCAAAAACCTGCCAAGCCCTTGTGGCATCAGGAACAATCCCATGCCAGGGCTCCCTGCTCCCTTGACTTAATTTGCTTTAATTTTGTTTTAATTTGGGTTGTTTTTTCTCTAGGCAGGAGTTTTTTTTTTCACTGCTGCTTCAGCAAAAGCGATTCAGGAAATTCCGATGAAATCCCGGCACGCAGCAGCCCTGCCCCTGCTTGCCGGCAGGACAGGCCAGGAGCTTAATTCTCATTAATAACCACCATGGGTCAATTATTGTGAGAAGGAGGAAAAGCAGCAAAAAGCTCTTTGGCATCACGTGTTGTTTAAGCTTCCAAAAATAAATGTTCTTTGCAAATCAATCTGTTTGCAGCTCCACACGTGGAGTCGACAGGGAGAGTTGCTGGAGGAAGAGAGTGTTTATAAAGGGGGTTTATTTTAAATAAACAGGCACTTAAGGCTGAGGCTGCTGCTCCCATGTCCCATCCCTCGTCCTCTGCGTGAGCTCCCGGCATTGCCCGCGAAGCGCCGCAGTTGAGCCACAAACGTGGTGAGTCTCTGGCTCCCACATCGTGGGTTTGGCTCAGCACCCACTTGGGAGGCTCAGCACCCACTTGGGAGACCCAGCACCCACCGGCTGCCCCCAAGGAAGGCAGGGCTTGGCGGTGGCAGCCTGAGCCTCCCACAGGAGCCATGGCCACAGGAGCCACGGCTCTTGTGAGAGGATCCCCTGCTCACTTGAGGGACGTGACAGCAATGCTGGGCTCGGTGGGCTGCACATCTCATCTGCCTTTTTTCCCCCTCTTATGTTTGTTAAAAATATATAAGGGATGTGAGAGTTACCACAGACACTCAGGGCAGCTTCTGTAAGACTCCACTGGGTACCCCTCTGGTTGGTTACAGTGCAAGATGAGGGAAGAGCCTCAAGCTGTGCCAGGGGAGGTTCAGGCTGGGCATCAGGAAGAATTTCTCTGTGGAAAGGGCTGTCAGGCATTGAAAGGGGCTGCCCAGGGAAGTGGTGGAGTCCCAGCCCAGTGGTGTCCAAGGAACAACTGGATGTGGTACTCAGTGCTCTGCGCTGGTTGACAAGGTGGGGATCAGTCACAGGTTGGTCTCAATGCTCTTGGAGGTCTTTTCCAACCTCAGAGATTCTGTGATTCTCTTCTATAAAGTGTGTATTTACCATGCATCTCCCAGCTGTGGTGTGTTGGGAAGGGCGACATGTTCGGGATATCTCTGATCCACAAATTCGAGGGAGTCCCGCTCCCACAGGGATCATTCTCAGGCTCCCAGCTGGTCCTCGTGAGGTGGGGGGTGTGTACCCAGTCTCACTGTTGCTTTGCCTGCAGGAGCCGTGGGAGCAGGATGCTACCGGACGTCGTGGCGCTGCTGATGGTGACGACGGTGATGGTGATCGGCCCTCGCTCGGCCACGGGAGGCGGCGTGGGGGGCTACGCTCAAGTCAAGTACATGCAGCCCATGGTGAAGGGACCCCTGGGACCCCCGTTCCGTGAAGGCAAAGGGCAGTACCTGGGTAAGGGATGCACTCTGCGGGGCTGTGGGATGACACGGGTCAGTGGGAAGGGGACATGGCACTTCACAGCCATTGGGCACTTGTCACCCTCTATCCTGAGGGTCAGAGCTCCCAGGAGCTGCCTGGCACAGCTGAGGGTGCTGCTGTCCAAAACACTTTGGCCAAGCATGGAGGGACCATTTGGGTCTCTAACCCAGTGCAAAAGGACAGGATGGACACTGGTAGAGGCTCAGCAGAGAAGTGAAGCCCTTTGCTGGGGCTGGGAGGGCACTGCCGGGCCCCTTGGTCTAGGAGCCAGGGGACACAGGGGGCCCTCCAGCCTCTGGCTCCCACCCTCCTGCCCAACCCCAGCAGCTGTGAGGCACAGAAACCCCAGCACTCACCATCTCTGCCTCTCCCTGCTGTTAAACCTGAGCTGTCCTGGCAAGGCTTTTTCCACTTCTCCACCTATTCCGTTTCCCTGTCTGCATTTTGCACCAGCTGGGAATAGAAGGAGTGCCAAGGCTGGAGCTGAGACACAGCCTGGCAAGGGAAGAGCAGGAGAGAGACATTTCCTCCTTCGAAGAGCAGCAACCAGAAACTTCACACGTGTTAAATTGCTCCCCACTGAGTGATGTGCACCTGGAGGGGCCAAGGCACCAGGGTCACTGCTCCTCACAGCCAGGGCTCACACCTCCAGCCTTCTGTAACCCCCTGCCCCCAGCTCGCCTGCCTGCACCCACCCCAGTGCTGCCACCACCACGGGATGGGGCACTGCTGGGCTCGAGTATCCAGACCTGCCAGGTTGGTGCTTGGCCCTTGGGAAGAGCCACTGGAGCCTCTCTGTGGGTTGTCATGGACCCAGACCCTCCCAGGAGCTGAAGAATTGGCTCTGGGAGAAGAAACTGGAGAAGGCTGGGCCACCGGTGGCTGATTTACTGCAGGGCTGAATGGCTTATCAGGAGTTCAGCACATGTGTCAGAAAACACACAGCAAAACCTAGAGCCGAAGCGTGCTATGAGCCCCCCCCTCCCTGCCCCTTCCCAGCTGTTGTAAAGCTGCTCCCTGAATCCCAGCCAGAGCCAAAACCTTCCAGCGTAGCACAGAAACACTTCAGCTGCTGGTGGGACTGGATTCAAATCTCTCTCTGCTGTTTTCCCTTATTTTTTTCCCTTCTTCCTATGCATGGGAGCAGCTTGCATTGCCTCTGAGCAACGCCGCCTATGGTGGGGAGAGCAATGAGTATGCCAGGCTGGGGCAAGGAGGGGCTAGACCAGGCACAGAGGGGACACTGAGGCAGGGCAGAGCATGGAAGTCCCCTAGACATTACTCCTCTAAAACCCTTGGGAAAGAGAAGACAGGTGGGGAACAGGAGAGGGGGACACAGGGACAGCTGCAGCCCGACCCACCGGCTGTGGGGCCGCACGGAGGCAGCTGGGGAAGCCGGTGCCTCCTGGATCCCACCGAGCTCCCATCTCTGCTTAACCTCTAATTTGGCAAGGAAAATCCCTGCTGGCCTTCTGCCCTGCTCGGGGAGCTCAGCTGACTCGCCGCGACGGCGCAGGGCTGTGCCGTGCCCCTGCGGGTTACCCCGACCCGGCGGGAGCTGTGCGGGGCCCCCGGACTGGCTGGGGGGCTGGGACCCCCGGCTGGGGGGTGAGGGGTTCCCTCCTGCCTCCAGGTGCCAACCGGTTATCGACAGGTTTCCTCAGGGTGCCAGACACCTTTTCTGGTGCCAGACACCTTTTCTGACCCAAAAATGAGTGCCCCAGAGCACAGAGGGAGCTCAGGGAAGGAGATACTGCTAAACGCTGAAATGCTCAGAATATTGAAGCAGACATTTGCACATTGGGGTTTATTTTGGCTTAATTTAAACCATGTCCATGGCCCTGCAGCCAGGTAAACCCACGAGCGAGTGCTGTGCTGGGGCACCCACTGCTGGGGGAGACGGTATGAGAGGTGCTAAAACACTGATCCCACGCAACATCCCTGTGAGCCTGCGAAACTCTCTCACGAGACAGGGCTTGGCAGCAGCTCTGGAACAAGCTCGGCCGGGGTCCGCCACAGAGCAGCCAATCTCTCCTTCCTGCAGTGTCATCTGGCCGCGCTGGCCAGACCCGCTGCTGGCTGCTCCTGGCTGGGAACCACTTCCCATCCTGCTGGATTATTCCTCTGCTGGCCGGTCTGCGCTGCTGGGTCTCTCCTTCAGGCAGGACGGGTCCTTACTGGGATGAACACAGCTCCAGAGGGGCTGCAGCACCCACCTGGCCACGTCCATGCTCCTCAGGAGGTGGAACGCTCCGTGGTGCCCGGGGGGAGCTCCCAAGGGTGGTTCCTGTCCTGTCCCCTTCCCGCTGCCCCAGCTGGCTCCGCGTTAACATTCACGGCAGTTCTGTTCATGCTTCGAGGGGAACACAGAACCCCACGCTGGTGCTGCGAAACGCAGAGCTCCGAGACATGTGTCTGTGGTAAGACATGGGCTTTTGAAATCGGACACCAGTGGGGCTGCAGTGTTCCAGTTTCTCTCCGCTGACGGCCCCGGTTTGGTTTTCCCGTCTGCTTTTTTGGCCGCCTGCAAGCTGGCAGCTCCCGCCTGGCGTTTCTCTCCACTGCCTTGTGTGAGGAGTGTGTGTGTGCTTTTTCCTTCCTTCGTGGGCTCAGCTGTAGATCCTTGTTCTGATTCCATGCAAAATGACCTAGAAAACTAATTCTTTTCAAACTATTGCAAGAAAAAAAAATAAAAAGTAGGGGGAGAAAACACGTTGAAATAATTTTCTGGAGAAATTTTTTTCCAGAATCCAAACCCCAGAAATAGTGCAGCACTGCACAGCTCCCTTGCCCTCTTTCCCACACCATTTTCCGGGGTGAAGAGCAGGAGTTTGCAGAAATCCAGTGGCAGTGTCATGACAGACAAGTATTTCCTTCATCAGGAGAGCCAAGTGACCGCAGCTACAGCTGAGGACACGGGCCAGGCTTTGATTTATAGATAAGCTCTAAAAATGTTTCCATTACCCAAAGGAAAACACAGCAGCACCAGGCTGGGAAGGGCCAGAGCTAATTGCTGTGTTTAGGGCAGGCAAAGCCATCTCCGATGCTCCGGGAGCTGTGCCTGCTGCTGCCACAGTTATTCTTTTCACGTGTCTCAAATCTCCCATAAGCTCTTCCCGTTGACTGAGGAAATCTCCATGCTGGCGGATCCCAGCACCACGGGTGTCCATGCTCCCAAAGCCCAGTTTGGCTCACTGAGGGGGCCAGACTGGCAGACCCTGGGGACTGTGGCATGCAGCCTTGTATCCTGCTCTCACCCCGGGCAGGATCCATCCCCATCCCAGGAACTTGTTCATATAGATCTCTTCCCAACTGGAATGATCTACCCTGGGCAGATTTGACTTAAATTCACCCAAGATGTCACAGCCTTTTCCTCTGCCTTTTGCACTTCTCATCATCGTCCCGTGTACGTGTGACTGTCGAGTATTTCCTTCATTTCAAACTGCCCAGAAAAGAGTTTGTCAGATTTATTCTTTCTCACCCTTTCCCGGTGTCACGTGGGAGGTGACACCCTGCCTGGGTCAGCCTCGAGGAGTTATTTATGCTCACGTCTGTGCTTTCCATGCTGAGCTGTGGTGGGCATGTCATCTGCCTCTCCTCGCCTTTGGAGTCTCTCAGCCCATTAGTTTCTTTCTTATATCCGTTTGCAAAAGACCTCAATAAATTCTTGAAATGTCAAGTGGTTGCGGCCTATTCCCAGCTGGGCTGACTCATTCGGATGGAGCTGAGGCTGCATTTCCCTCCCAGCTCTTGGCTTCTCCTCCATCCCCAGAGCTTTTTTCCTTTTTGGTTTTTCTCTGCCTTGCTGGACATGGGAGCTGAGCCAGCAAGCACTGTGGGCATGGCCTAACCCATACACCCATCGCCTCCTCAGGCTCTCGAGTACATGTCCAAGAGTTTTCTTTTTAATCCAAAAGGATTAAAGGTCTCTCAGGGCCCTGGACTCGCAGGACGGGGTGAGGGATTATCCTCAGTCTTGGCTTGTTCTGTCACCATCCTCTCAGCTGAGCCCAGGCAGGAGCGACTGAATCCCACGGTGCTTTCAAGGCTGCTGGGAAGTGAGGCAGCAGGAGGTTTGAATCCAGCTCCAAAAACATCCTGCAGTAACTCATCACAAAACAGCTCTGCCTGAGCTGACAGCAAGCGCTAGCACCTTCCATGGTGTCACCTGACATCATGGAGGGATGTGAGGCTGGAATGAGAACCCTGGGCTTTAGCCTTGCCTCAGGACAGCCCTGCTGATGTGGGGGCCCAGGAAGCTGCTGTGGCTATGTTTAAGTGGAAGGGTCCCCCTTGAAGCCCTGCCCAGGCCATGCAGAGACCCCGGCTCCAACATCCCAAGGACATCCTGCACCTGCACACTCCTTGCTGACCGCCAGCTCTAGTGACACTGTGTCTCCTCTTTCCACAGACATGCCGCCGCTGCTGCCCATGGACCTCAAAGGGGAGCCAGGACCACCAGGGAAGCCTGGCCCACGTGGACCCCCCGGGCCCCCCGGCTACCCAGGAAAACCGGGCACGGGGAAGCCAGGAATGCACGGCCAGCCTGGGCCCGCTGGGCCCCCTGGCTTCTCGGGCATTGGGAAACCCGGCATCCCAGGACTCCCCGGAAAGGCGGGTATGAAAGGGATGCCCGGAGCCAAGGGCGAGCCTGGCATGCGAGGGGAGCAAGGGCCGCGGGGACTTCCCGGCCCGCCGGGCCTGCCCGGGCCAGCCGGCCTCTCTGTCAATGGGAAGCCGGGTCCCCAGGGCGGCCCCGGCCTGCCCGGGTTTCGGGGCGAGCCTGGCCCGAAAGGAGAGCCGGGTCCCCGCGGAGAACGAGGGATGAAGGGTGAAAACGGCGTGGGGAAGCCAGGGTTACCGGGGCCCCGGGGGAACGGGGGCCCTCCCGGCCCCGCGGGGCCCCCAGGGCCCGCCGGTGTTGGGAAGCCCGGCCTCGCTGGGCTGCCGGGCGCGCCGGGGGAGAAGGGCGACATGGGCCCCCCGGGCGGGCCGGGTGTCACCGGGGAGCCCGGCCCTGTGGGGCCGCGGGGACCCCCGGGGATCGATGGGATCGGTGTCCCGGGCGTCGCGGGGGTGCCGGGGATACAGGGCCCCATGGGACCGAAGGGAGAGCCCGGGATCCGCGGCCTCCCTGGCCTGCCAGGCCCCACGGGCTATGGGAAACCGGGCTTGCCCGGCCTGAAAGGAGACCGCGGGCAGCCCGGGGCGCAGGGAGCCATCGGCGATAAGGGGGAGCCCGGCGTTGATGGGGAGCCGGGCGAGCCGGGCCCTGCCGGCATCATCGGCCCGCCGGGCCCACCGGGGTCCATGGGGCTGCCGGGCAAGCACGGGCTGCCCGGCTCCAAGGGGGATGTGGGGCCGAGCGGGCCCCCGGGAATGCCGGGGATGCGCGGCGACCAGGGCCCGAACGGCTTCGCGGGGAAGCCGGGGGTGCCGGGGGAAAGGGGCCTGCCCGGGTCACTGGGACCTCCCGGCCCAACGGGCCCCAAAGGTGAACCAGGGTTCATCGGCCTTCCGGGGGTGCCTGGATTAACGGGTGGCCCCGGGCCCAAAGGGGATGGTGGGATCCCGGGGCAGCCGGGGCTGCGGGGCCCCTCCGGCATCCCGGGATTGCAAGGACCTGCTGGTCCCATGGGGCCTCAGGGGTTACCAGGCCTGAAAGGGGAGCCCGGGCTCCCTGGCATTCCTGGCGAGGGGAAGACCGGTGAGCCTGGCATGGCCGGACCCATCGGCCCACCTGGAATGCCAGGAACGCCAGGGCTGAACGGACCACCAGGCCCACCAGGGCCCCCCGGGCCACCAGGAGCGCCAGGAGTGCTGGACGAGACGGGCATCGCAGGGCTGCACCTGCCGGACGGTGGCGTGGAGGGGGCTGTGCTGGGCAACGGGAAGCCGGGCAAGCCACAGTATGGCCGAGGAGAGCTCGCTGCCCGCATTGCGCCGGCTTTCACTGCCATCCTCACCTCCCCCTTCCCCGCATCTGGCATGCCTGTCAAGTTTGACCGGACCTTGTATAACGGGCACAATGGCTACAACCCGGTCACCGGGATCTTCACCTGCCCCGTATCCGGAATCTACTACTTTGCCTACCACGTGCACGTCAAAGGGACCAACGTTTGGGTGGCCCTGTATAAGAACAACGTGCCAGCCACCTACACCTACGATGAGTACAAAAAGGGGTACCTGGACCAGGCCTCGGGCAGTGCCGTGCTTGAACTCAAGGAGAATGACCAGGTCTGGGTACAAATGCCCTCGGACCAGGCCAACGGGCTGTACTCCACGGAATACATCCACTCCTCTTTCTCCGGGTTCCTGCTCTGCCCCACATAACGGCTGTTGGGCACTTTTCCTTTACACCCACTTTAGCCATAAACTGTCTTTTTTTTTTTTTTTTTTTTGATAAAAAAGTGTTTTAAAATTAATACAAAAAAGAAAAATCACTGGGAAGAATGCGCAAGACATTGTCGTGGGACCTTGCTTCATGCTGTTTGATCCATGAGTCAAGAGGGTAATCGGGAAGGAGACATCTATCCATCTATCTTTCTCTTTTTGGGGGAGGGAGAAGGGAGGGAGGGGAGCGACTTCCTCAGCAAAGCATATTTGGAATAAGTTTTACCCCAGTGACTGGACATCAAACACAGGAACGTGCTTGGGATGGCAAGGATCTGGCTCTGTGATCCAGAGAGGGTCAGCTGGAAGACCAGACCCCCCCCGGCCTGTATCAAGTGCCCTCGTTTCCCATTTGGAATGCTAGATAAATAAATCCAGCTGTGTCATGGCTGGCATGTTTGGTAACCGACACAGGGTCCCAGGCACTTACACAAACCCATACAGCAGCAGGGATCCACGCTGGATTGAGAAATTTCCTTCCAAACCACCAGATGCCCAAGTTCCAGGCTCACTGACGCCTGTTTTTCCAGACTGTGCTTTGGGGCAGTCTCTCCGATTCACTCTGGATTCAGTGTGGTTGGATTTATAATCCTAAAAAGTGGAACACTTTGCATAAGCACCTTCTTCTAAGAAGTAAATATTATTTTTAACCCTCCCCCCCAGCACCTTTAGGAATAAAACCATCCAGGCACTGGTACCTGGGAGGATGCCACGACCAGTTCCAAAGGCAGTGAGGGAAGCTGGGACCCCCATGATGAACAACGATCCACTCTCTCCATTCACCTGCTGGGAAATCCAAGGGCTGGTCCTGTCCCGTCTGTCTCTGCAGCCCAAAGACTTGCTTGGCCTCAGGAGCATCTCTGCCCACACAAGGATGGCAGTGCGAGCCTAGCTCACGGTGCTGCCAGCTGGTGTGACATAAGGAAGTGCCACTGATGGACAACTTGCTTTTCCTGTCTATTTCAGGATGTGTGAACTCTTGCATTGGTGTCCCCCCTTTCTCTGGGGATCTTGGAATTAAGAAAAAATAGTGCTGGTTCTAACTTTCCACGCAGTGATTTCACCACGGTGCTATGACCCATTTAACAACATGACTTACAAGTGTAGTGCAATATGTACCTGTGACAGGGCACCAGCCCCAGGGCCACCCTGTGACTTAGGTTAAAGAAATCAACATTTGCCTGTTGTTACCACTTTGTCTCTCTAATGCTTGGAGCATTACTGACCCGAGCATGAGCTGCAGGGCTCTGGGCCGGGTGTGACAGCACTGCCCACACAGATCCTGTGGCTCTGCAGGTTTTCTCACAGTAGAACAGTCACTGCCACTTCCAGGACAGGGATGCTGCTCATCCCAGGGCAGGAGCATGCTGCTGAAGTCAATCCATGTGCATATCCCACTGCATGTCCCTCTGCAAAGGCACATCCCTGAGAGACAGCAACAATTTGGTCACCAGCTCTGATCTTTGCATTTTCCTAAAGCCTGTTTGATGGCCAAAGAAATGTAGCGAGACTGGGACTGGGCTTGTTTTCCAGATGGACTCTACGAGATATTTAAACAACTTTCTTTTCCTATTTCTGTTTTGTTTGTTTGTTTTCTCCTCAAGTCTGTCCTGTGTTTCTGCCTCTTGCCATTCAGGCCTTCCTTTTAAAAACTCACCTATCCCTGAAATAAAGAGTTTGCTGTTGAAAGGTCAGTGCTCCGGGCACTGCCTGTTGGGGCTGTGTCCCCTCCCTGGGATCTTGTCCCTGGGAATTTCTCTTCTTAGGCAGAGATGAAACTCCTCAAGCTGAAAGGTGTCTGATCCCACTGGATGTTTTTAACTCCTGAGGGCGGGGTCAGGACTATTTGGGTTGTGATCCTAACAAGTTATTTCCCAGCAGGAACAGTCCCTAAAATTAAAAGTGGAAGCTCAGATGATTTTTCCAAGCCCAGGTTTGGTAGGGGAGGGTGCTGGGAGGGGACCTGTCTCCTTTCCTGTGGAGAACAGAGGGATTTGAGCTGGTCCAGCCCCACCATGCGCATGACCCGCACAGGGCCAGGAGCTGCCACGCCTGGTGGGAGCTTCATCCTGCTCCTCAAAGTGACTTATTTATACTGTGCCTAATCTACAGCCCATCTCCTGTTCTGTTTCACTCCAAATTTCTTGTTCGAGCTGGCAAAAAGCAACGACCAAACTCCTCACTGTAACCACCCCCAGATTAAGTTCGTGCTGTAGATACTGTTTTGCAATTCCACTTTCCCTTCACGTGCAGAGCGAACCCATAATCACCCCTCGCAGCTATTTAACCTCTTACATTTACACACTAATGGAAAGCAAAGATATTACACGCACATAGTTAGGCTAAAAAAACGATGCACAGGATGAGGGAGGCTGTTCACTCTCCAGAAGGATTTTTTTCTGGAATACTGAGTACATATTAGCCAGCAGAAAGGATTATTTTCTGTCGTGTGTGTGAGCGCGTGGGATTTTGGTTTCAATCACAAGAATAAAAAAGGTTGGGTTGGATGAGGTATGTCTATTTTTAATGCTGAAAACTGCATTACAATGTGCATTTTTATATACAAATTCTTACTATTTTTTTTAAATTTGCCTCTAGTATCTTCATTTCTAACCTAGTATATAGAGGTTTTTAGTTTTGTAAATACTTATTACATGCACTGTCCTAGTAAAAGTTGGTTTAAAATGCACTCTTTGTGACCCAAAACTGACCTGCTCTTCACAACTAAAACTGCAGTACTTGATTGTATTGACAAACATCAATAAAACTTATTGTATAGAGGTGGGCTCAGCTGTGCTTTGTCCTGGGACTTGCTCTCATGCAGTTCTCTTACCCTTTATTTTCACCTCAAATCTCCTCACTCCCAGCAGATTCCCTCACTAAATAATATCCTTATGCAAAAAGTTATTGCATGTTTCTTATGATTAAGGAAAAGACTCCTGTCTCTAGAAATTCTGTTTTAGAAAAGGTTGAAACCCAGATCCTTCCAGCCTGGTGATTATTAATTTGAGGAACTCAAGCTGAAGTCTTAGGGATTCCCTTTCCCTTCTGTGTGGTTTTCTTCCATTTTTTTATCCTATATCATACACCTTGTGCACAGCCAACCTCCATCCTGAGCTAGTCAGGAACACTCAGGACTGGTGAATCACCTGCAAAGCACCTTCACAGGCTCACAGTCCAAAGAAAAGAAAATGTACTTTCCCACCTGATCTCACCCAGCAGAGGCAAAACATTTCCTGGGACGCCTAGCTGACACACGGGCACCTTCAAAAGCTCATTCCAAGGAACAAGCTATCCTCCTGCTGCCATCCATGGGGCTCCCAGCAAATTCCCTGGTCTCTGCACCATCATCACACGCTGGATTCCAGCACCTGAACTCCTTCCACAGGCTGAGAAGGAAAAGGGGCCTTTCCAGAGGCTCTCCCTGCAATGCCCAGTGTCAACTCACCCTTGTACCAAGAACCACTCCTGGTCCTCTTGGCACTGAGGATGCACAACCTCATGACTTGAGTGAAAACACAGGAGCAGTGGCTACTTAACAAAGATAACTTTCCAAGGAAACTGAAAGGTTTAGCACACATCTAAATTTTGGCCCAAAGAGCTCTAGTCTTTAAACAGGAACTCTTTGCTTGTCAGGAGTTCCAAACATTTAAAATTATAAAGCTGCTTTAAAAGAAAAATATCTTCTTTTAAATAATTCCATGAATCTGGTTGCCCCTCTGGCAGAATAATGTGGAAAACCTGATATTTCACAGCTCAGCTCTGCAGCACAATACAAAAATATACAACAGACCAAAATTCCACACGTTCCCAGGACAAGAATCCATTTATACAAGGAAAACCCATTAAAGCATCACACAAAAGACTGGCACTTGAAGGAAGCAGACTACAGGGAAAACTGGAAGGACCCGTGGCAGCCAGATTCCCACATGTGCATGCAACCTGACACAGCCACCACGTGCCGACGCCACCGGGGAGCACAACGGCCACTTCCCGGTGTCACAAGACATAGTGGAGAAATAACAAGTTACACTGTCACATTCAAGTTTATAAACATTTCCATATGATGACATTTTGTTTTCAATTATTAAAAAACTTCCAACCCTTTCTAGATGTGCCATTCCCAAGCTGTTTCTCCCTTTTTGATCAGCTCCACTAAGAAAAGGTTTTAAATGTAAAATTCTGGAATACAGCTGTGCTAGAATGTTCTTGGCCACCAGCACCAGCTTCTTTTAAACATTGATGCCCCCAATTAATCCACCTTTCCCTTTAATTTTGGGGCAATTCTTACCAAGTACAAAGGCTTAGACTGTGGTAAGTTAACTCCTGCATCCTGCTCAAGTCACTTTTGTGACTGACTGCAGCAGAACCAGGAATTCTATCCCTGTACTACCTCCACTCCCAGATTTGCACTCTACAGGAGCTGGACTCCGATGATGCTTGGCAGTCCCTTTCAACTCGGGGTATTCTGTGATTTAAACAGGAATCTCATTTGGTGCTCTGGGCATACACAGGACTTCAAAAATACAGGATGCATGGGTTAGGAACACACTGCAGCAGTGTGAGAGCAGCTGTGCAAGGGGGCACAAAGTGCAGCAGGTGCCTGTAGGATCACAGGGCCAAGGACACAGGAGGAGCAGCAATTAGTGACACCCTCTCCCAGCAGGGACAACAAGCCAGCTGGGATCGTCTGCAGGCATCAAAGGTCTCTCACAGAGCCATCAGCAATGCAAAGAAATCCCTTCTCCCTTCTCTGGCACTTCTCATTCTGCCTTTAGGGCAACACACCTCCCAGGGAAGTCTGCGCTCCATGATCCTAAGTCAGCACAGGTGACAACGTGGGCCACCAGGTCTCTCTGGTGACTCCTGTGACATCTCTTATCTGGCCAGCTGAGAGTGACCTGCTGCTGTACGAGGGGTGTGGAGACTCCCAAAACCACTGGACAAGCCACTGACCACCAAAACACAGCCCACGGACACAGGAGCAGAGGAAAACAGGGAGAAAGTCCACGGATTCAGACACCCGCCAGTAACTGCAATGACAAATGGCACAACGGTGGACAAAGTAGAAATTCTATGGAAAATGAGACACTCCTGTACACTCAGGGGAGCTGCACCAACTGTCCAAGTGCAGCCACTTCCCAGATGATCCGTGACTGAAGGGGATGTCCCCTCTTTTCCAAGCTGGCTCATGCTCCCAGCTCCCAGCTGACAGCAGCAGGCACCCTTCCCAGGTGAGGCTCGCTGGCGTTGGCCGATGGTGCGGATCCACCACTGGGTCTGACCAGAGAAGCAGAGCTGACCATCCCTTCGCCTTCAGGAAAGCCCTGGAGCTGCCCCGGAGCTCAGAGCCGCTGGCAGTAGAGTTCATGGAGGCTCTTGGCCATCCTCTGGGTCTCCTGGAAAGCCTCACAGCTCTGCTCCCAGCTCGGGGGCACCTGCTCCTCCCCGTAATAGGCGCCGGCAATGGCCCCCGCCATGGTGGCAATGGTGTCCGTGTCCCCCCCCAGGGAGATGCAGTAGATGATGGTTCTCTGCAGGGCATTGTAGTGGTCAGGAATGTCGGGATCAGCATCCATGCAGCGCAGGAAGGAGTAAATGGCAGTGGGGACGGAGCGCAGAGCAGCGATGCCATTGCCTGGAACACACCCTGTCATCACCCTCTGGCTTCCTTCCTTTTCCCTTCCTACTGTAACTTCCTGTTGCCAGTGACTTTCCATAAAGATATCATGGATTTTACCAGGAAAAGGTGCAAGCTGGTGCCTCAGAAACCCCCCCAGTTCCCCAGTACCACTCACATCCTGCAGAACAATTCCCAGTTACCCCAATATAGTCTGGCATACCCATATACCCATCCCCATCCAACGTGACAACCCAAGAGCACTTAGGAGATCTTGGAATATTAAGAAACATTATGAAGATAACATTTCCTTAATAAGTAGGAGATCTTGGAATATTAAGAAACATTATGAAGATAACATTTCCTTAATAAGATCTTTTTTTCCTGTCAATACAGAGAGGGAATCACTGAGCTGAGACTCAGAATTCCTGTCGGGTGAGCACAGGCAGCTTTTCCAGCACATTCTGTGGCTGACAGGCTGAAGAGGAATCTGAGGGAAGACACATCTACCAGGCTTTCTGAGTTAGTCCTGCTTCCAGCTTTCCTAATGCTTGTACTAAGAAAGGTACTCACCCAACTCAAACAATACATCTGCTTTGGGAATGCTGCTGAGCTCCAAAAATTCCTTGATTTTCTTTAGACGCCTGGAAAACGGTAAATCCTCAAATCCCAGCCTGCAAACAGAGAGTGCAGTGAAGAGGAGAGAATGCGAAGAGCCAGAACAAACCACCACAGCAGGGTTGGGGCTTCCCCCCAGCTACTCACGCTCGGGCATCACTGAGAGACTTGTCATCCGCCTCCACGTGCTCCATGTGGCTGATGAGCTGCTCCAGGAAGGTTTCCCTGCTGAGCCCTTCCTGCAGTGCCAGGTGCACGGCCAGGGCCTGCAGGATGGCCCCGTTGTAGCCCAGGGAGTTGGAGTGGGTCAGCTCTGCGCTCAGCTTCGCAAACTGCCGAAGAAACCCCAATGTCAGCAAAGCCTCCTGGGACACTCCCTTGGCAGCAGGGACACCCAGAGGAGCCCAGAATGTTCTGTTACCTTCTTGACATCCTGGACATCGGAGTAGACGAGGGAGATGCCGGCCACCCTCATGGCCCCGCCGTTCCCATAGGAGCCCTTCCCATTGAACTGGGCTCTCGCAGGCTCAAACACATCATTGCACTTGGGGCTCAGGAGCTTCTTGAAGACGTTGACCACGGCCATCCCATAACCCCTGTTGGGCTCCTTCTTGAACTCCTCCGCAAACCTGGTGTGGGCAGGGGGGAAAACACCCGGAGGGTTTGGTCTGTTACTGAGGTTTGTGATTGGATGAAGCTTCTTGCTACAGTGAATTAGTAACACACACGTAAATCTGTGACAGTCAGGGTTCAGTGATTCAGTTCGGCAGAGAAACAATTCCCAAAGAACAGTGTGAAAGCAGGATGTATAAACATCACCTTCCATAACCCACTTGTTTCCCTCTCAACTCTGCCTCAAAATAGAACCAAACTAGAAACATTTCCGAGGGTCACAACCACAAGGAAAGTCTTTTGTTCAAGTTCAATTGAAGAGTTTTCTAAACAAAGAAATGCTTTCCCTTAAGTGGAACCAAATGCTCCCAGGGCTGGGGATTCAACAAGGAAACAGATCATAAACAGAGTCAAGCTGAGCTCACTCCTATTCCCTCACTAAATTAAGGGCAGTACAAACATAAATAGCTACAAATAAACATGAAACGAAATGTTTCTGGAATCTCCAAGCATTCTCCTCCCCAAAGGTGAACACACACAGGGCTGACATACAGCAGCGCTGTCCTGTCAAGGCAGCTTCAGACTCCACACTGAAGCTGACGCTGGTGCACAGTCCAAGGCAACGGCAAAGCAACAACAAACTAAAGGATTAACCACCTCTTTCCTAATTTTTTCCCCTCCACAAATTAGTAATGACTGCCTCAGCCCCCATCCCCTCCCACAGTCAGTCACAGTGATGGTTTCACCTTCAGGAAGCCTCATCCTCACCTCTTGGCCATGTCGACCTCGTCGAACTCCCGCTTGGCCAGCAGTGACTGCACCACTGACCTGCTCATGGCCGTGTCGTCCGTGTACGGCAGCGACTCTGCAATGGGAGGGCAGAGAGTGACACCTCCAGCCAGGGACAAACTGTGCCTGCCCTTTGCCAGCACCACCCTCATCTCCAAGGCCTGACTGTCACAAGTTGCCTGGAACAGCTGTGGCTGCCCCATCCCTGGTAGTGTCCAAGGCCAGGTTGGACGAGACTCGGAGCAACCTGGGACAGCAGAAGGTGTCCCTGTCCATTGCAGGGGGTGGCACTGGATGGGATTTAAGGTCCCTTCCAACCCAAACCTGTCTGGAATTTAAGTTCCCCGGCACTCTGAGCTCGACACTGCCATGGTTGTCAGAGTAAGGAGACACAGCCAGGGAGCTGCATCCACAGCTATAATGACACAGAATGTACTTCAAGATTAGTAAGTCAGGAGAAAATGTCTGACATCCAGAGGCATATATGGACAAGAGAGTCAGGCCAATACAGAATCACAGATTTCCAGGATGGTTTGGGTTGGAAGAGACCTTAAAGACCACAATGTTCCACCCCCTGATATGGGCAGGGACACCTTTCACTATCCCAGGTTGCTCCAAGCCCTGGCCAAGCTGGCTTGGAATACTTCAAGGGATTGGGCAGTCACAGCTTCTCTGGGCACCCTGTGCCAGGGCCTCACCACCCTCACAGGGAAGAATTTCTTGCCAGTATCCCATCTAACCCTGCTCTCTGGCAGTGGGAAGCCATTCCCCCTTGTCCTGTCACTCCAGGCCCTTGTCAATAACCTCCATCTTTCCTGCAGACTCCCCTCAGGCACTGGAAGGCTGCAATGACTTCCTAACAGTTAAATAACAACTCTGTGCTTCTCTCACTCTTCTCCTCCTCAAGTTTTGGCACCTCTGCTCCCTGCTGACACCCGTTCCAAGCACACTCCACCTCAGCTTCCCTGGAGTAGGAGCAGCACGGGGCTAGCACAGCAAACCACGGGTCCCTTTGCATCAGCGGTGTCCCTAAGGAATCCCCAGGGGATCAGGAATGGCCAGGGGTGTTGAACCCCTACAGCACAGGGCACAGGACAGAGCAGGGCAGGGGACAACCAGGGCAGTCAGAGCGGAGATGCCCCACAACCAGGGGAGAGGTAAGGACTGGGGGCACCCATGTTTCGGGGGGGGGGGGGAGGGGGGGGGGGGGGCAGTGAGGTTGGGGATTCTGCAGATTGGGCACACCCCAAAACCGAGTCCTGGAGGTGCTGAGGAGGGAGGGACACACGCAAACCCCAAAGCCCAGTCCTGGAGGTGCTGAGGGAGGAGGGGACACACGCACCCCAAAGGTCAGCCCTGGGGATGCTGGGGTCTAACCCGAATCTCTGGGGTGCCGAGTGCCGTGCACAGCGGGGTGTGTGAAGGGGGAACCGGGGGATGTCCCCCGCCCCCCTCCCCGCTCTCCCTCACGCACCTCCACGTGCGCTCCCCGCCGCCTCCCCTCCCTCCTCAGGCGGCGCAGGTTCCAGCCCTTTGAGGAAACTCAGCAGCTCCGGCAGCTTCACGACGCTCCTGCCTTCGAAAACAGCTCCCAGACAATCCCCCAACAACGCCCCGGCCAAGCAGCCCCGGAACCGAGTGAGGCCGGGCCGGGGACGAGCCGGCACCCGCCCGGAGCCTGAGGCCGGACCCGCCGCCGCCATCTTGCCGCGCGCGGCGCCTTCTTCCTCCGGGCCGCCAGGGGGCAGTGTGCGCGGCAGCGCCCGCGCACACTGCCCCCTGGCGGCCCGGAGGACCGAGGTGCCTACAGCACACCCGCCGGTTCCCTTAATCCCTCCTGGAATCCAGATGGATTTAATCACCGCGGATGACAACTGGGGACAGGCCCTTTATTGTTTATAAATCTCCTCGGAGCGCGGGAGGCTATAAACATCATCCAAGGGCCAGACAGTTATAAAACAAACTAGGAGGAGGATTCCATTCTCCCCAAACACGACGCAGATGTCGCTTTTCCTCGCTACAGAACTGAATCACCGGGAGTTTTCCCCCCACGCTTGCACAATTCCCGGCGCGCTAAGCCAGCTCCAGCTGACTGTTCCTCGGCAGGTTCCTGGTGCGGTTGACAGCGTCAACTTCTGGCTCAAACTTCTCCACAGGGATCACGAGTTTTCTCCGGGTGTCCATGCACTTGTTGTCCAGCTGCAGAGAATTGGTTTTGTAGCCAATATCGGTCTGAATGCGGTGAAGTTGTCGGTAAAGAGCGTCCAAGGCATCCCTGGGAATGAGCAGAAGGGACAGGAGTTGGGATCAAATGCTGCATTGCTTCCCAGGAACAGGCTCCCCAGGGAGCGGTCGCAGCCCTAACCCTGCCAGAGCTCAAGGAACATTTGGAAACCGCTCTCAAGCACAGGGTGGGATTGTTGGGGTGTCCTGTGCAGGGCCAAGAGTTGGTCTCAGTGATTCTTGTGTGTCTCTCCCAACTCAAGATATTCCATGATTCTAAACTGGACAGGAAACACCCAGCTTCCCACTTTCTGGCAGCATTTGGCCCTGTACAAAGAGCAAACTCATCAGATACTCATTGTTTGGGGCAGTGAATAGCGAGCCCACACACTGCTCTGGGAGGGCAGCAGAGATGTGCACCCAGGGAGCTGCCAGGCCACAGCAGCATTTCTGTTCCTTCCTTGTCACTCTCCTTTTTGTCCCTTTTGGAACAGTCAGAGCCTGGACGAGGTCAGAGTCAAGCAGGGGCCGTGGGAGTCCCATTCCCCTCTCAGCACAGACCCCTTGTGCCTGCACCCCGCACCCACCAAGCCCAAACAGTGCTGCCCCTTGCGAGCCCAAGAACCACAAGCACCAAAAGGCAGGTGCTGGAGGTGTGCCCAGAGCACCCAGAGCCACATCCCCTCAGGGCAGCGCTGGGCACTGCTGTTCCTGGAGGGCAGGACACTCACTGCGACTCTGTCCGCTTCTGCTGGAGCGCACGGATTGTCCCCTCCAGCTGCTGGACCTCGTCTGTCAGTCCATACTGAGCCTGCAGGGAGGAGGGGACAGCACTTGACAGGGCTTTGACAAAGGCCACAGTTCCATCGTTTCCCTCTCCCCCAGCTGTGACATTATTTCCTTGCTTTGATATGTCACTGTAGGATCCATTGCTCAGCTGCTCCAAAATTCATCCATGTTTTTCAGAGCCCCCTTCCCGGTCAGTTCCCTGCAGGGACCATGCCAGGTGAGGTACCTGATCCCGGCAGAGCTCAACGTGGGGCCGGTACGTGCGGGTCTCCAGGCGGGTATGAGCCACTTTCAGATCCAGCGTTCTCTTCCGGAGATCTTCCTCCAACTGTCGGATCTCCTCCTCCATTTCAGCAATTTCTTCCAAGGTCTAAGGACAGACATGTGTCATAAGCAACAGCCAGGGACGCCGACAGGGAAACAGCCCCCATGTCTCCGGGAATTTTGCTGTGCTGGGGATAGATTTTACTCAAGGGCTTCTGAAGACTGAATCCTCTGCTTCCACAAGGACGAGGATGGTGCTGCTGAGACAAGGGGTGAAATAAAAAGGCCCAAACCTGGCAGTGCTGCCAAGCAGCGCCAGAGAAACACTTGTGAGAGGTGGGATACTGTTGGGATCACGTGAGCCACTGAACAGCAAACATGTGGAAACTTTGCTCAGGCTGAGTTGCTTTCCATGTAACCAACAGCCTTTGGGATTCCATTCACAGCCAAGGTTGTAGTCGATGACCAAAGAAACAACACTTACGTTCTGCTCCTGCCATCTCAGCTCACTAAGGGCCCCTTCCATGTCTCTAATCCTCTTCCTCAGCGCAAACTCTGTAGCTATACGCTGAGCATCCAGCTCATTGTTTGTCTGAGGAGAGAACAGCTCCAGTCACACATGGCTACAAGGTGTCTGTGTCCTGGAAGGTGGGGACAAGCCCAGGAGCAAAACCAGCCAGGTTTGGCTGCTGCCACATGTGTGCAGGTCACACTCTCCCCGTACCCAAAAGGCAGGGATCGATGGACAGGGACGTGTCCTCCAGCCTGCTGAGTCTGCTGCAAGCTCTGCAGCATAACCAAGCTCCTGCTTAAACCAGGAGGGCAGCTGCCCCCAGACAGACCCAGAGACGTGCCTGCCACACTCCCACACCAGATCCAGAATGACACCACAGATTCCTGGCCAAGGGAGCAGTTTACCTGGGCAATGCTAAGTGTGATTGCTCCTCGGAGATCAACTGAGGCTCTCATTTCTGCCTCAGCACGGTCCTTGTTGCACTGGCTGTTCAGTTCCCACTCACGAAGTGCAGTTGTTCTGTGAATAAATCAGTTATGAAAATAAATTGAGTGTTTGCAAGACATTTTAAAGGAACCACCTGCTGCAGGCCAGGATGGCAGCACAAAATGATTCTGGAAAGCTGGAGGTCACATCTTGCCTGATCTCCTCAGAGACTGAGCCCCACTGGGCCCAACACCTGCTCCACCCAGGGACACATCCAAACCATGGAAGGGAGTGCCAGGCAAGTGAAAATGTGCAGCAGGTCCCCCTGAGCTGTGCCAGAGGTGACACCACACTGCTGAGTGTCACCTACAGCCAGGTGAGAGGGAGGCAGGGCACCTGGACCCCGCTGGGTTTGGGGTGACAATTTAGCTATCTCCCAAAAGTCTGTGGCTTCCCCATGCCACAGCCAACTTCTGTTCTGAGCTCTCTCCAAAACCGTACCCATCAAGCCTGGACAGAGCATAGAAGGAAAAAGCATCCCAGGGCTCGCTGCAGTTTTGGCCACACAGGGACAGATTGTTTCCTTACCCGTCTGGGATCCGTGTTGGCTTGACCTTGAAGGAGATGTTGCCAGAGGTGACGTTGAAGGACATGCACTGCCGATCAAGTTCCAGTGTTTCCACCTTGTGCCGGTGGTCACAGTTCAGCTGCTGACGAGCTTCCTTTAAGAGGCTGTGGAGAGCCACGCTGGAGTCAGTAGGGAGCAGGCCCAGGGCAGGGGCAGCTCCCAATTCCCAAAGCCTTCATCGCCATGTCAGTCATCTTTGTGAAATGAATGATGAGCTCCCACCCTCCCTGGGAACTGGGCCCGACCTGCCCAGCACTGCCTGCCTGGCTGGTGTCACCCTGGAGAATGGAGCTGCGACAGATTCCCACAGAGTATCAGGGCCTGGGAGCTTTAGCACCTCGTGGCCACTGATTCCTAAACCAAGGCAGGTGGCACAAGAGATCTGGGACAAAATTTCCAAAGGGTGCTTGTGAAGTCTCCCTTGACACACCCTCCCCTGCAAAACCCCAGACCATGAAAATCATCCAAGGTTCCTGTGTGGTTCCCTGCCTGCCTGCCCATCTCAGCATGGCATTAGAAGCACATTAAGTATCTGGGGCCAAGCAAGGAGAGCAGAGTCACTGGCCAAAAGCTGTCACTCCTCACCAGAGCTGTTTGAAGGCTTCGTCCACTTGCTGCTGCAGCTCTTTTTTGGTTTTCTCAATCACCTTCACCTCTCTGAGTAGCTCCTCTTCCACAGGATCCCTCACCACGTCGATGTTACGACGGCTCTCACGGAACGTCAGGCACTCAATGGCAACATCCAAACACAAGTTCTTTGCCTGGAGGGCATTTTCTGCTGCCTCCTTCACCTGAAAGAAGCAGTCAACCAGTGTGGAGGGGATCTTTTAGGGATGGGAGAGAGAAAGGAAGGGGAACCCACCCATACCATCATTAAGAGGGACTCACACTGTCTTTGCAGTTCTGAAACCTTTTATTAAGTCTGGAATAAAAATTGCCAGAGCCAAACACCTTAGTCCTCTACACCTGCCATTTGCATTGGGAATCACACCTTGCTGGCCATTAACAACTCCAGAAGCAGCAGCAGCCTCTGGGTTTAGAACTCACAGTATCAGAGATCTCCTACTGCTACTCTGTATTTAAACCCAAACATTTTTGAAGGATGGTGTTAACATATTTCTTATTATCCTTCAGAGCTTTATAAAAAGTCCAAACAACAAAATCCACCCAGAAATCCAAACAGGAGCATGCAATACACAGCTGCATGACATAGCTTGGCTCAGCCAAGAACACAGTGGTTTGTTTTCCAGAAGTCATTCCATCAAGTATGGATCTCAGTATAAAATATACATATAATGTATAAAAATATATCTAGTGAGAAGCCCCCCTTGAACTCCAGATGGGCTTGCCCATTGCACAAGACAAGCCTCAATTATTTCACATCCCATGTTGAGAGTGCAAGTTCACTTCCAGCCATCTGCCTTCCCAACATACTTTGGTTAAGGCATCAATTTCCAAATCTGTGTCTGTGAGGCATCTGGCCAGGGCCTCTCTCCATCTGTCCACGCTGGTGATACGATCGTTGAGGCAGGTTCGGGTGTTGTGCTCATCCCATCTTGCCTGGAATTAGAGAGAAATGCCATTACTCTTCTTAAAATTGTAGTTGTGAATCTTGCTGAAGCCTTTCCCTGTTTTCAGGACTGACTGAGCCTCTCACAGGAATACAACATGTTGCCATTTGGTCTCACAGTCATTTACACAAATGGAGAGCACAGAGAACAACACGAGTGGCAATGAATGTGAGAAACACACAGGGGGATTTCGTGACAGTACAGATACATCATTGCAGGTGGTTTTACAGGGAGTAAATGTCCATATTTAGCATGTTCTGTACAGGTAAAGCCCTTTATTCCCTCATCCATACACCCAAATCTAGACACCCTCCCCAGCTCCTCAGCCCAATATCCTGACAAACTGGCAGCAGCCCCCCTGCCAGAGGGCCCACCTGGTTGCCAGTTTCGTTGCGGAGAGCTCGTCCTTCCTGCCGGATATGATGGGAATTATAACGCTGCTGTTCAGCGTCGGCCGAGATGAGGAGGGAGTTGTTCTGCCAGTCCGGCATGGTGAAGCGCTGGCCCGGCTTTACACTCAGCGAGGCCATCTTGCCGAACAGGTGACTGAAAGGGAGCGGAAGATTTATGTGTTTATTCATGGAAATACACCCGGAATGGAGCTGCAGCCAAAAACTACTGAGCTCTTCAGGAGAAAAGCAGCACCAAGCTGCAACTCGGCACCTGGCCTAATGCAGACACGTCTTTAAAATGGGGAAGCACAAGGGCAGGTGATGGGAGCCATCCTCTGCCCTGGTCCAGGGGGAAAACCCTGTCCACCTGTCCCTCCCTAGGAACAGAGCTGTTTGCAGGGACAAGGAGCTGCTCACAGCACCAGCTCCCATATGGTATTTACTGAGCTTGGACAAAACGGCTGAGGATGTGACTGATTCTGTTGTGCTACCGCTGAAGGCTCAGCCCAGGGCTGTGATCCCAGGAGACTCCAAGGTTTTGCAGGAACAGCAGTTTTTAGGCTTCTTTTTTACTCAGCACATCCCACACAACAGGCAGAAACTGCAGACCCCACTCCAGAAGGTCCGAGGAGCTCCCGAGGGGGCTGCAGCTTCCCAAACCCACGGTCAGGGGCAGTCCTGGGACGGACCCCCTTGGCAGTGGGATATGCCATGGCTGTCCCAGCTCCCGCGGGCACAGGGCACTGAGCCGGGGCTCCTCGAGCACAGCCACCGACACCAAGGGCTGACGGCATGTGCAGCCCAGGAATTTCTGAAGGAAAGGAAACCCGGAGCGAGGGCACAAAGGGCCGCGGGGCACAGGGGCCCGACCACAAGTGGAGGGGAAAGAGGGAAAGGGGACAAAGAGGGAAAGGGCTCAGCCGCTAGCTCGGAAGGGACCTCACCCCGGGTGGTGTGAGGGCACTCAGCTCCTCCGGACCGACCGTGCTCCCGTCCCGCCTCAGGGCCGGGCCAGGCCGGGGCCGCTCTCCCCCCTCACCGTTACCAGCAGATTTCCCCCCCCCCCCTCTCCCCTCACCGTTCCCAGCCGACCTCCGCTCTCCCCTCACCTTTTCCTGTCGATTCCTCCGCCCCCCCTCCCCTTCCCCTAACCGTTCCCGGCCGACCTCGGCTCTCCCTTCACCATTCAGTGCCCATCCCCGCTCTCTCCCCTCAGCGTTCCCGGCCGGTTTCCTCCCTCTCCCCTCACCGTTCCCGGCCGGTTTCCCCCGCCGTCCCCTCACCCTTCCCGGCCGGTCCTCGCTGTCCCCTCACCGTTCCCGGCCGGTTCCCCCCTCTCCCCTCACCGTTCCCCGCTCTCACGCGGGGCCGTTGCCGGGCGGCCCCGGCGGGTGCGGCGGCCGCTCTTGGGCGGGTATCGGTGTCAGGGACACCGCAAACAGCAGCAAAGCAGCGCCCAAATCAGGGACAAATAATATTGTTTAAAAAAATCCCACAAAATGACCCAGAAAGCAGGAGGGAGCCGGGGGTGTCCACTTCTAGCGCCCTTTCCCATTTCCATAGCAGCCATCCTGCCCCAGGACAGCTGTGGGCACTGCAGCAAGCTCTTGCCTTTTTTTTTTTTTTTTAATTATTTAAATGGCATTAAAATAAAATTTTAAAGAAGATCGAAAGTAAATGGTTTTCGCTCCTTGGATGTGCCTGGTGCCTCCCTTCGCATCCCAGGACCCAGACCAACACCTCCATCTGCTCCTTGCTTTGGGAATAAATCAAAATTATGCAAGTACAAATAAAGTATCACACACGTGCATTTCAAAAAAAATTTATTTTTCAAATGAATACAGTTCGTTTACAATACACTCAAGTTGATGGTATCTATAGCCAGCAGAGATCGATGACTGCTGTGTCCTATACACAGTCGTACAGAGGTTACAGATGCCTACGAGAGGGAAGGAACAGTGAAAGAAGTCGACATTTTACTGTGCTGGAAGGAAAGCAACTCTTGCAACAGGTAGAAAATTTTGGCAAGAACAATTTGTCTGGAAAGGGAGAAGGGGCAGAGGACACGGCTTCTGCTTAGCAAGTACATCTCAAACACCGACACGTTCCCTCCCACCCCGCACGGCTGCAGCCCACGGTACAAAGAGGCACACATGGTCAAGATGGTTAAGTAAAAATAAAGGCTTTTACCAGTTTGTTTGCCATCCATCTACACTCTATTTGTGCAACGTCTCAAGTCACAGCTCTACTTTATTCTTGAAACATTTCCCTTTTGCTTCGAAAGCCCCCAGGACCTTCATGGTGGGAACACATTCACGCTCCTGCCGAAGCAATGGGAGACCAAAACAGGGGAGCAGTTGCCAGCATATGAGAAAGAGCAGACACATGGGAGGGGATCAATCTACTGGACTGGTTTATAAGAATTTTATTCAGAAAACGAATCCCAAACAGCATTTTTTTTTTTAAACAACTTAAATATGCAAAATTTCTCTGCGTGACATTGCTTGCAGCAGTCTCCAAAATTAACACAGCTCACTGGCCAGTGATGTTTATGGCACACACAATGCCACCTGAGCCACCTTCTTCCAAAAATCCTTTAATGTTGGCTCATAACCAAACGCTACCAATTAATGTGAAAGCTCTGAAGTAACACCTGCTGACAGACAATGTCCTCGTCCACAATCACACACCTCCAGCCAGGTGAACAGCTGTTTTTCCCTACACCAAGTGCTATTTATCCACCATGAGGCTACCTGGAGAGCTGAACTGCTTATACCAAGGGAGGAGACAAGAACAACAGGCAGAAGGGTCTGTACCCTATGAGCCCAAAGTGTCATCACTCCCCTGGAACCCTGATCTGTACACCAGTGTCTGTAAAAACAACATTTCCAACCCAAAACTTGCTCTGCCAGCCCCACTGCTGTGCTGCAGCTTGATTTTCACACCTGCCTGCAAACAGACACCAAACACAACGAGCTAGAAGCAGGCTTTTCTACAGGAAAACAACATGTAGTTGTCTCAAGGTGAGATTGAACACTGAAAACTGCAAAAATGAGAAGATTTCACTGAAAAACAGAAATCAAGTTCAAAAAAAAGTAAATACTACAGCCACAGGAGAGAAGTGATGCACAAAAGCGAGTACCCAGAAGAAGCCATTCTGCGCTGCAAAGTTGCCAGAAGCCAAACTCCATCTCTGGCATTCTTCCTCTCACCAAGTTTTGTTGGTGTTCAATTATCCTCACTACTTCAGGAGCAATACTCAAGTTTTCACTCTGCTGGCACACCATCAGGATCCAAAACATCCAAAAATTCTTTAAGTTCAGCATTGCTCCAGGGGGCATCACTTCACTACTACATCTGAGTGGACACTACCTACCAAGACATGTATTTTCTATCAAAGAAACTGGTTTTGAAGATATTTAAGAGATTTGCAAGTGTAAGCAAAATGAAAGTTTACTAGTAACTATTTCAAAAGCTAACTTTTGCACACCTGTACTGAAATAGGTTGTGGATCTATGATTTATGGGCAAGCATGGCCCTAAACTCAACATACAGCCATATTTTTGTGTTGCTAGATAGTGTTACAGCATTAATTTCCCAACTGCCAAATGTGTTTGAAAGACCTGTGTAATTCTCAGCAATGAAAAAAACCCCTTTCATTTAAATAAACTTGCCCTCTGAGCATCTGTTTTACAACAAATGGATTAGTTTAAAGAAAGCAAGATGGCAAACATGGGACTGACCCCAAGAGCTGCAATGGGATGGGCGGGAAGAGCTCCAGCTCCCAGCAGGGATGGGCTCCAAACAACTGGATTCACTGAAGATGCAAACGTGCAAATTGCACGGGTTTGTATCACGAGGCTACCACTGTCCCAACATGGTTCACCCTCAGATCACCCAGTAACTCACTCTCGTAAGGTAATGTGAATCCTCACAAACATCTTCTAGATGAAAAATGAGGCAGAATCGCTTCCCCCAGGTCAGAAAGGGAACCTGCTTCAGAGCCAGCTGGTTCCAGAGCTCCTGGCTGGACAACTCACCAGTATCTCAAAACAGCTTCAAATAGAACCTGTTGGAAAAGCTCTTCAATTTTGGTCTGAAAATCCACTTTTTTTAGCAGCTTAAAGCCCAAACTGGCATCTAAGCACACAGGTGCCTACTTCTGCACAGTGCAGTGTCTACAACAGGGACCTGGTGTCAGAGGATGGGGGATTGTTCCTCTTTCCACACCCAAGTGACCACACGATTCTGTTCTCAGACATCGCCACCCCTTGCTACTGGCAAACTGCTTTTTGAACTTATCTGTGACATTTAATCCTCACCTCCACGTTCCCACTGAGCCAGAGCTTTGCGCTGCTCCCTGACATTCACTGGGCAACATTCCCCATGTCCCTGCAACCTCCAAATGGGTGGAGAGGGGAGAGGCAATGGAGTGTATGGAAAGCTGCAGGAGCACAGTAAAGAGAGAGGACATCACTGGACAGGCAACATTCAAATAAAGGCAGAATTAATGATTCTCATTAGATAAACATATCAAGGTTAAATTTTATTTTAAAAAATTGCAAGTCTACCAGAAAGTAGGTTTATTTGATGACATTACTCTCCAGAAACCACTTATTATAAAAGCTTCTCCTCTCTGGGTAGTTCTAATTCACAAATAATTCAGGGCTCACTTTGATGAAGCAATTCAACACAAAACCAACTCTACTCTGAACAAGGACTTCGAGCTTTAAAAACAGTTCAAGAAAAATACTAACCATCCTACCAATGCAAATACAGGTTTTTCCAGCTCTGTTCCTGGTCAGAAAAAGGCACATACTTGCTCTCAGTGAGTTCAAGTCCAACACAAACAGTTCAGGACACCCAAGCTCATGTCTGATGTGCCCATCAATGTCCCTGAAAGGCTTGAGCTGATCACAGCTCATCTGACACCCACCCACCTCCTACCCAGTCCTTTGTTTATACAGGCTTTTGTCACCATCCCACCCCCGCCCTCACATCCAGAGCTGATCTGTGCTCCACACAGCCACAGCATCCTCAACATGGCTAATTCCATACAGGCAGTGGAGGGAGAGAAACCCTGGTCAGGGAATGGGGAGGTAGGTAAGAGCTGAGTAAGAGCAGAGCAACTGCAGTGTTACAGCAAAATGACCTCTACACCTGCCTGCTTCTGTTCCTGGGAGCCAGGCACACCTCAGGACAACCAGGAACCTCTCAGGGCTTCTGTGTTGTATAGAAGGATCACATATTGCTCACAAAACTGCTTGGGTCGGTGCTATCTGAACCAGTGGATCCACTGGAAGCTGCATCTGTTTGACCCAAGTAAGGGATTCCAAGGTTTGGATAAAACCAGTTTGATTTCAGGGGGCAGCTGTCACAGGCACTGCCACCTGCTCGCAGCACGGTCCTGGAGAAGGAGAACAGGCACCCCTAAAAATATACAGGAACATGCTTTTTCCCTCATGTGTTAGTTTTTGAATTAGCAATCACAGGATGACAGAACAGTCTGGGTCTGGGAAGGAACCTCTCAAAGCTCATCCAGTCCAACTCCGCTGCCGTGACCTGGGACCTCTAAACCAGGTTGCTCCAAGCCCCGTCCAACCTGACACCTTGGATGTTTCCAGGGATGGGGCAGTGAGAGCTTCTGTGGGCAACCTGTGCCAGTGTTTCATCACACACATTGTAAAAGACTTCTTAAATCTAATTTAAACCGACCTCCCTCTGTTTAAAACCATCACCCCTCATCCTGTGGCAACAGGCCCTCCCTAGAAGTTCACCCCCATCATTCTTACAGGCCTCTTCAAGTACTGAAAGGTACTGAAGAAAAACACCAGCTGTCAAGTTTTGCTTTTTTATTTGCTACAGGAGGCAAAGGAGGCTCTGCTGCTTCTTCATTAGCTTCAATATTCTGTTTTGATTTTCCCACCTGATAGTTTTTAAAGGAGTTTGAATAACTCCTACTGGGCTCTGTTACTTTGAGTCTGCCCTTGCTGCTTCTTCCCACACCTTTATTCTTTCCCTTGCAGAGCTGCTCCAAAAGCCACAGAATCTTGATGTCCCACAAGTTCTCCATCTCCTTGAGGAGGTCCTCCCTGTCCATCTGCAGCTGCTCCTTGAGGTGTTTTAGTTTGCTGGTTTTTTTTCCAATTTAAAGTATTTTAATAATGTCTATTTTTAATGGTTTGTTAGCTCTTATTTAATTTGGATACCTTAAACCATCGTGCACCCTCCAATGACTGCAACAGAAACATTTCTACGGGAATTAAACCTCACATGTGGCAGCTCATGGACAGCAAGGCAAGAGATTTGTGTCCAACAGAAAACTGCTTCATCAGGTGCAAGTTCATTCCCTTTGATAGAAAGAAGAGGCAGCAACTTCCTTCTAAATCTCAACAGGTTCAGTATGAACTAAATGTGGAGCGAGACAAAGCAGGTGGTTGACAGGCAAGGGAGGAGATAGAGAGTATTGCTGCAAGCAAGCTGATGGTGCAAGATTTTTGGCCCTTTTTAGTCTAAAAGATAGAAACAGCTACTACTAAAAGGGTCAGGAGACACAGTTTTGGCTCAGAATTCAGACTGAAAAATGCTTTCTAAACCCCAGCCTAGTAACACTGAGAAATTGGAAATATAAAATAATTGAACATCATGGCAAGCTTAAATACCAACACAGTGGCATTGGGCACTGTAATAAGACCAGAAAGTTGGTACAAGCTACAAGAGACATTGAATCATGTCTTGAACTTGAATCAGAAGAAATTAGAGAGCAAAGAGAGTCAACTCGTGCCTGAGGGAGCTGCAGCATCCCCTCAACAACGAGGTGTGGGCAACTCAGCAAGGGCACTGCCCAGTGGTGGGACTCTGAACCCCACATATTTCATTGACGATGTCCAGAAGCTCTGCTTACTACTAGAAAAAGTCTGGACGTGAAAATATTCCTGCAAAGAGACCACTTGGAGTTATTCAGTGAGTTCTGTGGTTAAGCTCCTGATATTCAAAAATATCCTGACATCAAGTTATTTCACATCTTAAATGCCCAACACTATAAACAGTAATAAAATGCACAAAATCATTTTAGTTGTAGAGAAACAAAGTACCAATGAAGCACTTGCCTATGGCGAGCGGGTTAATTGTCTCCTCTCAAACACGACTGGTTAAGCCAACTTTCTTTGGAGAAGAAAACCAAAACATTCAGAAACTTCTCCTGCCTAAAAATAAGTGTTAAAAGCAACACACAGAGCAGACACACAGACCTATGAGCTGCACACAGACCACCAATAAATATACAGAAACACCACAACAAAGGACAAGGCTCATCATAAAAGAAAAGTCCCATAACTGCTACTCAGACCGATACCAAAGGAAAGGGAAGTGTTTTTTGCAGGCATGTGCAAGCACATTACAGTGTCATCAAAGCAAAACTTTGCTATTATTATTACTTTATGCAGCATTACAAGGTTACTGAGGTGCAGTGTTTAATAGTCTAGTCTACAGCTTTTCCTGACTGCAGGAACGCTCACCAAATTCACCATGGACCCACCCCCTCCGTGGCATCGCCTACCCACCGAGCTGCTCCCATCCAGGGCATCCAGCTCCCAGCTGGGAATCAGAAGACCCACTGATCCATACTGAACACACACAAGCCATGTGAGGACCAACCATCTCCCAGGCCATCCTTAAGACACCCTCCTAAGACACCTTTCAGTTTGTCTCCATCTCTGGGAATGTGCTTCCCCTAAAAGAAGACATCCTTTGGTAGCTACGGATTCCTTTCGGCACCAATCGTGTCCCCACGGCTTCTCCCACACCCCAAACCCCCAGCCCCCTCAATATGAAGAGGTAAATCACATTAACCAAACCCAACCCCAGCCTACCAGCTGAATTTGGTGATCGCTCCTCAATGCCTCTCCCTCCAAAGGAAAACACCTTCCTGGTTATTCTTGGTCCTGACTCAGAGAAGCTGATGCTTGAAAGTACCTAAAAGATACCATCAAACACTTGGCATTTTCAATAATTTATCTTAAATTTGCAGCCACGTACAACTGGAAAATAAAAATCTACAGCACCATCTTCTAAAAAGGCACTTTCTGAGGACTGTCTTGCTTAAAAAAAAATAAAAGTCACTCCAAGTTTTAAACAGTGGAACTGCTTTGTTTGAAAAGGACCCTATGGTAACAACCCATGTCAGGTGAGGGGGTACCTCAGACAGGACGTGAAAGGCCAGGGCACATAGGATGGAAAGTGGATGGAGTCTCCCCAACACCCTCATTCCTGCCAAACCAATGCTTTGATATTTTCCCTCGCACGCCTCTCCCTTACAATTCCTTCCCCTCCATATGCACCTTTGCCTACTCAAGGGACAACAATTCGGGTTTTAGTGTCACGGAGATCAGGATTTTTAAGATTCTGCTTGGGAGGTAAAATGTAGGATCCTGTATCCATCTTGCTCATACCTCAACTACAGAAAGTACAAAATCTTCTACCAGCAGAAAGCATCAACGAGCTCAAGCTCTAACCACAATACTTTACAAAAACAAGGAGTGAATTGGCTACGTTAAGTCTGATTTCAACATGTGTCAAACCAAAAATGATATTCTGAACATGCAGCATCAACCTAAAGTACCATCTTTGGGTAGAAAAGACTGACAGAAATCTTTCCCTTTGACACCCCTACGGAATTTTTCACTAGATCCAATCAACCTGCCAGTAGCAGCCACGAAACTCCACAGCACTGAAAGGGACAGAGCATCTGCCCAGCCTGACTAGAGACCACGATGGCCACTTAGAAACAACCACCTTTGAAAACTGAATTTACAGGTCCAACATACATAATCTGAGCTTTTGATTCCTTGGTTATAAAAGTGCTTTGAGTAAGGTTCTAAACCCTCAGTTCACAAAACAGGGAAAATATCAAAAGTGGACAAGATATGAAGAAAGTGTAAGAAAAGGGAAAAAAAAAAAAAAGCCTCAAGCTTGAGCTTGGAATTTCACCAGAGTGAACTTTAAGACTAGTAGAAAACCAGTATTTGTAGCTGGAATTTTTACAGCAGACTATATGGTATCTCATGTTGAGCATTTTATAGGACAAGTATTTGTACATGAAGAAGTGAAAATCATTTAGGACCACGAGCATCTTGAAATAATTTGACTGACAACTTCCAGAAACCCATTTTACTCCTGAAAAACATTTCTGTGGCCAAACTTCCAAAAGAATACCAGAATGAATCCTATAAAAATAACTTTTGGACACGTGTAACCAGATGACACATTGAACAGTGACACAGCGATCCTGAGTCAAATGGCCACGGCTCAAGTCCCTAGAAAGGGAAAAAGGCGACTTACAGTGGAGTCACTTCTCCTGTTGGCAAATGTCGCGAGTTTAATGCCTCAACCACAAACATTCTACGATTCTCTCCAGCTCTGGATCTAGCAGTGGCCAGGTGGGAGGTTTGGGCAGGGCTGGCTGGGTGAGAAGGGGCTCGGCCAGCAGCCCTGGGGTCTGTCCCCACAGCCAGAGATACCCTGGGGCTGCTCCTGGCCCTGCGCCCACCACGGGAGCACTTAGTGGCACTTGTTCAGTACAAGTGAAGTCTCGGTGCAGTGTCTGAGGAGACAGGAACTGCTTTTCTCCACAGGCAGAAACCCGAGGCCAGTGTCTGCAAAGCAAGGAGAGCCATCAGCCTGTGCCCACATCCCTCTTTGGACTATCCACAGCCAGCTCCCAGCCAGAGAGGGGGATCTGCTGTGCCACCCAAGATTTCCTCAAACAGCACATAAAATTTGAGATTTTTTTTTTTCTTTTTCAAGGAGAGCAGGTACAAAAATAAAAGAAATCCATATACTCTGAAAATATACTGGAAACTGCCACCACAGATGAGGTACCATTTATCCCGACCCCCCACCCCCAAACTGCAAACATCAAAATATATATGTTTTTAAACAAAAGAAGAATATCTGGCTATTTAATCTCAGTTAAAATGACAGCACCCTTTGTTACACTTGATATTTCACACCATTAATTCTCTTTTGAAAAAAACCCAAGATATCTAACTAACCTTGATTCCTTGCTTTTCTCCTCATTCCTTAGTGCAGTAATTGTCCATCTCCATTTAAATAAATATAGCAGCTACAGCATCATAAATGTGTGGCCCTCACAACGTCAGTAACTTGATATCGTAATACAAAGAAGTATCGGCACTTGACGTAGATATTTGCAAAACCAAGAAGAGAGATTAAAACTTCCAAATACTCTTCACATGAAAACCAGGTACAATGTTACCTTGACAACTGAAGTCACTTTGCCAATGAAGTTTCTTTAGTTTTTGGTGAAAGTAGCGAGCAAAAAAGCTTCTCAAATCCGAGTCACCGAGCGTGGGCAGGATGAGAAGCGGCTTTGAAAGGAGAGTTAGAAGGCTTTGTAAAAAGGAATTTTCAGCTAAATGCCAGAAGTCCACAAGAACTCTTTGTAAAATAGTTATTTTTTTAAAAAAAGTTCTCTGTTTCAAAAGAAATTTCTGTATAAAGCTTAAGCTGAACATTTTACAAACGGCACTGCTACTGAGAGAGCTTTAGGAGAAAAGTGTCAGGTCACAGACTGGGAAAAACATCTGAGAGACTCACTGAGAAACCACCTCGCTCAAAGGACTCGATTGCACCCCTCTCCCTGCACCAGGTGTGTCCAAAGGCACTCACAGGGACAGAGCACTCCGAGTTGGGACCCCCTGGCTCTGGGGGTCCCCAACGCCTCGGGGACTGCAGAGCCCCCCAGCCACCCCCACACCCCCTCCGAGCACCCCCAGCCACGCCCATCTCCACCACGGCTTCCAGTGCAATTTTAGCTTTGCCAAGTTAGTCTCTTTACATTATTGTCCTTGATTTTGAGAGATAAGATAGGTATCTACACCAGCTGTTAGTAAAGCTCTTGCAGACAGTGTTGCCAACAGCACTACGGACATTTCCATACAATATACAAACGCACAAAATACAGTACTTGGTTTCCTGGCAGAAAAAAAGAGGGTTCATGCCTGGTGAAGCAAAATGGGCTCAGATTTTAGGCTCAAAATACAGTATATTGGCAAACAGTGGATTTGGTGAGAACGAGGAGAGAAGCTACTTAGACCAACCAGGTTTTCATGTGAGAGCAGGTGGAGGTCGGGAGGGCTGGGATCACAGCAATGCCCATACAAACAGCTGCAGTAAATATACTATGAACCAGTGCAAATAAAAACAGTCAAAAATGCAGTTCACGAGTTTACAAAGTGCAAAACTCCCCAGTCCCCTTGTTGAATAAACGCTCGTCTCTGACATCTTAAACATTGGTTTTAAGTGGAATGAAAGAGTCCCATTGGTTTGTTTCACATTTCAGTGATTTAACATGTTAGAACTATCCCAGCCCTCTTTATTTGCAAAGTGAAATGAAGTTACCAATAACTTAATTTTAAAAGGAAAGTCACTATCAAAGAGGAAAAAAGCCTAAAAACTTTTATTAATTCCAGACATTTTACTGATGTCAAATAGGTTTAACTAAGCATGTAAAAACTGAGATCTTAATACAAAACCCTTTCCATTTAATTCAAATATGCTCCACATTTCAAAGCCAAAAATAAGGCCAATTCCTTTGTTAAATCAAAAGACTGCAGTGACAAGTAAAGCTTGCAGAAGTCTAGAAGCATTTTTGTATATTTTTTTTTGATTTAAAAAAGGAAAATTCAAGATTCCTTCTGACTATAAAACTTTCCTTTCAAAATTAAGGCTTTTACTTTGTCCTTTTAAAATCCTGGAGGTGTCCATTCTCCCACAGTCTGTGGTACAGACACTGCTTCAGTACAGCTCAATGGACACAGTTTTTCTTTAGAATGCTTATTGCACTAAAAGATAGCAAAACAAGTTGTCAGTTTTTTTAAAAAATAAACATGATTACATTTCTAAAAAATAAAAGTTGATGTTGACCATATGTTCTGTAATAATTAAATTAAAGCATTATTATTACTCTAATAAATACAAAAGAAACAAAAGGAAGCTAAACTTCAAACACACATACATATGAATCACATTAAGGTGTGAGAGGCAGCAAGTAAAGTAGCAGGTTTCTTTTTTTTCCAAAAAGACCTTAGCTCTAAAGTTTCAGTTCTGGTGGTTACTGTATGTCATCCCAGAAAACCTGGGACATCGGATCTCACGTGAAGCTTCAACAGATTTGACATGCCAGATAGGAAAAAATTGAAACTTTTGGACTAGGTAAAACAGCAGCTTTAGTAAATTCCCCCAGGGAGCAAGAAGAGTTGGGTCACTACTGCCTGCACATGAACCACGAGCTTCTTGGATTGCTTTTGAAAGGGAACTCTTGGAGCTGAGAACTCCAAAGCTGTGAGAAAAGACACAAAGGCAGCCGTTGGCTAAATTAGGTTCAAATTATTGGATTAGTGTGCAAAACATCTTCCCCCCCTCACTGTTTCCTAGCTAGTGCTGTACATTCCAATGCACTTGGATATGTTCACATTCGAATGCTCGATGGCAATACTGAGAGAAAGATTCCTCAATGCACGGGGGTTAAAAACTTAATTATTTTCTTTTTTGCACACTTCCCTCCTCCAAACAATCACTGTGATTGTTCCTAAAAGGTGGTTTGTTTTTTGTTTTAAATTACACAACAGATTTTAGTTAATTATTACTATTTTTTTTTTTTTTTGCAACAATAGTTGTGCTGCCGAGCAACTTGAGGTAAAGGCAGAAGAGGGTTAAACTACGAGAAATAATAATTAAAAAAAAATGATGGCGGTGCTTCCCACGGGAGCCCGCCCCAAAAAAGCAGTTGGCTGGTTTCATATTGCATAATAGTGCTGTGTTCCTGGATGAAGTAAACAATCTTCCTCGTGTCAATTTAAGGGTGAGCCTCTCGCCCCTGCACAGCGTCAGCTCCAGCACGATGGGAGGCACAGCCCCTAAACCAACCCCCTGGAAACATACATTGTATGTGGCTTAAGTTCTCAGTTCTCCTCTCCGTGAGTGTCTCCCGGGTCATTGACTTAAGCGAAGTACATCGTGCGTAAGGTGTCTTGGTGAATCTGTACAGCCTTCGCCAGGGCCTGCGGGTCTCGCCCGTTGCTCTGTCCTGACACGTGGCTCCCTTCAGCACTGCAGGGAACGAGGGAGAGACAGGCAGGGCTGTAAATTGTATTAATTCGGATCAAAAAGCTGCTTTCGCATCTCTTCGGCAGAATCACAGAATCACTGAGGTTGGAAATGACCTCTAAGATTGAGTCCAACCTGTGACCGATCCCAACCTCATCTCCCAGCCCAGAGCACTGAGCGCCATGTCCAGTTATTCCTTGAACACCTGCAAGTATGGGGACTCCACCACCTCCCTGGGCAGCCCCTTCCAAGGCTTGACCACCCTTTCCATGGAGAAATTCCTCCTGATGTCCAACCTGACCCTCCCCCGGCACAGCTTGAGGCCGTTCCCCCTTAACCTGTCCCTTGTTCCCTGGAAGCAGAGCCCAACCTCCCCTGGCTGCCCCCTCCTGTCAGGGAGTTGTAGAGACTGAGAAGGTTAAGGTTCCACCTGAGTCTCCTTTTCTCCAGTCTGAGCCCCCTCAGCTGCTAGCCATAGGACTGACTTTCAAGACCTATTACCAACACAGCACCAGTGACAGAACCGGACACTGAGTAATATCAACTCTTGTATTCACCCAGCAACCTTGAAGCTTTTGACAGATCTCTTCTATGGCTCAGCTTGCTCATCTAAAAATAAGCCTGTTATAAATACATTGATGGCTTGAAGGTTATAAAATGTTTCTGACGTACAGAGTTAGATAAGTGGAAGCACTTAACATTTGGTTCATTCATGACTACTCTGATCCCAAAGCAAAAAAATTAAATCCGTGGCTTGATTCCTTCAGACCATGTCAAAGTTGTAACAAAATACTTCAGTAAACTGAATTCTTTTAATCTGAGTGTTATTCAGTAGAATCCACCAACCCACTCTGGTCTGACGTAGAGCAGCAGCTGCCAGGAGTGATGATCTTAACATCAGTCCTAGAGGTAACAAAAACTAAGTGCAAGACCGGCAGGAATCACCCGTAGTCAGACGGCTTTAGGCCTGACAGTGAAGGAGAGCAGTGGAGACTAAACCCTGAGCACACCCTGTGATTTACCTGTCGTGTTCCTTGTCCACGAGGTGGTAGCGTGCTCTGAATGCCACCAGGTGAGCGTAGTAGGCGGGCGCGGGGATGGAGACGGAGCGGGTGCAGCGCACGTACGTGTGGCACAGCTGGTACGTCAGCAGCTGCAGCTCGTCTGCTGTGAAGCAGTTGTCATCCCACAGGACGTGGTAGTGGGAGGGACGGCTGGTTCCCTGCAGAGATGGGCACGGAGGGTCAATTCTCTGAGTTTCCATCAACAAGTCAGGTTTTGACGTTCAGAAAGGGCCAGGCTATCTAGTGTGAACTTCTATGTAACAGCAGCCAAACGAGTTCAGTTTTATGTCAGGCCTAAATGTATTTTAAGATGAATAAGCCTAATATATACATGATTATATTGCTCTAAATATTCTTGCTAGGAAAAAACCCACTTCTACATAACCCTCAGTGATCAACATCTGCTCCCAACATGACTAAACCATGATTACAGCACCTTTTACCTACCTTCAAATAAACTCAGAGACACATTTCCCAGAGAAATAACTGGTGCTTTTACATCCCTCCAGTTCCTGAGCACCCTAACTGCAAGTATGAACACTAGAAACTCAAGTTAAATCTTACAGTGCATCTGAATTGGGTAAATAGTTGTGCTTTAGCCAAGCTACAAGTCTCTCTTTTTAAAACAAATACATCTGAAGAATTCGTTTAGTTGAGGTTCTTTATGCTTTGTTATATTAAACACAATGAGCTGCAGCTACACCCAGCATTTCTGTTTCAACTTCAATACAATTTTTTTTCCAAGGGGCCAAAACCCAGCTTGCTCAGACACAGTGTAAAGGTTGACAAAAAACCCATTGAAATGATTCAAAACTGGACAAGTCATGCCCAGCCAACCTAAACAAAACTGATGACAATGTGGTCAGACTCACATGACAAAAATTTGAAGAGCAAATTTTTTCTTTACATTTTAAGCAATAGCCTGACACAAGTAGAAAGATTTTTTTTTTCCAGAAATAACAATGTTACAAAATAAAGTGAACTCTTCAATATAAACTTTAAAAAGCATCACTTACCATCAGTGCAAGTTCAAAGGTGCAGCAGAGACCACCTCTTAAGCAAATCATACTCTAGGTCCCACAATAATGTTTTATCTCAGATAAAACTGAGCTAAAAGAACATTTCCTGCCTAAATAACTATTTGTAAACAGGTGTCACAAAAAGGAGAAAAAAAACATGTTCTAAATTCACATTTACTTACACAAAGTAACCGTACCTGTATTCCAGCATGGCTACAGAGGTAAAAATCAAACTCGTAGGGGTGTGTAATGTCAGTATCTACAGTTGTCCCAGCTGGAATATTGCCACTTCGTCCAACCTAGAGAAGAGGTTTGTTAAGTGTGCCCTCAGCTGTTTATACAGCTCAACTGTAATGAAAAATACAAGTTTCTATTCACCACTGGCAAGGTTTCGGCACATGAAGTGCCACAGGACTGTTTGGAATGTGCCACTACATCAGCCTTGGAGGTTTGACAAGGACACTGGAAGGCTCTCCAGCACCTTACACAACACTGCACCTCCAGCACATCAGAACTTTCCAGCTCAGACTGAAGAGCTGCACAGACATTTGTATTTAGAACTGCCAGCTCCCGTTTGGTTTGGACTCAGAAAAAAGGTTCCACCATTTTGTACTTTCTTCTATTACAGCTGCTGGAGATTGGTCCTGAGTAGTCACATGGACTTCAGCTCCAATGTGATGTTGTGGGGGTTTTTAACATACTTAAGGCCAATGATTTTTCAATTTGTGGCACCATTTTATCAAATCAACACTTCCCTGCATGCACAGACAACCAGATGGACAGAAGCCCACGCTAATATTTTCTCCAGCAGCCTAAAAGATCGACATGAAGCTTTCCCAAAAGGCTCCTCAGAGGGCAGTGATTACCCTTTCTGTTCTGTCAGCACAGAACAGCCGCGTATGATGTCGCTTCTGCACCACAATGTAGGTTATTCCAGGCTGGTAATCCTTCTCCAAACTGATGCAGGCTTCTCTAATGGCCAGCAGCTCATAATACAAAACCTACAAGCACAAGAACAGAGGAGTTTAGGTTTTCCTTCCATTGTGTGCTACACACAAGACCTACTAACTTGGTGTAGTTAACAGTAGGCACAACTTTGGCATGCAACTCGTAATCTTAGAAAGTACTTAGAGATACGTGGTTTCCCAAATTTGAAGACTTCTCGTTCTCAGACAGGAAAGCAGCTGCAACTCTTGTTACCCAACAAGATTAAGAAATTCTCTCCTCAAAAGTCTCAATTATTTTGTGTAAATGTAAGCAATTCAAACAGTACTAAACAAGACCTGGGCTATTACGGAGTAACAGAATCTTTCAAGAAACTCACAACTGAACCAACCTGTCGGAACTGTCCCTCAGAGACCCCGTCCCTGTAGAAGATGATACGAGTGGGCTTGAACCGTGTTGATTTGTAGAACTGGATGAGCAGCTCCCTGACCATGGAGGCCAGGTCCTGGATGATCTCCTGCCGGGGCCGTTGGACCCTCACCGTGGCACAGTACCGGCTGGGATGAGCATCCATGCTGCCTACAACCTGGGGGGAGAGTGCAGCAGGGAAGGCTTCAAGCTCAAATCTATACCAAAACAATTAAAAGCAAAAAAGCCAAGAGTGGCAAGTACAAGATGCTTGTGCTAAACAACAACCAGAGTAACACTTTCAACAGGAACTCGTACTTGGTACAGGTTTAACACCTTTTGCCCCTGAGAAGCATCCTGAAATGCACCTGCAGAATTTGGCTTCTCACTAAGGCACAGTTTTATAACCCAGACAGACATTTTTCTGTGATCTTTTCTCACCTTTTACACAGACAAAAACCTCAGCTTCCCTTAGTTATTTTAAACACAGTTTCCATAACTGCAATCAATGATCAACTAAAATACCAAGGGGAAGAAGTAGGAGAGGACTGACCAAGCCTCCAATGACCACCTTGCATTCCTGGACTGTACCAACACAAACGGTAAGAAATATCAAAAACATTTCTGCCAAACCAGGCCTTTAATTACACTTTTCTCCTTTAAAAAGACAAAAAAGTGTTATTGGCTATCATCACCAAGCTGTGTTATTTCCTGGAGAATATTTCTGCAGAAATATATTATTTAACAATGCCATTTTACCTTCATTTAAAAATTAAAGAGCTAAGAAACCAGTCTGAAGTATCAAGCAGATTTTTTCTTTTAAATACGTGATTTTTAATATCATTTGGAACGTGTACAAAGAACGGGCATAAGCCCCAAAAGATACTTGATACAGACATAGTCCATGAGTTGCATTTACTATTCTAACATTTACCCAAGATGAAAAAAACCCCATGTAAATTTAATAAAACTTACAGCAGCAATGGAAGGCTTCTTTCCATCTCCAGCTGGAGGGTGAGTGACATCAGCTCCCAAAAAGATCACTGGCTGCTGGAACACAGAAGGTCTTCAAAAAGAAAAAAGTGCTAAGTCACACTCATAGCTGAAGAGCTGCCACAAGGTCATCGCTCACCGTGGGGGTTGTTTCTGTCTCAGCCTTATCAGGTACCCGGGCCAAGGCTCAACAATGGGATCTTTGTGAGCAAGAGGTGAACTTGGAACCCTCCCCAGCAGAGTCCAAAACATGCTGCAAACACACTGCCAGAAGTGGGGCATGATTCTGGTGGGGAGCAGCCCCGGGGCTCCAGTGGAATGGCACAGCTGGGGGCTTCAGAGCTCCGATGTGAGCCTGGGGATCCCCCAAGCACCACTGAACTACAGCACCAGCATACACATTATACTGTTCTCCAGGACTTGAGCAGCAGGATGGTCTTACACTGCCTTTAAAATATTCTTCCCCACACCACTGTCCCATATTTCAACTTTGATACTGATCAAACATTTGACAAGAATCTTGGCTGAAGATCTAATGCACAGTCCAACCACCACTCTGAGCCTGTGCTCGAAGGAACTTAATTCTACCTCAAACATCCTGTACTAGTATCAGAAGAATATTTCAACTTAAAACTTGGCCGCGTTTAAATTTTGGGTGCTAAGTAGCAAACGTAACCACATCTGTTAAAAGAAAACCCAATGCAGTCTCCAGAGTCTTACCGTTGATGAGGTACAAGGATGTTGTTGATTCCTCCTAGTTTAACATTAATCTTCAGGCACAGATTTGAGAGGGTCTGTGGAGATGTTTTAATGACGTTCTTGACCTGAACACACTGTGTGGCCATTCCTAACAGTGTATCTCCCACACGCTTCACCTCCGCTGGGAAGCAAAAGAGACAACAAGGAGACAACTTGAGTCCATTTGCAGTTACTGCTGCATTTTGACCTTGGATAAGTCACAGTATTTCAGTGTACATACTCTGCAGTAACTTCTAACTTATCTGCATACTTGGACCTGCTTCCAAGTTATCTTCAGACACAAACAGCGGTTTCTAATGCCTAAAGGATGGTTCTGAGTAATTTTTAACATATGCCAGGCAACAGATTTCTCTAAATGATACCTGACCGAGCAGGTAAAGACAGAGGTGTGCCCTTACCATACACAGGTGTCTTCCCTGGCAGGATGACAATGATGAGCTGAAGCCCTGAATAGGTGTTCTTGAGGTGTCGGAACATGGGCTCCACGCTGTCTGCACCCTGGGCGTACTTGCAGAAGCAGGGCTGGCCCTGGATCGGCATCCCGGCGTCCTTGGAGATCTTGCGCAGCTGGTCTGTGAAACCCCTGAAGATGAGGAAATTTTATGATTTTTGCAGTAGCAACAGTACACAATAACCAAAGCACAAAGGGACAGGACCATCAAAGGAGAATGATTCTAAATAGCTTCTAAAGCAGCATTTAAAAAACTTTTATTATGTGCAGGCTGTAAAGCTGTGAAACACCACATGGGCTAAAAAATAGTCTAGACACCTTCAATACTTTGTTCAAGATGCCAGAAGGGACTAAATACAGTGATGTCACAGGACAAACACCCCACAGTGTACCCAGTACAGTGTTTTGACTGTAGCTTCCAGCACAGAAGCAAACCAGCCTGGATTCTCTCCCTAACATCTCACATTAAACTCAGGTAAAATGCTCATTGTAATCCTAAATTCATGTTTCACTCCATTAAGAGAACAGTCCAAAGCCTGAACCACGACATGCCTTACTTCAGAATTTCTTCTCTGCACTGTCTCTGTGTTGCAAAGCAAGCTATGGCCCACATCTTGATCTCCACCCCAGTGTGGAACTGCTTCCCTCGCATGTCCCACACACCGTGACTTGGTGTTGCCACGGTTCGATTCTGGGGAAACAAAAGCAACAGACACTCAAGTGACTGAAAAAGAAGCAGCTAGTGCTATTTGCAGTTTCACGATAACAAGAGTTTATTATTCAAAGTCTGATCCCTGAAGAGTCAAGGTGTACATGAAATCTCTCCTCAAAATGGAAACCAGAGGAAAAGCCAAAGCCTCACCCGTCCTCCGTACTGCAGCATCGGGGCTGGGAGCACGCGCCCCGTCACATGGGCCATCTCATCCCTCACTTTGAACTGGAACTCTTGGACAAATGGATCTGCATCATAATTTGCGCTTCTCACCTAGGAGAGATTTTTCCATGTTACAGAAGTATCTGATTATAACCCATATAACAAACAATAGGCTAACAGGAACATTGCAGAAGTATTCTTACAGCAATTTCATTGAAAAAGGCTCAGATTTAATTGCTCAATACTATCAACCCATCCCCAGTGAAAACAATTACTGCCATGAGATATATTGGATGAGATGGTTTCTGCTCCCTTCATTACCCAAGTGCTCATTTTCAGTTTGTTCATTCAAAACCATTTTGTTTCCTCACAGTAAATTAAGCGTAGAGATGAGAATGCAAGAGCCTGTACTAGACTCAAGCTATTGTTGCAGGCCATTTTAAATAAATCCTATTAAAAAAAGTAGTTAAAATCTGTTAAGTTAAAGGACGAGGAGGAATGAAAAGACTAGGAAGTTTTGCATGGATGTAATCCAGCCCAGTGTCACTCTGAGCAGTGTCCCACCGAGCTGGGAGTGGGGCACTCACCAGTCTGCTGATCTCCTCCTGCCTGTCTGGGGCAGACCTGGCTGTTGCTTTTATCATGGTCGATGTCTGATTGTCTGTCAGCTTCTTGATGCACCTCTGGCCAGCCACGATGTTACACACCTGCAGGGGAAACCAGAAGCATTAACTCACACCAGAAGCACTCAGATTGCACCACACTGTACACACACAATACTATGCTGTCACTATAAACCACAACCCCAGCATGTTTAAGCAACTGCCTGTTCTTTCTCATAGTTCTAAACTTTAAAGCCCTTTGGGTTGCAGACAGTCTTTAGGAAAATTCAAGAGTGATAAACATGTAAACCTGTAAACACACTTGTATTGCAAAGAGCATCGATTCTTAATGTTTTGCAAACTGATAGAACCCACCCAAACCCAGCTGATCTATTAGAGTAAGGCTCTTACTTCTAAAGGCAGGTAGGTGTGTTTTTGTTCCTGTCCTACTTGCAGACAAGGAAGGTGAGGGTATTTCAGCTGGAGGTTGTATTTCTCTCTGAAATACTGTGCTACTGTCCTCTCCACAGTCTGGCCATTTTCTAGTTGTAAAGGAAAGCTGAAAAGACAGACATTTTAGTAAAATATTAGTTGTCAAATACCATCATCCCAAAATTAATGAAATATCAGGTCCTGTTACTCAGTGTGAAACTATCACACATTTCATGCTCTGACAAAAAGCCTCTTACGTTTGATGACTTGCAGGCCGTCTCGTTACGTTACAGACACGGTACTTCCTTCTCATTGTCCCACAGTGAGTCACTTCTACCTTTAGACCTGCATAAAAGCATCAAAAAAACTGATGCCATAACTACACAAAAATGTACACAGGAGACACAAGGTTTCAAATGAGCATAACAGCTTTGGGGTCAGCATCAAATAGCACAAACATAAGAAATTATTACTCTCTATACATTTTTACTTTCATTATAATTTGAGTTCTGACTAATCCTGATTACTATCCTCAGAAAGAAATATTTAGAATATTTTAGAATATTTAGAATATTCAGTGTCTTCTGAATTTTCTGTAGCAGTTTCATTTAAAAAGCATTGACTGAACTCAGAGAGCTGCTTTCACCATATCCACTTGTTCTCATCCTTAATCTTTTACATCTCTCCAAACTATCAGTTCCAATGTAACTGAAATTAAAAAGACAAAAACAGGTTTCTACTTTATCGTCTTTCCCCCCAGCTTTGTGTCCACATTCAGCCTGTAATTTTCTTTAATTTCACTGACCAAGTTTAACTTTGCATTTTGAGCATCTCGTCTCAAAGCACACAGCCTACACACCAGAGCCTCTCCAGACTTATCTCTGCCCACGATAATCATGACAGTGGCAGCTCCAAGAGGCTCTGGGGGCTGTTGCTGTGACTGTGCACACACTGTGCTGTTCACAGAGAGCAGCCTCAACATCTGCTGGGAGCACTGAGCTTATCACACGAGGGCTGCACAGCATTCACACACTGCTGTCTTTCCCCAGCCCCATGGGACAGAATACAGGTAAAAACAGAGCCTGGGTACTCAAAGGATTCACCTACAGTAGTAAAGTCTAGTATTAGTGAAGTCTAGAAGTAAAGGCCCTTGAGAGACCAGTTGGATGGCTCATCTTGTTGAGGCTCATGTGGATTGGGGACCACTGACTGAACACCCACCCAAAATCAGGTCCCCAGGTACCAGACACCAGACTGTGTTTAGTTTACTGCGGACACAGACACCACAAAGAAGCACTGACTGTACCTCCTTGCTCCCTGACAACACTAATTGCATGAAGAACTCAGAGGATGGCACAGTCAAAAATAAACCACCACTGCCCTGACAAGGCATTAAGAGAAAATAGAGAAGAGAAACTATGGGACACTGTGACCACAGACAAGGGCTGATGAACACAGAGATATCTGGAACTCATTCCCTGCTCTGTCATTACTCTGCTGTGACACTACCAAGGCAGTGCCCTCCCCCAGTGCTGCTCGCACACAGCCAGCTCTAATGCACGGCTTGTTTTGCTGTACGGGGTCACATCCTGGCTGGAGTTCCCACACCCTACAGCAGCAAAGGGGTAACTTTCAGTATTTTCTGACTATGGTAACAGAGCCTCTGAGGCACCTGAGACCAAGCAGAGGCAGTTTCTCAGTCTCCAGTTACCTGCCCTACAGAATGAAGATAGACAGGCAGATGTAAAAGGGGGCATGCTAGGACTAGCACAAAATAATTCCTGTAAGTCTTTTTTTCAGTCATGACTGTTCTGTGAGCATATCCCTTTATGACTATAGTTCAAATTTACTTTTTAGCTGCCCAGTATTTCAGCAGTGTCTAATCTTGCATCGAGTGTTTAAGAGCAGAGCTCCTTCAAGGCTTTTCTCTCTGCAAATTACACAGGAATGCAGGATATGGGAAAATACAAACCCAAGTAGCATATATGGAGTGAAACCACTCAAACCAGCAGCTTATGCAATTCCTTTGGAATGGAATTTGGCCTTCAGCTGCAAGTGGTACTTGTTTTTCCACAAGGCAATCAGTTATTAGAATTCACTGTAACAACACTCTTCCAAAGAATCAATGTTAGCCTTGAAATCAGTGCTCACTTTGCCACAGCATTTAAACAGCAGGAGCCCACACACAATGCCAGGTGGCCTCAGGGACCCTGGGCCAGCAGAGGTTGGCCCCAGCCACTTACCTTTGCCCAGGCAATGAACAACGTGCTCCCTCTTTCCCTCTAAGCCACTGGGAATGTTTTTCAGCTCCCATTTCCGCAGAGCCGCATTGTTTCTCTCAGGATTAGAGCTACACACATGGATACTAAAATTCTCTTGGCAGTTCCAGGCCCTTCTGATGCATGTTAACCAGGCTTCCAGTTAAAACAATTCCCTTAGAATTAACTTAATTGAGTAACCTGGGACAAAACAGACCCATTTCTACTCACCCTTTATCTCTTTGGTGAATTTTACCCGATGAGAATCAGTCAGAGGTCTTGGTTGTTCATCAATATTATGAATGTCAAGGACTTCACACATGAACTGAATTACAGGTTGTGCTTTGTAGAAGGCAGTGGCAGAAACTACAAAGAGCAAATTATTAAGTGTAAAAAACCCCAGCCAAGGTGTTGTGAAGCACTGTGAGCTCACATCATTGTTTCTTAGGATTCCACGTAAACCTCAAGCACATTTAGAAATAGAACAGCAAGCTCTGCAAGAGTAAAATACCAAAAAGCCAGCAGAAGGTCCACAGTGACACATCTGTCTCCAATACAGTCATCCTGCTACTACTTGGAATTTCAGGGGTTTGAAGAGGTTTTTCCCCAGAGAACATTTATTTCTAGAGAGCTGCAATTCTCTTTCACCTCTGTATGGAGCTGCAGACACAGGATTAATACCTCTCTACTGCAGACTTTTGAATATTAAAAGCTAACATTATTCAACATGCAATATAATTTTTTCAATTACACAATCTGCTCAATTACTGAAACAATATCTGGTGTAGACATGAGCACTATTTTGACTATGCACAAATTGTGTTGGTGTAGTGGGGACTGCACCCCTTGATCTATTCAAATCTCCGACCCTCCCCACATGCTAACGACACAATCACTTTAAGTGACAATATACTGGTTTTAAACAGGACAGCTGACTTATTGCATGGAAGGAAGGTCATAAATCATCTTCTTGACAAAATTATAAGCAAATGAAACAACACCTTTGGCAGGAAAGGTGAGGTGGGACTAGACAGAGCTCAGACATGAACTGTCCTATGTTTAAAACTTTGAATGGCAACAACAGAAAAGAAATACTCAACAAGCATTTATCAGTTTTCCGCATCTCACGTACCAAACCTGCCACACACCTGTGCTCATACAGCCCAACATTCTTCAGACATGTGTCACTTGAGCAGCCCACAACCTCACATGATGCATCAGCCAACACCTCCGGATGCCTGACATTGCTCCGGCTTTCTGAGTGACCCCAAATCCTCACACTCCCCACCCTGGCAGCGTGTGGGTTGCCTCCCACAGCAACACTTTCAAGGAGAATCTCACCCAACTAAACAACTGAAAAACCTCCAGTGATGGGATCTGAAGGCAATTTCACAGCCTTCAATCAGGAAACAGAGCAACAACTCCGTGAACCACCACTTACAAAGGGCTTAAAATTTCCCATTCATAGGAAGGACTGAAAAATTTCTACTCCAAGAGTTACTACTACACTTGCTAATGCTGGTAAGAAAAATTTGCCTCACGAAGTAACAGCACAGTACATCATCAATTGGTGTAAATTCATCCTCTTCTCCTACCTGAACTGCAGCTCTCTCAGTACCTTGCATATAGATACCAGCACTGGTTCTTTCTGGGACAGGTTAAGATTGTTAACGCTCGTTTTTCAAACCACAGCTGCTGTTTTACAAGAATAAAGCGTGTGACTTCAGTCACACGAGAATCACCCACAATTTACGTAAACCAGAACACGTGGACTTGCAAATTTTCAGCAAGACAGCTCAACATCCGCAACATTTTATTATGCTCCAAGACAGATGCTAAGCACAACCTGACTTGGAGTGCTCAGTGTAGAGCAAGACAATTTACCTTGGGTTTGTAAAGCATTTCAAAGACAGTGAGAACTGAATGTAAATTAGAGAAAACCTCAGGCAGCACCTGCACCTCCACCACTGACACTTTTCAATGAGCGTTCAGTAACTAAATAGTCGAGTGCTCACAGGACGCGGGACTCTGACACAGGCACCAGTCGATCTCAGAATCCATTCATCTGCGACAATACAGTGCTGCAGAGCTCATGCTTTTGCATAAGAAAGCCCATCCCAATCAGCCCTATTCAGAGAAGTGTTTGGGGTATGTTTTACAGAGTTTTCTTGGAAGTACTGAGCACCACTCACTGTGTACAGCTGCACAGAGACACAGCGTAGGCAACCTGCCTCTGTCACTGGGGATGTACCAACACTGAAGTTTAGGAAAACAAGCCCTGTGCAATTCCTTCTTATGCAGGGATATTGGCTTTTATATGGTAGCTCAGTATCTGCTCAAACATTGACATGATGACAAATGCAAAGAAAAAGGACTAGAATTCCTAGGTAGCCTTTGTCATACACATCTGGTCTGAATCTCAGCCCCGAATCTCCACTTACCATCGATGTTGAGCATCATTTTCCACATGGCAGGACGGACCGACTGATGGAACCCAAACCAGACCTCCCTGCCCCCTCCCAGGGGGTGGTCATAGCCTTCTGGAGCTGAGAAGAAGGAGCGGCCCACAGGGGTGTACCTGGTAAAAACAGGTGGCCACATATTTATGTTCTTGCTTTCCAAACATAAAATTCAAGTAACAAAGATTATGAATGTCATGGTTTAGCATGGTTTGATAACCACTACAATAACACAAAGTATTATTTTTTTTTAATTTTGTGCTCCAGCAATCTGTGCCAAGAAGCAAGTTTAAACAAAATACTCTGAATGCTTCTGTTCCTATTGCAGTGCTTTTAAATTTAGACAAAACATTTACTATTTTTAGCAATGCAAACCAGTTTCAGTTTTTACAACAAATCAAGAGCTAAGTTAACTTACTCTTCCTGATCTTCTGCTTCAAGAAAGTGGAATCTCCATCAGAGAAGAGTCTGTACAACTGCCTTGCCTATACTGGCCTGACCCTCAAATACCATTTTTCCTATTTCATAGGGAACTTTTGAATACAAGATACACTGAGAGAAGCAAAAACTATGGGGGAAACAAAGAACTAGAGGAAATAATGTTTCTCTCACAGGTAGAAAACAGCTGCTCCTGAGCCTCCACACCTCCTGTCTTGTAATGCACAGGCATTAGTACAGAGGTTAACATCTTCAGATCCAGGGAAGCTGAGGAACACTGGCTTCCACAAAACCACAGGCCACTTTTTTTAGGAGTAAGTTACACCCAGTGAAACCCATCAGAGCAAAGCCATCCTGCTGCATAAAGCCAGCAAACTTCAAAAGTAACTTTCATTAACCAAATCAAGTGAAATTGGCCTCCTCTAAATTTCAGGGTTCTGAGATAAAATAATAAATATGAGACTTTGTTAGGACAGGTGTCTGGTCCCAGCCATGTATTTCAGACATGAGAAGCATGCACTGGTGACAGTGTATCGATGGATTAAAGAGACTCGTGCTTTTCACAGGCACTGCCATCACTTGGCTCAAGCTGAGCAGAACCAGGACAGCAGTGCTACAGCCCACTGGAACCTCTCAACATTTCAATTAAGGCCTATTATAAATGTCTGCTGTTTCTTGATCTTTTCCAACACGCACATCACCTGCTCTGCCTACAGAAACACTTGTACAAGACTGGCTACAAGCTCCCCATTCAGCTCACCAGCTGAGCTGCAGAGGGGAATGAGCAGTTTCTCTTTTCCCCTGTGAAAAAATGGGGATGAAGGTCTCCCAGTGGGGATACTTCAGGTAAAGACAGACTGCAGGAAGACAGTGAACCTACTTCATGGAGGGGAGGTGTCGTAGCACCACATCGACAGCATGAACAGGGTTAGTGCTGATAGGTTTGTCTAGTTCCAGAGGCTCAGGCAAGGTTCTTCCTGTCAAAACTTCATGCAGCAAGTGCCAGCTCACCCGAGAAACAAACTTTATTGACACTTTGAAGGGACGATCTTTTCCACCTTCTCCGGGTAGTGTCACATCCAAATCCACCTGGGCAGGGGAGAAAAGAGAGAAATAAAAAGCAGCTGTTTAACCTGGAGTCTGGTAGCCTTGAGACTCCACTCCTTCCCGTAACTGGGTCAGAGACTCAAAAACTCTGATATTGAAGACACAGCACATTTGATGAAAGTACATTACCAAATGCACAAAATGAAGAGAACTGGGCCCTGACCAAGCAGCAGAGGATCATATAACTTTTTATCACCTCAAATCAGAAAGCAATACATTCTAGAAAAACTTTGGTTTGTTTCTTTATTCATCATAAAACCATGTATTACAGTCTATAAAATGAAATGTTTTAATAGATTTACCTGTAGAAAGCAGCTACTAAATTCTACAGGAAGTTCTGAATGCAACTATTACATGAACATTTACATACACTAGAATTTGCAGGAAATATACCAGAAGGACTCAGTTTCAGTACAGATACTTCCAGCTTTTCTGAAATCAGCAATATTTAAAGTTGGTTTTTTTCCTCTCCTATGAAGCTGCTACCAACACAATGTCTTCTCAGTTATCTTACCCCAGTAGTGGCCACAGGAAGTGGATTGGCTGTATAGAGGCTTCTTTTCCCATCATAAACTGGTCTACGGTCCCCAAATATTGTCACTTTAAAATGCTGCACCATAGAGTCCACCACGTCCCTGGAAAGGGGGAATATTTACATTGAAGATGTTTCTGAAGAAGGATCAGACCTGAGCTGGGTCCCACTCCCCACTGTTTTGCTGAAGTAGTTGCAATAAACAATACTTGAGTGAATTATAAACACCCACTGCTATTCCTCCAAAAGGTGCTTCACATACTTCAACTAAATAAATAAACACTACTGAATAAAATGAGAATCAATGCAAACGCTCAAATACTGGGAAATATTGGTACTGAAATAATTTCATAAACTCCTAGAAATTACCAAGGCCTTTGCATTATCTGTATTATGGAAAACAAGGAGACTGTTACCTTGGAAAAAACCCACAAAGTGGTATTGTGAAAAACAGCACAAACCCCCAACTGGAAGCTCTGCCAGTACTGTCTGCAGTAATGTTTATCTGCTCCATGGTTGATGAGAGTTTTGAATTCTGCCTACACTTGTTATAAACATGAAATGCCCTAACAAAAAAGACTTGGTTGTTAAGTCCTTAATAACCTGAGTTTTTACAAAATCATGTAAAAGCCTGATCCAATTTGCACACAATTACAGATTCATCTCCCTTGCTTTATTATAAATTGATGGCAATAAAGATTAACCTGACACAAGCACTGAAATTACACTTGAAAAACCATCATGAAATTTTCAGCTTATACAAAAATGCTTCTTGATGCAAGTAGTAGCTAGAAAGAGACTTTTGGAACACCTCCAACTGTAACAGGCTGTTGGGATCTGAATTCTTTGGGCAGTCTTGGGGTTTCAGTGGCACAACTGCATCTCACCTGACACACCACAGTTCCCTTATCCTACAGAATGGAAACACTTTCCTTCAGCACATGCAAAGCAGCCTTCCCACACAGCAGCAGCTTCCAGGCACCATGTCCTGGTCAGGCAATATTAACCCAAAGTACTTCAGGAAGATGATAAATATTGACTTCCTCTTGAAGCTGAATGAGCAGCAGCACTTTCACCTCCCAGCTGGGACGTGGGGAAAAGGAAAGAAATTCTCCCTTTCACAGCTCTTGATGTTACTCAACATGCCCATCTGTACAATTTACAAGACAAATGTATCTTCTCACCTGTTCACCCTCCGAGGACACTTATCTGGTTTGATATCCACCTCATAGAGGTAGACATCAATCTTTGGGATTTCAACTTGGAAGCAGTTGGCCAGCAGTTTAATGGGTTTGCCCATGGTGCCATAGCCGGGACGTCTGGGCACCATGAGCAGGGGCTGTGCCCCCACGGGTCCTGTGAAGGAAAAATCCCACAGATTAGGAGATAAGCACCACAGACAATTCCCTGAACCAACTCTCAGGACAACCAGGCAGGCACCAGAGCCAGCACACTCGAGGAAAGGAAATCAGCTGTCTCCAACAGGATGCTGCCCATGCAATTCCAAACAAATGCTTGCCCATTTTTAATCCTTAAGCCTCCACCTACATCTAGACTGTTCTCTTACTCATGAGCTTCAGAGATCAGCATGAATAAAATCAGGAGCTTTTGTGTAGGAGATTTCCTAAAAAACCCCAACCAAAAATCCAAAACAAAACCAAAAAACCCTTAAACAAAAACCACCCCAAAAATATCGTAGAAAGTTTTACAAGTCTTTTCTGAACACCCTGGTAATAACCAAGTGGCTGCAGAGTACAAAAATACAGAAGTAGCTCTGGACTGATGAACAGGATTTGAGATAAACTCTTCATTTCAGTGCCAATATCAGCTTAGTCTTGGAAGACAGATTATTCTTGAACTTTGCTGGCTGAAAATGGATGAAGAGTAAGACCATTACCTCCCATCTAACTGCCCCCATAAAGCCAATTTGCCAGAAGAGTAAAGACTCAGATTAAGACACAGGATTGTAAAACTCCTGATTACTTGTGGGCTAGAGAAGAATACCCAGAACTGCTCAGAGAAACATCAAATCTGCACTGAGACGGGTATTTTGAAAAGCAGCTAAAATACCTTCCCAGATTGGGTCCATTCTCATCTATTTCATTTGCTTTGCATTACTTAGGTGAGAACCCTCCACTCAAGATTTGCATTACTCATGCCTTACAAACCAACACAGTAGTAAACATAGCCCATTTCCCAGAATTTCTACTGGTATTTCCACTTAAAAATACCTCTTTCCAGTTAAGAAACAACAACAAAACCAAAATGCTTGGTAGCCTGAGTTTTAAGAACTTACTCGTGGTACAAATGTCCTGATTTACAGAGCATTTGAACGAGGCAGTGCAAAGTTCTCCCCTCTCCTCCTACTCGGTGACGCAGGCAGCGATTCCAGCCCACTCATTTTCATAGCAGAGTTAAAATGTCAAGTGCTGGGAAAAATGTTTTTTATTTGTCTTTTGATTAATCTCCATAATTTCTGTAAAAACCCCTGTATTATCTTGAAGGAAATCATGTCCTGAGAACAGGTGAACATCAAAGCCAAGTTCCTCTGTAACATTTGTCTGGCTCTACCCAGAAAACTACTGAAAAATTCTGAGTGGGGCTGGCTTGGAGCCACAAGATAAAACAAAACAGAAACCAAGAAGCATCATTTAAAACCCGCTCACAGACTCTGCTTATGCAAAACTTGTTCCAAGCATCTGCTCTCTTCAACTTTTCCTTCATTTTAATACTCTCACATGAGTAAAAGCAGCTCTACAATTTACTCCAGCTATATTTGCAGAATATAAGCATAAGCAAAAAGAAGTTACTACCAAACATTTGAGTGGCATAAACAAGTCAACAGCTCATTTTAATATTCTGAAGACATACACACCATAGTTTATATTTAGTTCCTATCCGTAGGAAAGACTAACAAAACTGCTGAAATAAAGATAACATTAAAAAGGTTCTTTGGTCAGCCTTGTGTCCCGCTTACCCAGCTCACCCTGGAAGAAGTTAGACCGCAGATTTTGGCAAACAGGAATTAAGTGACCAATAAACAAATCAGAAGTGCAGGTCTACACACTGTTCAGGTATAACTTTTAAAAATTCAGCTATTTCGCTATTATTGTGTGAATCATCTGCTCCCTTGGACAAATGAACTTAAAAACATGAGTATGCCATTAGTGCCCAAATACATGAGCACCCACTCAGAAGACTCTGCTTTCAAGAGACACTGGCTTGCCAGATTCTGTTATGGAAGTCTTGTGTCAGTGGCTTCAAAGCTGTGACTCAAACACCAATAAAACACAAATAACCAGCGACACTCTGGGGATGGTTCCACCGCTGATCTATCAGTGACTCACCCAATCTCATGCCTAAGTCCTGTGTCAAGCCCATGGAAATAAACACACAGACCAAAAATATTCGAAGTACTATTATTCTACAGAGTACAGAATGCCCGAGTGGCAGATCCTTTCCTTCAAGTCCTTTAACCCTTGCAAAAACAAAGTGGGTCAAGGCTCAAAAACCTTTCTCAAAGCAGCAGCACCGTGAGGCCTCCTCCACAGGGGATGGAGCAGCCCCTCGGTGCTTCCAGGGAGCTCTGCACTGCTCAGCTGCCCACAAGTTTTAGAGGAGAAACTTCTCTGTGTTAAAGAAACCATTCTATTCTGCCATTACAGCACCAGGTATGTACATACCATAGAATCATGGAATGGTTTGGGTTGGAAGGCACCTTAAAGATCATCTCATTCCACCCCCTGCCACGGGCAGGGACACCTTCCACTATCCCAGACTCCTCCAAGCTCTGTCCAAGTTGGCCTTGGACACTTCCAGGGATCCAGGGGCAGCCACAGCTTCTCTGGGCAACCTGTGCCAGGGCCTCACCATCCTCAGAGAGAAGATTTTTTTCCCAATATACCATCTAATCCTGCCCTCTGGGGCAGTGGGAAGCCATTCCTGTGTCCTGTCACTCCAGGCCTTGTAAATAGTTCCTCTCAATCTTTCTTGTAGGCTCCCTTCAGATATATGCCTAGGATGTTCCTAAAAATCCAAGGAAAACCCCCAAACCAAGTCTGTTCAGTGTGCTGGAGCAGAGCTCAATTCATAAAACCAGCTCGGCGAAGTCCCCAGCACTAAAACTCAATGCATTTATAACAGAGAACAATGAACACACAAACAGGAACTAAAACTGGTGCCTCAGACAGATTCTTGGAAGGTCTTTGTGCAGCTAGGGAGCACGTCTCAAGATCATGGAATGATTTGACTTGGGAGGGACCTTAAAGCTCCCCCAGTTCCACTGTGGAAATCACTCTAATGGTTTCAACGAGCTCTAAGTGAGGATCTTTTCTTCCATGGAAGTATCGATGTTCCAATCAAGCTTAAACAGCCGAAAGGGACGGCGATTCCTCAGCAGCCCAGCCAGCACACGGACACGTCTGGCCTGCATCCAAATGCTGGCTGCACCTACCTAGCAACCAGAGAAGCCCTGTCGGAATAAAGCCTGAACACAGCGAGCAGGAGCTCAGAAACCTGCAAATGCTTCCAACACACCATTGTACGAAAAACTGCAGCTTCTGGCACACACAACGTTTTTACAGAATGAAGCAAAATCGTGATCTCCAGCAGGATGCTAATAGGAAATGCAGATTTCCTTACAGAAAGGGCCATCCCCACCAAGCTTTCAGAAAAATTATCTTCTTTCCCATTGTGGCTTCAGCATTATAAAGCCAAACTCTATTAACAAAGATAATTTAGTAGTTTTATTTTTGTTTATACAACAGTTCTAAATCCAACTGGATGGGTGCTGGAACAGCCCAAAACGCACCATCAAGGCCTGAGCAGGTAAATACAACTCACTCTGGCTCAGGAAGACGAGGCAGATTTGTGGAACAGGTCTTGGCCTCCGGCTGGAGCTGCACCGGGAAGAGCTCCCCATGAAGGGGAAAACTAAAAGATTCCCTTTCACAGGGCCTCTGGCCTCTACTCAGAGGCCCAGCCTGTGGAGCTCTAAGAAAATCTCATCACTAGCAAAAAATAGCTGAATTCTGGATTAAAAAAATACATAGGGAAGATTTGATTCAAATGCCAGCTTCAGTGATCGAGCTCCTTCTGCCAGAAATCATGAATTGCCTCATTTCTGTCACTTGGCCTCACTGGGTGGCATTACATTATTTATGAGTAATGCAATCCATGTTTTCTAAACATTCCTCCTTTCAATTTAGGGTTTGGTTTTTTTCAAAGTTTCAGATGCTAAGTTGTATTCAAACACATCAAAAGCCAACATTTTGATGCCGTGCTCAGTAACTGCCAACTGCACAAGCAAATACCGGTGTGGTAACTCATTCTGGCCTAATGGACTTACAGAAACACAGTGAAGTGTTTTGGGAGAATTTAGAAGACAATCAATGCTTCTGAACCTTTAAAAAAAAAATCTAAATACAAAAAGCTTTAAGCCCAAAAAAGCAGCTTATATGCACATAGTGAAGTTAATACCCAATTGCTCTGGGAGAAGAAAATGTGCCAGCCCACACAAACCCTGCAAGACTTTTCCCTGGAAGGTATTTCCACAGACCAAACTCAGGAAGGTAAAAATTAGCTCAAGAAATACTCTTTGATACCTTCACCTCTGAGGATGAAACAATTTGTAAAGTTCATACTCTGAGTCAAACAACTCCCACAGCAACTCCAGTGGAAATCTGCCACTGTATCTCGCAGCAGAATAACTTTTGAAGGCAACTATGAATCACCCCCCTTCCCTGCTCTACCACACCCACAAAAACAGGACTTTTAATGGACCTCCCAAATCACTACTCTGAACTCAGAGAGAAAAAAGCCACTTCTGGGGATTTTCTCTGCCCAAAGTTTGTATGGAAAATAAACAGAACGTTAAGGATGCCTGCACTGCTTCATTAAAAATTGAAATTAAAAAGAAAACAGTCCAACACAATTTAGCACTTTTAACACAAAAAGCTGTGAGTTTTGAAAGAACAATGTAGGACATGGAAATGAAGACAATCAGCACTGATCCAACTTGGTTACACCACAGAACATCCCCTGTTGGTTGCTTGAACCTCCCTGCCTTTTGGAAGTTTACTGAACACCCTCCTGGTGGAAGTACAATGCCTGACACTGGATTTGATCTGTGCTGAGAGCAGCTTTTCCTTCACTTCACTTTCCCAACTGAACATTTTACTGCTGTTCTGCAGTTCGGTTTCACCACAACCCATGCCCCGAGCAGCCACCTTCACATCCTGCTCCCACTTCCAGTGATGTTTAAATTCCACGGACCAGGAGAGCCATACTTCCCAGGTTCCTTAGCCTAAGCCTCTCACACAAACTGGACATCACCTACAGCACTGCTTCACCCAAGATGTCCTGGCACATGCTTCCACTTTACTCCAGGGATACTCACACACCAATCTTTTTTCCCCACTCTACTTATTTTATCCCATCTTTTCCCTTCATGCACAGAAAACAAAGCACATCTCAGTGTCCTTCTCCCTTTCATGACAGAGCTTTAATCCTCATTTGTTCCACCAAGGATGGTTTGTGTCCTCCTGTTCCAACACCCCAACGCTTGGAACATGAACACTGCACTTCCCTCATCACAGAGCAAACATGGGAAGAACACTGCAGCAGCTTTGCTAAAACCCAACATATTGCAGCCTAACAACAGGTAAATTCACTTCAAAGGAAAATTTAACCATTTATGGGTTCCTCTTGCATATCTGTTTATCAGGAGACAACTACAATTGCACCAGGTTATAATTAGAGTTTATTTAACACCGTTTAAGAGAGCATCATATGGATTCCACCAGATTGCTAAAATCCTGCATCTTAAAAAATTTTCAACCATCACAACCTCAAGCCAGGCAATAGCTGAGGTAAGGAGTTTTTCCAGCCAAATCCATTATTGTCCTTAAATCTCCAAGTACGTTAGAAAAGGATCTCCATATGGAGATGAGAAGGCACTTTTTGTGTTGACACCTTCCATCTCAGTCTTGTATTTTCACCACCTGTGGTACCTATTCAAGTGGCAGACATGGAACTGCAGGTGACTTTGGACATTCCTTTTGCCATCGAGGTACAGCCAGAGAACTGCTGATTAAACACTGCCCAACCCTCAACCCTCCTCTGCTGTTCTGCCAGAGTTGGAATAAATTATCTTGAAAAACTTCATCAGAACTTCCTTCTCCAACCCTCAAAATCCATTTAAAACACAAAGTTGATAAATATTGAGCACATGCTTTCCCAGCAAAAGGATGAAACGGCCAAAATGAGAGGATTTTCATAGAACCACAGAACGATTTGGGTTGGAAAAGACCTTAAAGGCCATCCAGTGCCACCCCCTGCCACGGGCAGGGACACCTTCCACTGTCCCAGGTTGCTCCAAGCCCCGTCCAACCCGGCCTTGGGCACTTCAAGGCATCCAGGGGCAGCCACAGCCTCTCTGGGCAATAACCACCTCGGAACGATTATTGTGAAGCAGCACACCCAAAGGCACCAGAATTAGCCCTAAAACTCAGCGTGAAGACACACAGGGGCCAAATACCCGGTGTGTGCCCGGCAGGAGCTGCTCGAAGGAGCGCTGCCCGGTCCCGCCGGGCTCTGCGGGTCCGTCCCTCGGGCACCGGCACGGCGCGGGTTACGCAAGCCGGGCACACCGGTTATGAAATACCGACAATTCCTCCTCCACCTCCGGCACGGGAAGCCGGACACGGAGAGGCTCGGCCCCGGCTCTGCCCGGTACCGGGGCCCTGCCCGCGGGGCTCAGCTCCTCCCGCCCGATCCCCCACGGGGTGGGCTCGGCCCGGCCGCTGCCCCGCGGCACCGGGGCGGGCACCGGGAGTTGGCGGGGGTGGGGCGGGGGGCCCGTTTCCCGACCCCGCCAGGCCCCGCCGGGCCCGCGCTCACCTGCGCTGCCGATTTCCATTCATGGAGCTGGGGCGCAGCCGCTCGGGGCTGCGGCGGCCGGCGCGGGGCTGCGCTGGGCGGCGGTTCCTCCGCCGCGCTCCCGGCTCGGCCGCTCCCGGCGCCGCTCCCGGTGCCGCTCCCGGAATCCCCGGTGCTCCCGGTGCCGCTCCCAGCAGTCCCGGCCCCTCACGCGGCGGCGGAGGCGGAAGTGGCGTGGCCGCCCCGCAGCCCCGGCTCGCGCGGCCGCTCCCGCCCCGCCGCGCGCGCGCGCCCCGCACGCCGGAAATCCCGCCCGCGCTTCCCCTTCCCCCGCGCGCCCCTTCCTTTCCGGGGGAAGGGGAAGCGCGGCCGGAAGCGGGCGGGGCGCGAGCCGGCGCGGTTGCTGCGGCAACAGTGGGGGGGAGGCGGGAAGGGCGGCGGGAGCCGGCGGGGCCCTCAGGGCCTGGGGAGCGCGGGGGGGGAGCCCCGCAGGCACCGGCGGCTGCCCCGGAGCGAGAAGGACGGGGCTGGGACACCGGGAAAGCAGAGCATGAGTCCATCGGGAGTCAGAGCGGAAGCACCGGGGGATTATTCCCGACCCCGCAGTGTTGTGGTGCTTCAGTACTACGCATTATGTCTGCGGCGTTCTCTCCCTGCCGCAGCAGCTGCCGTGTGTGCGGCGGCTTCGAGGGCTTCCAGCTCGGTCCCCGGTGAATTCAGCTGACGTTTTCTTAATCCTCACTAAACCCGCCAGGAGAAGCCCCGCGCCCCGGCCCCGGTGACGCCCAGGTGTTCCCATGCGCAGGCCATGGGCTCGCTGGATGGGAGCGCCCGGAGCCCCCCGCACGGCCCGCACGCTGGCCCCGCTCTGCGCTGCGGGACCTGGAACACGCGGAACGTGTCCGGCCGCGACAGCGCTGCGGGACACACAGGGTGCTCGGGCCCTGAACAGGCTCCCCGGGGAATGGTCACGGGCCCGACCCTGCCAGAACTCAGGGAGTGTTTTGACAACGCTCTCAGGGATGCACAGGATGGGATTGTTGGGGTGTCCTGTGCAGGGCCAGGCAATGGACTCGATGATCCTTGTGGATCCCTTCCAACTTAAGGATATTCCATGATTCATGATTCGATGATTCACTATATCAGCATAAATTCAGAGCTTATGCCTGCCCTGTTGTAATTTTTTGAGGCTTTTTAGCAATGTTCAGTACCACTTTGTTAGAGATTTGTTACACAAACTGGCACCAAACAAGCAGATGGATAAAAGGAGCAATCGGCATGTAGGGAAGAGATTCGAATGTAACAGACGTAACAGGCTCAGTGCTAGGTCAGGCAGTGACACCTTTACCTCTATTTCTTTTGCCCTCAAAAGATCATTTTTTGGTAAGAGCAGTATATTGGGACTTGTCCAAGTAGGTTTGAACCTGCTACTCATTGTGAAGAAACAACATCACTTTTTCTGGTAGTGAGAGGGGCCCTTCCCCTGGAAAACAACTGGGAAGGTACTGAAGAACTGGAATTTTGGGCCAACAGAAGTTAAAGATCCATAATCCAAATTTCAGGATCATTATTAAGAATTACCACCCTGAAGACTCCTATCTGAATTAGTCTTTAAAAGCAAAAATTTAGTTATCAGGTGAGTGACACAGTAAGGATTTTAAACCCATGCAAATTAAAGGTAAACTACTAGAATATTTCCTTAACTGAAATTGGGAGTGGGAAATGTGATCGCCAGCATGAAGCAGATACGTGGGAGAGAGGCATCTCTGCAAACACACATCCCCGAGGGGCAGCACATCTGGTCCCACAGCTTGGGCACTGTAATCAGCACCAGGGCCGGGCTCAAATGCCAATCTAACACTTGAAACCAGTTTTCTGACCTGTTTTCCAGGACTCCAGAAGCAACTGCACAAGGCACGATTTGCTGTTGCACCTCTCACAGAAAAAGCCCCTTTAAAACTGCAAAAGATTCTGTTGTGTAGTAGGAATCACTTAAAATAGGTGATACAACCCACAAAGCAGCCAGATGTGTGCAGGACCTGTACAGGTGCCCAGCTTGGGACAGAACGTTCTGGTAAATTAACTAACGAGTACCTGCATGCCATTAGCAAGCACTTCCTTAAAATTCCTTGGCATTATTCAAAAACCCAGTCACAGCTCAACTGCTAAATCATTCAGTGGCTTAAGGGTCTGCTCCTGCACCTTTGTAAAGTAAAACAAAGAACTCCTCCTACAAAGAATTCAGAGGATGGCAAACAACCTCCTGTTCTGGACCCTAAAACTCAACCATAAGCTGCTGGCATTGGAGAAGACTACGATGTTTGCAAGAATTACAAAGCTGGGAAATGCAAAACATGATGGGAAATGCAAAACATGAGGCAGTGCAGAAACCCCGAGGATCAAGTTTAACCTCAATCCAAAAGGAGACTGAAATCCGTTCTTAAAGCGCCTCAGAGCCAAGAGCCCCTGAAGCACTCGGTGAGGCTGGAGGAACAGCAGATTTTGATGTACATTTCTGTTATCTAATGACCCAGGAACCCAAATTCAGTCAGTTTTCAGGAGACATTTTAATAAAAAGTGGAATTGTACTGTATTCCCAGAAGTTTTAAGCACATATTTGTTTGCTTAAGTGTTTCTCTCATTAAACTGAGATCTGGACAGTGAGGGGTGTTGGATCCTCTGCAGTGTCTGATGCAATTCAGCTCCAGTCAGCGTTTCCCTGTTTGTCCCCCAGCCTTTCCTGAGGGAATGACTGGGATGCGCATGTCCCTTCCCACGAGATGTGACTCAGGAGTGTCACCCCGACATATTCACATTGCTTTTATTTAGGTCTTCTGCCAACAGTTACAGGGTAACAGACACTTGGGACTGCAAAGTCGACGTTGCAAGCAAAAATCAGGACCAAGGAAAAAAAAAAAATCCACAAAGGCAATTAAATCAAATCCAATATAAATACAATGTTCTGGAGCTCTTTAATCATACTGCTTTCTTTAATAAAGAGGTGGTTAGGATCTTACAGTATTTTCTTTTGGCCTAATCCAAGGATTTTGTTACTCTTCACCAGTCTTAATTCCACGCATACAAAAAAAAATTGATATTCAACCTTTAAAATATAAGCCATATTTTCTTAATAAAATAAGTTTTATGCTGCTGCTTGTTTAGTAAGTACTGTACATCAACTGTTCACGGCTATTTAACAAATGGACCATACAGAGTTCAAGCTAGAGCAAAAAAAACCCACAAGAAAAATAACAACCGAAACGGAGCGTCCTGTAAACACCCTATGTACAGTCCCACACTTGCTCGTAGAAAGGAGGTACGAAAGGGGCTGGAAATCGAACACAAAAGCACTGGAGTCCTGGAAATTTTCTTTCACAACTATTGAAGTGCAAATCACTCAGGCAAGATATGAATTTCACTTGTTTATTGCTCTCTTGCTGTCTGGCTTCCCTTCCTGAAACAATCACATTCTTTTATTTCACACTGATTTTCCAAGAAGAAAACCTTCCGCGAGGCAACGCTGGATGCTTGGGCTGTTTGACACTGAGACATCGGGTCGTACGTGTGCGATCCCAGAACACCCCAACTGCCCTGGAAGCTGCGGGGAAAGGGCAGAGCAGCCCTCCCGCCCCGTTCTGTTCAGATATGAGATAAGGGAAACAACAGCATTCAACAGGTAAATGAAAGCTACTCCTCTTCCCACAGAACTGCATGCACTCGGCGACTTCCAGTCGCAGATGGAACTCGTGCGCATGGAGAAGGCAGAGACTCGGAGCTGACTGGGATGCCCGTGTGGGGTTTGTGGCTAACTACGGATCCTGATATGTACCTGGGGTAACACCTATCTGCTACAGGCAGCAAAACGCACCTCAACATGCAGCTACTCGTTTGCATCTCGGACAAGAGAAGGGGAGAAATGCCGATGCCGGAGTGCGGAGAGGGTACGGTGCATAGTCCGGTATAGAAAACATGCGGGTCACTCCAACCTCTCTAAACTTCTTCGGAGTGGAAACGGGGTTTAAAAGGGCACAGCAGCTACTGAGTTTGGCTTTTTTGTTTATCCAAAACCATGAAAACCCAATGCAGAGGTGAAGTAAGGGCAGAACACGATCTGCAAGTCAACAGCTGAGAGTTTCAGAAGCTGTGAAGCTTTTGTGTAGTTAAAATTGCTGTTAAAAGTAGGTGCTACATCAGCAAGTCTTCATTCATAGTTTTCTATGAACAGCCACCTTACAAATGAGTGCAAATCTTAAAGGTCCGTTTTACATTTCAAGTCTCAAGGTTAAAAAAAATTGTTACAGAGCAACAAGCTGTTTCTGTAAATGCCCACACTATCTCTTTTCAAATGGTTAAAAATGGCATGTGCTATGCCACAGCTACTAAAAGACATTTCAGAATTCTAGACCCAACTAAAACACTAAAATAAAAACAAGGAACCAAAATACCTTTGCCCCTTGCTGCAGAGCAGCAGCCAGGCGCGTTCCGGTGTAATGCTGGTGAACAAACTGATTTGCAGAGAGAACCTTGACCTTGACCCCGATTTTATTCTTAATGAGGAGCTTTCTAACACCAGGTGAGCGGGAACAGCCCCTCTGAGATCGTTTTGCTTTCAATGAACACAAGCCAGAGTTCGGAGGATGAGATGGAGGTGCTGATTGGTGTCACTATGCAGGCACTTGTGTAGAGGAATGTAGGCTTCTCATGTTGACACTTAGTGTTGATGTGTTCCCTACGCTCTAAAAGCCTTCCTAAGAGTTCCCTACCTACTGACCACAGATAGTTCTTGGTCTCCTCCCCACCTTGAGGATATACAGCAGTAGAGGTTGACACAAGGTGCAAAGGAGGATAAGAACCAAACACTGTGGTCTTGAGGAAAAACAGGACTGTGCTAAACGTAGGATCTTCACCAAATGTGACATCAGTGGGCTCAGCACTTAGTTTGCATAGCATAGTGATGTCTTCACTGTTCACAAACACGTTGCCCCAAAAGAAAATGGGAAGAGTGAATTCCCGGGATTAGGACAGCTCAATGCGCCAACATGACCGGTGTCGTTTTCATGAAGGCAAGGCAAGTTTCAACGTCAGAAAGTACAAACCAAAGAGGTGTAGATGTGCTTCTGTCCGCGCGCGGGCCAGGGGCAGCGCTTGCGTGGGGCCGCCTGGGAAACGCGATCGGCAGGAAAATGATACCAGAGCTCTTCCCCTCAGAGCGTGGCAGGAGCGTGCACCTCGTTTGTCTCTTGAAGGAAGCGCTGTGAACACTTTCATAGAAAAAACCCCAGATAATGTGCCCGGATGATGTTGGTACTGAGCTGCCACCACAGCCCCGCCACCGTGCGTACGGTCACTGTGCAGCAAAATGGGTCTGAAAAGCAGTGACCAGGTTCCTGTGGGGAAAAAGGCTGTTTTCCTGGTACAAGCACAAATCAGGGGTTTCTCCCATGACAACAACAAGGATTTCATCATTCTAAGGAACAAGCTGGTGTGCTTTCAGAATAAAAACCCTGGGCATGAGAGCAGTGATACCATGACACAAAGAGCAGCAAAACCTAGCAGCAGAGAGGGTGAGAGCCTGGAGGTGCTGGAGGAGGGGATGTGGTAGGTGGGAAAGCAGCCGGCCCGGGCAGACACGTGCCAAATGCACACAGGCAACGGGTGCTGTAGAGCACCTGGCACAGCACGGGCTGCAGTCGGCAGCACTCATCAGACAGAAACGTTGGAGAGCTGCGGCGTGAACACACACAGCTTCAGGAAGTGCAGGGATGTAAACTCTGAGAATGTTAATGACTTGTGGATTTTGGCAACAGACTCAATATAGTATAAAAATAATGTTTAGTAAAAAAATCCCGGTGTCCATCATAAAAATTCAGGGGGGAAAAAAAGAAAGAAAAAAATGGATAGCGCTTTCTGTCCTCATGGGATGGAGATGCCCCCATTTGTCAGAAACAGTTTTAAATAACAAGTAGTACATTGGAAACAACAATGGGTCAGCAGCCATTAAACGTGTCCTGTATGAAAGTGCACATCTTTCAATGGGGTTTAACCACCGTGAGGTCGTGATCTGACACAAACTGCAACTGAGGACCATAGAAATTAACTCCTTCTGATGGAAATATGGACCACCATCAAGACAAGATTACTAGTTTCCTTACAAGATTAAAAACATTGAAATTTTGCAGCATCATAGTAAGGCACTCACCCATGGAAAAGTCTGTGACTGTTGCTTCGAGCGGCAGCAGCTGACTAGCTTGTAACACGAGGAAGACAGTTTTCAGTTCTGAGCTAAGTGCTAGGGTGCCTTACATTATCCGGGGGGAATTACTTGGGGGTGGGGAACTGTTAGTGTTACAATTCTCCTATAAACTAGTTGGTTTTTTTTTTTTCCCTCAACCCATTAAAGCATCTCATAATCTAAAATATTAGTTTTATAAATCTAGTCTTCTGTTTTAAGGCTCTAAAAATCCCCTCCCCCCAACCCCCACAAAAAATACCTACCAGCGCCTGATGGGCAACGGAGGACCAAAGCCGCCAGTTCACAGTCAGAAGTCTCTAGTATTGCATCTTAAAAATGAAAACCTGCTTCCGCCTCCCGGGAGTTTTATCCCTTCCCTTGAATGCCTTCATGTGTTTGGTCAGGTCAAAATTTTGCAAAGCCAGAAAAAATTAAAAAAATCATCATCATCATCATCATCATCAGTCTCTTCCAATCCTACAAAGGTGTTGGATCGTTCTGTCCCATGGTGCTGGTCTCCTGCCTCGAGTTGACGCTGCCTGCCCTGCAGTGATTTCTCATTGGAAAAAAAAAACAAGGTGTCCCAATGCTTCCTTTTTTGTATGGCTCCTACAAATCTGAAAGCTTTCTTGAGTGAGGTAACAAAAGTTAGGCTTTCAAGCAAAGTACATGGTACGTAAAGTGTCCTGATGAACCTGCACAGCCTTCGCCAAGGCCTGGGGGTCTCTGCCGTTGCTCTGTCCAGATATATGGCTGCCCTCGCCACTGAAAATCAAGGAAATCACTGCATAATTATTTCATATTTTTCCCCCAGGAACGCTGAGAAACTCCCCTGGAGATGAGGATCAGCTGAGTGCTGGCAGCACAGGAAGTGACCTCACTGCAGTGCACAGGGATGCTGTGCACGCTGGTGACCACGCCTGGACTGCAGAGATTCCAGCACCTTGAGGCAGCTGGAAATACTCAGACACCCCAGAGATGCTCCCACAAGCCCGGGATGAGCTCAGGATAGGATTTAACCCTCCATTATCCCCGTTCCCACTGTGCGGGGCCTTACGAGGCTGCAGCTACCTGCAGGTCTTCCCCTGGAAAGGCTCTGCTGCAGCACCCTCGGACACAGGCACTTTGAAACATCAAGGTCCCCTGCCCACGCCTGGCTCTGCCCTCCCAGGGCCACAGGCTGTGCCCCTCACCTGTCGTGCTCCTTGTCCACGAGATGGTACCGCGCCCGGAACGCCACCAGCCGGGCATAATAGGCTGGGGCTGGGATGGAGACAGAGCGGGTGCAGCGCACGTAGGTATGGCACAGCTGGTACGTGAGGATCTGCAGCTCGTCCGCCGTGAACCGGTTGTCATCCCAGAGCACGTAGTAGTGGGACGGCCGGCTCGTGCCCTGAGGAGGGGGCCAGTGTGAGAGGCCTCAGTGTGAGAGGTGCTGCCTGCACCTGGATGCAGCTGCCTCTCATCCCCATCATCCCCTCCCTGATCCAAATGATCTGTCAGCCAGCCTGGGCAGGAGGGATGCCTGTGCTTCCCTGCTGTGAGAACCCTACACAGCGTGGCAGGAAAGCCCTTGGCACCAAGGTGCAAAGCAGTACTAATGCTGCTGCCTGTTCCCTCTGTGCCACACAGCCCACTGCATCCCCCACTGCATCCCCACCGAGCCGGGCCAGCTCCCGCTGTCTGTGCAGGGGAGGGGAAGCCGAGCAGCCTCCCTTCTGAAAGCAGCTGCAGATTACACAAGTGCAGTTTTCCCAGTCTGGTTTCTGACTAATCTTGGCTGCCTGCAGCCAGGCAGCTGCAGAGCAGGCAGGGATGGCTGGCCTGGCTCTCCCGCCCAAGGCCAGACAGCAGGTCCCTGCTGATGACGAGGTGCCCTGGCAAGGCCGGCATGCTCAGACACCAGCCTAAAAGCTGCTGACTTGGCCGCTCTGAAGGAGCAAAACCTCTTAGGAGAGACCCTTGGCTCCAGGAGAGTAACTGAGTACGTGCCACACAGTGCAGCAGCAGCACAGACCTGGCACCTGCTTGCCGAGCCACCGCAGCGGCAGCTTAGATCCAACTATCCTCAAATCCAACTGCCCACGTCTCCATGCTAGAGGGAGGCTGTGACAGGGCCAGGACAAATGCACGAGAGCACAATCTGCAACAGCAGCCAAAAAACCCAGCAGCATCCCAAGAGCCAGCACTGCAGCGTGGTACCTGAATGCCTGCATGACTGCACAGGTAGAAGTCAAACTCAAAGGGGTGGGTGATGTTGGTATCCACTGTGGTTCCTGCTGGGATGTTCCCACTCTTTCCAATCTGCAGGGAATAGAAAGAGATCCAAGCACTGCAGAGTTTGGTTATTTCCAGTTGCCAAGAGCACTGTCATTAACACAGCTGCCCTGCCCCAGGGCCATGGTGGAGGGTCCCCATCTCAGTTTGAGATGCAGAGACAGTCTCCATGCCCATTCAGGGGGAACAGAAGCAGTTCATCCTACTCTGCTCTCTGCCCAAACAGGCCTGCTTGCATTTTTTTCAGGCATTAACACCAGGCATGACATAGAGACATAGCCAACAGCATGGAAAAGAGAGCAGCAGGGTGAGGGCTGGGCAGGGGCCCATCCTACTACAGAGATGAGGATTAAGTGAGCAAAACTCCAGGGATCCCTGCAGAGCACGTGCTGGAGCCTGTGCCACAAGATACTGGGGCTTTTACATCCTGATCAAAAACTGCCCTTAGTTCCAAAGATTAAATCTTTCTGCTCATGTGGAGTAGCCTGGTTAGACTCAATCTAACCATTAAATTCAGATGAAATCTAGGAATAGTGACAGCAATCAATGTTACTACAGAGTACACATGAACAAGCTGTGAGCAAGCAACGGGTTATTCAGCCTGTCACGTCAGCAACTCCAGCTATCACCAAAACAACAGATGTTTTCAAGCTGACAGAGGCTATTTCAAGAGTCACCAGGATCATCAGCACTCAGTAACTCATAATAACAGCAAACAGCTGGCTGGGGTTCTAGAAGCAGACTAATCCATGTGGCTGCAGGAGTCCACTGAGCAGCACGTTTCATTCAGAACGAGCTCTTCCTGCCAGTGGTGAGATTTCCCCTTGGCAAAGCCAGGGCTGGCTCTTTCATCAGACAGGGATGAATCAGCCGCCTCCAGCCCTGGCACACTGCAGCACTCACCCTCTCATTCTTGTCTGCACAGAAGAGACGGGTGTGATGCCTCTTCTGGACGACAATGTAGGTGATGCCAGGCTGGTAATCCTTTTCCAGTTTGATGCAGGCGTCTCGGATCGCCAGGAGCTCATAGTGTAGGATCTGGAGAGACAAGGGCACACAGAATGAGGGAACACACTGGCACCCAGCTGTCCCTGGGCACCCCTAAGGAACCTCAGAGGAGCCGACACAGTTCCACTGGCCAACAGGGATCTGAGGGTTCCTCACCTGTGGGAGCTGCCCCTCAGGAACACCATCGCGGTAGAAGATGATCCTGGTGGGTTTGAAGCGTGTGGATTTGTAGAACTGGATGAGGAGCTCCCTCACCATGTAGGACAAGTCCTCGATGATCTCTTGGCGAGGACGCTGCACGCGCACCGTGGCACAGTACCGGCTTGGGTGGGCGTCCATGCTGCCCACAACCTGCAGCGACAGACAGGCCAAGCCCATGTCTTACACCAGGAAGGACAGAGGGGATGCGGGACATTCCCAGCCTCCACCTGCTTCCTCCATGCACAGCTGGCCATGGGCAGAGCACCTGAACTCACAGATCAGATGGGACAGCAAATACTGTACAGGCAATCAGTGCCCAAAAGGGACACCCCTGGTCATGGCCACATCTGATGTCATACTCTGCCATGTCCTTTGCAACATTTATGGGAATTTCCAGTGAGACAACTTTGGTTGGTGCCACTGAGTGCCGTGGCTGTGGGGACTGCTGCTGCTCTGCCCTTGTTTCACTTCTCCTGCCTGGCAGCGAGAGGGAGTGGGGCTGCCCCAGACAGCCATGGGCTGCCCCAGATGGCCACGGGCTGCCCAAGGACGTGGTGGGTCGAGTCACTGCATGGCAGCCATTGAGCAGAGAGTTCTCACTGCAGCACAGGGCAAACCTCAGACACATCAGAGCAAGAGGTCAGGGGCAGCCAGGCTTGACTGTGACACAGGGCTAGTGGCACAGCATGAATCAGGTGCTGGCCCAGCTGCCTCACTCCCCACGCTCAGCAGCAACTGCGCCGTGCGCCCCATGTCCCTCGAGCAGAGAGGAAGCACCACAGACCCCACATCCTCAGCAGTGTGAATCTGCTGCCCCTGCCCTCCCCAACACTTTCACTTTTGCTTCGCAAACAGAGCTCTGGGGTTGGGGCTCCTCGGCCGGAGCCAATGTGTACAATAGAAACTGTGCCTTTAGTTTCAGCCACAGACCCACTTCTATTGTCCAATCAACAACACACCAAGGACAAGGTCAAGTTGCTCCAAAGACTCTACCCTTTTCCTCCCATGCAGCTTCAAAAAAGCTTTCACAAAAAATTAAGAAGAAAGCCCTAGTGGTCCTGCACAAACCACAAAAGATGTTTTCAGAGGTGAAGCTCTGCCGCCAGGAAACAGACTGTTCTGTCCCACCCACACCTACAGCAAACAGCCCAAAGCCTTTCCCAACCCCTTCTAATTAAGAAAAAAACATTCCTCCAAAGATGCTTTTTCATGCCAAGGAAAACCTGAGCTGTGAGTCCTGGAAATTTAAGAACTTAATAGGAAAATGCTGACGTGCTTATTCTGCATGGCAATGAGCACAGGGCAGTGTCTCTCAGCCCAGTGGAGGGCACAAGCTGTCCCTGCCTCCACTGGCACCGAGCAGCACTTCGCTCCATGGATGCTCATTATTCACTTGAGGAGAAGGCAAATCCTCCTGCACAAAGGGCTCAGAAGCCTGGTCACCCCAGCTTTCCCATGTCCCAAACCCCAGCTCTCCAGCAGGGGAAAGGTCCCTGAAGGGCTGCAGGTGGATAGGGATGCCCAGGATGACTCCACGCAGCACCAAGCTCCCGGCACACTTGGGGCTGTGCTTGGGGCCGGCACATCACGAGCCCCATCTGGTGGCAGCTGCCAGTTTCCCCGCGGCTCCTAAAAACTGCAGCTTCCCTGCGGAGAGGCAGGAAGGGATCGGGACGCAAATCCCAAGGACTGGGATAAACGTCTGACAGGGCACAGGCCCACCCTGAGAAGTGTCATCATGGGGACAGCAGCAACACATGGACCTGAGTCCCATTCCAGCTCCTGCATTCTGCAGGGTTTTTGGGCACCAAACTGTGAACTTACAGCCGTTATCGAAGGTTTCTTCCCATCTCCTGCTGGCGGGTGAGTGACATCAGCCCCGAGGAAGATCACCGGCTGCTGAAAGACAGCAGAGCTGATGGGAGAGAAGAAAAAACAAGCAGTCAGCCTTTGGGGCCATCTCAGGGTGATGTACAACCCAATGGAGATGAGCAGATGACATCAAGGACATCTCCTGACCTCCAGCTTTGGCCTGGACACATCAACAAAGAGAAACAAGTTACAAACCCCCATTTCAAAGAGCTACTTTATGCAGGCCCCCTCTTCTCCATGTAAAGCCAGGCAGGCAGCACCACCAGGGACTTGGGATACAACCCCAAAACTATGAGAGGCAGGGGCCGTACGAACCGCTGGTGAGGCACAAGGATGTTGTTGATCCCGCCAAGCTTGACGTTGATCTTGAGGCAGAGGTTGGAAAGGGTCTGTGGGGAAGTTTTCACCACATTCTTGACCTGAACGCACTGTGTGGCCATTCCCAGGAGAGTGTCCCCAACACGCTTCACCTCGGCTGTGGGCAGAGAAAGCAGGTGAGCACACAGGCAATCAGCACCGCACCACTTCCAGCAGCACCCTTGGGAATAGGGAGAGAGAGCCCTGCAGGAGCCAGCCCTGCTGAGGCAGAGCAAAGCCCTTCTCTCTGTGCTTGCCCCAGACGCACCGTACACCGGCGTCTTCCCTGGCAGGATGACAATGATGAGCTGAAGCCCTGAATAGGTGTTCTTGAGGTGTCGGAACATGGGCTCCACGCTGTCTGCACCCTGGGCGTACTTGCAGAAGCAGGGCTGGCCCTGGATCGGCATCCCGGCGTCCTTGGAGATCTTGCGTAGCTGGTCTGTGAAGTTCCTGTGCCAGGAGGAGAAGCCGTGAGCCCCGAGGCCTCGTGCATAGCAGCTACGCCACCAAGCGTGGAGCCCCACAGCCGAGTGCCGCAGCACAGGACAGAGACAGGGCCATCACATCACCTCTTGGTGGCTCTATGGCACCCAGCACATGCATGGCACAGGAAACACAAGACCAGGCTGAACTGTCCCCTCTCGGTGCCCTCTTACCCATGTACTGACTCTTTCTAATGCAATGGAGCTGAGCCCTTCTCCCTTAGGAAGCTGGGGCAGCGGGGAACAAACCTGCTGCCTGCAACAGCTGATTTCCAGGTGACTGCAAAGCTGATGCCAGCCTGCACTTACCACAATTCAGCCACGCTCTGGATTTCTGGAATGCCAAGGATTGATTTGATGCAGCGAGAGCCAGAGGGAATACAGGGCTCACAGCTCTGCTGCAAAGGGATCACGAGAGGAGTGCGGTGTCACTCCCATCTGCGCCCACGTACTGCAGACATGGACACTGAGCTCTTCCAAACCCCAGACACTGACCATGCCAAACACCCAGAAGAGACACACAAAGCACTCACCTTAATGCATCCACTCTCAGTCAGGAGAAACCTGAGGCCCCAGCAGAATCCAAAACCAAAGTGACCATTTCCCTAAATTAAATAAACTGTTCCCGCTGTGTCACTTAGCTACAGAAACATATTCTCTAAGCTACCAAAGCTTTTCAGAAAGCCCAAAACTTCTCTGTAATAACCCATAGGAAATTAGGCTGCTTCCTACATTAATTACATAATTTCAGATTATTGAGGAAACTTTTAATCCTCAGAACCCCCTCTCTCTGGGGAGATTCAGTCTTAGAAGAGTTCCATACAGGTTTAGAGCTGGGAGTTTCAGCTCCCAATACTGCAGCTCCCCAATGCAAAGAGTAGATCGAGGAGAGCCTGACTGACAGCTCACAGGTATTCACTCCAACCTGGCAGCTTTGTGATGGCTTAGGGACCATTGGCAGCTGGGACAAACAGTTAGGCTCTCTGGATAAACCAAAAGCAACAGGAACTGGACACCCCACATCAGATTGGTACCACGAGCAGTGGAGCACCCTGCAGCTCCAGCACTGGCAATACCGGACATGCAGCCCCTGGCTGTGAGCAGCAGTGTGGCTGTCCCTGGAGCCACGGCCCCTCTGGCTTCCCCCACCCGCATGGGCTGCCCCTTTCCTTACTTCAGCACCTCCTCTCGACACTGCTTCTGCGGGGCAAAGCAGGCAATGGCCCAGACTTTGATCTCAATGCCGTTGTAGAACTGCTTCCCTCGCATGTCCCACACGCCTTGGTTGGGAGTTGCAATGGCCCGGTTCTGCAAGGCAAACAGACGGTCAGAGCGCGGCCGCAGCCTGCCCGGCCCCGCAGCCCCAGAGCCCCCGCATGGGCTGGGGCTGTGCTCCCTGTCCCAGTGCTGGAGCTGGAGCTGACTCCCTGGTGATGGGCAATCCACAGCCTCAGCTCCTCAGCAGTGACAGAAAATTCACCCAAACTGCCCTACCCTGAGCACGCCTCTCCTCTTCATCTCATCACCAATGACTCTTGGCTATAACTTTCAGACCAGTTATATTGCAAAAAACCCAAAAAACACAAACCCAAGGCACTTTGATAAAGCATTCCAGCTCTTAACAGGAAGGTAACACAACTTTTGCTCAGAAACAGTGTTTCTAGGTGTGACAGATCTCCCTGCACAGTGCAGCTCAGCCCAGGCAAGAGCAGCCCCAACTTACCCGGCCTCCATACTGCAGGATGGGAGCCGGCAGGACCCGCCCTGTCACCTCCGTCATATCATCCTTCACCTTGATCCCAAACTCCTGAATGTATGGATCCAGGTTGTAGCTGGCATTCTTCATCTGCAGAGGGAAGGAAGGGCCATGAGAGGGAGTGAGACCAACTGCTGCATGCCAGGCAGCTGCAGCTGGCCAGGAAATGTGGGCACCTGAAGCCCTGTTCTCCATAGAGCTGCAGGTGGAGCAGCTCTGTCAGGGGAGGACGAGCAGATCACCATTGAGGCCCAAACCCTCTCCTGCAAACTGACCCACGGGGACCTGATTTTGAAACACACTAACCAATGCAACTAGCAGCACAGCCTGCTCCTGGGATTTAAGATTTCAACATGAAGGTTCAGACTGGCAAGAAACTTATCAAGAGTCCCAGAAGGAATACCAAATGTCCCTGGCTTCAAAAGCCCAGACACATGTGTTTGGGGAACAACAGCCCCGTTAACCAGCGGCCAGGCACAGACAGAGTTCCTGCACTGCAGCCCCACCACACACAACCCCACATACACCTACAGCTAGGGGCGTGACTTTAGTTTGCTTCCCATTTTTAGTTCCAGCTTCCTTTGGGTCAGGTTCCATCAGTGCGAGGGCCTGAATTTTCTGCACATGCATTTCCATGGTCACTTTGAGCCGGGCTCCCCTGTGCCAGTGTCCATGATGTACACACAGGCACCTCTGCCCAGGGATTCAGCGGGAAGAGGGGGATAAAACCGTGCCATTAACCTCACCAACATCTCAGCAGGTCACAGCTCTCCAGTGCAGAGCAGCTGAGGAGCAGGACCACAGCAAGGTCCATCACAGACATGATGCCATAACCTGCCATCAGTGCCACAGCCCCAACCTCGTCCCCGCCAGGGACTTGTGTCACGTACCAGGCGACTGATTTCCTCCTGCCTGTCTGGGGCAGACCTGGCTGTTGCTTTTATCATGGTTGACGTTTGATTGTCTGTGAGCTTCTTGATACACCGCTGGCCTGCCACGATGTTACACACCTGCATGGAAGGGGACAGACAGCAGCCACGTGTTGGGGACAGGTAAGACTCGGGGGACCACAGCTGAGCACAGCCCCAAACCACAGGTGCCACCACTCACCTCCAAGGGAAGGTACGTGTGTTTCTGTTCCTGGCCAACCTGGAGACAGGGCAGGTGAGGGTATTTCAGCTGCAGGTTGTATTTCTGCTTGAAATACTGAGCCACTGTGCACTCCACTGTCTGACCACTCTCCAGCTGCAGTGGGAACCTGGCAGAGGCAGGACACGAGGGATGCACCTACTCAGAACAGACACTTCCAGACCTCAGGCACTATGTACTGTGACTGGGAAGAGGGAGCTGCCAGGTTCCCACCCTGAGCTGCCATACAACAAAATAAAAAGCACAACAGTGGTATTTTCAGAAATGGAGTCAGGAATACTCTTATCCCAGTGTGGGACTGAGGGCCCTAAATAAAGCTCTCCCTCACTAATCCAGCTAATCAGGGCAAATGTTTATTGCAGGACGTGCCACACATGCCATGGTAGGGCACAAAAATACAGCACACTGGCACTCAGGAGAGCTTCTGTGCCTGGTGTCCTCCCTGGTGATGCCATGAAGATTTTTGCCTTTTCTTTTATACCCCTGTTATACCTTTTTACAACTTCTGTATTCCTAGTGCTTTTTGCCTACATTCTTGGACTTGTTTGTCAAGCTGAGAGACTCAACATTTTAGAAGCTTCGTAGCCAGGGATCAGTGTGCCCCAGACCCCAAGGTCCTCTCCAGAACACATTCTGTAAACTCAGATAGAACCATCCAGGGGAAGGTTTCTTGGGGAGGGGGGGCTCACTTGAGCCTCTCATTGGGGAATCTTTGATATATCTGCTAATTAGTAAAACCTATAATGTTATACCCAATGTTGCGGGGGGGGAGAGACACAGAGACACAGAGATAGACTCGGTGGGTGCATCTCGATGCATATGACCTGGACGTGTGCAACTAAGGATCCTTACAATAAATACCAAGGTAAAATCCCTTTTCCCCTTCTAACCGTGTATGCCTCTTGATTTTAAGACGAGGAAAAGGCATCACTGGGAGCTGAACAGAGCTCCAGGAAAAGGCTAAATGGCCTCTCCAGGTACAGGACAGCAGTTGCAGGGTGGGCAGAAAGAAGCAGGAGGGAAACATTTCCCTTCAAAAACAGAGGGGAAAAAAAAAAATCAAACTTCCTGGCTCCAGGGCTAAGAGGTGCCAACACACTCGCAGCTGGAGAGCAATACCCATCCTCAGCCAGCACCAGCTGCTCCCAGCTCCATAAAGAGCTCCATGAAAATGCAGAATTAACCTGATATTCTTTATAGAACCAAAATTATAGGACAGCCAGGTTGACTACATCAGCAAGGTGCCACATTCCTCCTGCGCTCACCAATCCCAGGGCTATGACCCAAGGATGCTGGTGCACAGGAGACACTGAGGGGTGCTCAGGCCCAGCCTGCTACCAAGCACACACAAAAAATTCCAAGGCAGACACTCGTGTTAGCCCCTGACAAAGTCTCTGCTTTGGTAGTGACTATTTTAAGAATGAAGAAAACCAAACCCGGAGGTAAAAACTAGGACAATTCCTGGCATGTCAGCTCCCGCCCGCCGCCGCGCTCTGCCTGCCAGACACAGCATCCTCTGTGCTCCCATCTCCCTGCATCCCACTCCACACATGGCCCAGGGCTGCAGGGCTCCAGACACCTCTCTTTTTGCCATCAAAGACTGCAGCTTCCCATCCAGCTCTCACTAATGACACCAGCAGCTGTTAACAAGGAGAACAGCGCGGATTTTTCCAAGGGCATCTGCCCACCCGCCTTACGTCTGGTGGCTGGCTGGCCGTCGGGTAACGTTACACACACGGTATTTCCTCTTCATCTGCCCACAGTGGGTCACCTCCACCTTCAGACCTGATGTTAGACAGGGAGACATGGCACAGTCATGGTGAAGGTAGGAGCAATTCCCCTCTGCCCAACTTCCCTGGGACACTGCCAACAGCTTCCTTAACTAATTCCCTGCTTGCAGACACCCCAACAATGGCATGAGGGAGGGAATGGTGCCTCAGAAGACATTGAAAATGTGCAACCCCTGTAACCCCACCTTGCTCAGGGACTGGGTGGGACACAAGCCACAGCCAGCATCAGGGGACAGGTCCCAGTGCTCCCCAGGGGCTCTACCTTTGATCTCCTTGGTGAAACGCACTCTCTGCGAGTCCGTCAGGGGCTTGGGCTGCTCGTCAATGTTCCGGATGTCCAGCACCTCACACATGAACTCGATGACAGGCTGGGCTTTGTAGAAGGCAGTGGCCGACACTGTGGGACAGACACCACGATGTGTCTCTGCTCTCAACCAGCCTTCCCAAACACACCCAGCCCCGCCACAGCAGCTCCCCAGCATGAGAAATAACGTCACCATCGATGTTGAGCATCATCTTCCACATGGCAGGCCGGACTGACTGGTGGAAACCGAACCAGACCTCCCTGCCCCCTCCCAGGGGGTGGTAGTAGCCTTCAGGGGGGGAGAAGAAGGACCGGCCGACTGGAGTGTACCTGTGAACCAGGGCAAACCATGTCAATGGCACACACTGGGCCCACAGCAGCACTCCCAGACCCCCGAGCTGGCACTCATCCTGCCAGCTGCATCACCTCCTCTGTTTCTTTTGCAGCAGCACCCAAGGACATGGCTGGCACAGCCGCCTCCTCCAACGACTGTCAAGGCCAGTCCCAGCCACAATAGCCTGCCAAGGGCAGCAGTCCCCTCCCCTCCCTGGCACAGCCCCATTGTCCCTCAGCGCAGGTACCTCATGGAAGCCAGGTGCCTCATGGCAACATCCAGCGCCTGGACGGACTCCAGTGGGACGGGGATCTGCCCGCTGACCAGGGCCTCGTGCAGCATGCGCCAGCTCACAATGGCCATCCATTTGATAGAGACCTTAAATATCCTGTCCTTGCCTTCCCCTGGGATTGTCACCTCAAAGTCAACCTGGGTGCAGGAGGGAAGGGACAGTGACCATGGCATCCCCACATGGATGAGGCAGGGTCATTTTCTGCTGGTCTTTCCCAGGCAGGAGGGAGGTCACAGTGCCCACATGGGGCTCACTGCCCCCTCTTACCCGCTCATTCCCAATGGGTAAGGCTGTGACAGTGTAAATGTTCTTCTTCCCATCATAGACTGGTTTTCGGTCACCAAAGATCTGGGGTTTGAAGTGCTGCACCATGTACTCCACGACTTCCCTATGCAGGCAAGGTAGAGGGGCAGGAGGAGAGAAGAGAGAGGTTTGTTTTGTCACTTTCTTTACAGCCTGATACCTTCTGCAACCTGTCCAGTCCACCCCAGCCTCCCTTCCTGGGGCAACTGAGAACAGAGCTAAGACCCCTGGGGCAGGAAAGCCCCTGCACAAGCAGCCACGTGCCTTATCCCACAGCTCAGTACGTTGGCTTTGGCAGGAGTGTACATGGCACAGGGGAACGCACAGCGGCTGGAGCTGCCGGAGTGTGACTTGATGCTGAAAGCACATGCAGCATCTGCTCGCTGGCCCTCGGGGCACAGAGCTCCCCGGGCTGCGAGGGGAGGAGGGGACAGGCAGCGAAGAGCACATCAAAAAGAAAAACAAAGAAAAGAAAAGTACATGATGGCCTGAGGTCTGGGCTCACTATTTTTGAATCAGGGATTGTTGCCAAAATAGCACAGCTGCTTCAGAGCAGCAGGGACTGTGCTGAGGCTCCAGACCCCTGACGCTCCCAGGCCAGGAATGAGCACTGCTGCACAAACACGGCTGGGGGGGTCCAGCCACCTGTGGACATCATGCCGTGCCATGACCCCTGCCACTGCTGTGACCCCTGCCATAATGGTCACCCTAATGGCTTCTACTGGAAAAAGAGAGACAGGCACTTATGGAGCCTCCACAAGGAAACTGGAAGCAGGAAACAAGTGCCAAAACCTCTAATACTTGCCTTACCTGTTGACTCTGCGTGGACATTTATCGGGTTTGATATCCACTTCATAATGATACACATCGATCTTGGGAATGTCCACTTCAAAGTAGTTGGCCAAGAGCTTGATGGGCTTCCCGACAGTTCCTATCCCGGGCCGACGCGGTGCTTGAAACACCTGCTGCAAGGGGGGCAGGTATGCGCCTGCAGCTGTGGGAGAGAGCATGGGTCAGGAGGGCTGGGAGGGACCCCATGCCCAGACAGACAGACAGACAGACATCTCACAGAGTCACAGTGCTCTCCATCACCACATCCTGAACTGGAAGGTCTCCCACTACTCCTCCTCCTGGCAGGAGGTGGCAGTGGCAGAATTCAGAGCAGCACACCAGGGAACAGCTTCCCCGGGCACCATCCGGGAAGCACTGGTGCCAGCCGAGCTGTTGAAGGGCAGTGCCAGGCCACAGCAGCCACACCAACTCCCTCGGCACAGGCTCCAGCACTGTCACCTCTGATGGGAGAGCAGCACCAGCTTCACTGTCACGGAGCTGCAGGTCTGCCCCTTTCCAAGGGGATGCAATTCCCTGGATACTCTGTCAGCACAGACATACAGACACATGCATTTCCCCTCCATTCCCCGGCAAATTCCGACTCACTGCTGGAGGGAGGATGCCACAAGAAACAGGAAACACATTATTCCATCTGCACTACACAGTTTTCGAACTGCTGGGTTTTGAAAAAAAAACCCAAAACAAACCCAAACCAATCCCAAATCCCCACTTGAAGCAGTGTGGGGACCTGTAAAGAGGGAAATATTAGTTTTTCCACAATTCCCATTACACAGACTCACTTATGAAGCTCTGGAGATGCAGGATGGTACCAGCACATGGCTACAGGACTGAGCTGCATTTCTAAATCAACAGCACCCTCAGACTCAAACGTATCTTAAAATATTGCCAAGGAATTATTCCACCCTGCTGCTCTCTGAGGCGAGCTCTGCCTTCCCTGCCCCATCCCCACTTTGCCCATCTCTACCCCTCCCAGTTTGCAGCTTCTATTTGTTCCTCAAACCCCACGAGGTCTAAGGCAGCTGGGCCAGCGCAGGGAGCGAGCGTGGGGGTATTCGGAGTGCTCCATCTGCGCGGCCAACTGTCCACATCGGCCCACAGACAGCAACCCAGCTCCAATTCAAGCTCCTGAACACATGGTACTTTTAGCACCCCTTTCTCCCATCCACTTTCTTTTTAAATCCATATTTCCATTCCAGGCTAAAAATATCAGAAGCAGAAAAACAGAAGAGCAGCAAACTAAGCTTCAAATTTGCCTTTTACTTTTGCACCCAAACTCCATAAGACTTTTCCTGATGATGGAAGGCCACAAGTGCTGCAGGACACTGAGGGGATGGGAAAACTCTTGTGAGTGTCCAGGGGATGAACTCCAGAAGTTAATGCTCCAACATCTGCTCCTGCTTCTGCCCTGAGACAGGAGCTCAAGAGATCCAAAACCCACTGGGAGCCCCAAGCCTGGGCTAACCTGGCCCCAGCAGCTCCTCGGACATGGCAGCACAGGACTTGGAGCAAGGTGGGGATCCCTGAGTCCACTGCAGGGCTCAGACCTTGCAGGCACCTGCAGCTGCCCCAAGACAGGGTGACCGACTGCCAGCCACCCCCGAAAAGCATCTGCACTGCGCTTCGGGAGCAGCTTGTTTGAAGGAACTGATTTTCAGATGAGCTGCTCCCGGTGTAAGTCATGTCTCCACATGATCAACATTTCTTGGCAGTGGCCAGCTCCCTGGCTGTGAGCTGATGCATTCTTAAATCATGGCTCACAAGCAAAGAGGTATTTGCCAGTGCTGCTGGAGCCTCCAGTCCCTGAGTTTGAGTGAGGAACCATGCCGCCCACCTGCAAGATCAGTCGGGGGACAGCAGCTCTCCGCTGCCTTTCCTGCAGCCACATCAAGGCCAGCACATGCAAATTCGCCTCCTCTGGATCATCTCACTCCCCAGACAATCCCGGCAGCCATGTGTGAGCAGGACTGCAACTCCATGTACCCATGGTAACCCTGCAGATGCAGGGAACACAAGGCAGTGGCCACAGCTTGACAGCTGCTCAGTGGCACTTGGGTGCCCAAGAGGAGCTGAAGCCAGTTTGGGGCTGGCAGGAATTGCAGAGGTGTTACCAATTCATCCCACACCAATCCCACACTGGGCACTGCTTTGGTCACTCCAAAATGAGAGGCTTTGCCATGCAAACCCTCTTGCCAGAGAATCCCCAAATGCTTCATGAACATAACACCCCACAATTAGGCTCATGAATCACAGGTGAAGGAAGGAACCAGCCTCCAGCAACACAAAAGTTGGCTCAGAATTTTGATGGGACACAGAAGATACAACAAACGCAGGGTAAGATAAATGGGCAGTGTGGCCGGAGGGAGCAGCACCTAACGGCACAGGAGATGCTCTGCAAAGACCAGGGAAGGACCATGAACAGCATCAAGGATGGGCAAGTTCACCCCTGGGCTGACTCAGAGGGTTTTATTTTGGTGACCACAACACACGGTCCCTGAATGTGACAAGCCAAAGCAGCTGCCTAGGCAGCACCTCCAGCATGTGAGCTGGGCTCTCACCTGGCCTTGGCTGCTTCAGACCAGGTGGGAGAGACCCCAAAACTCTTTGGTGAATAGGAAGGCTTGGTTCATCCTTTCACATGCCACATTCCTGCCCCGGGGCACTCAGGGTCCCTCCATGATTTGCCTCAGTGAAAGCCACCCTCCTCTTGGCTCAGAGGATGCTGCCAGGGAATCCCGGGCAGCTCGACTGTCATCCCCAGGCACCTCATGCCTGAAGCCGGCTCAGGGCAGCAGAAAAGGAGCCAGCAAGAAGAAGCCTCATTAAAAAGCTACCCAAAGTGCATGGAAACAGGGGGCTCCTGCATAGGGGAGTTTGGCTCCTGCATACCTCGACTCTCCATGGCAAAGCTGCACAGGCTCCCACTTTGTCATGTAAATGCAGGCGCCAGGGCCGGGGGCTGCAGGGCGAGTGTTGTTCCTGCAGCACAATGCGGCCAGTGAGCAGGATGAAATCTGCTGCCATTAGAAATTCCGCGGCCTGGGAGGAATCACAGACTTTCGCACACAAAGCCATGCCCTGGGGACGCACCGGCGGCGGGAGCATCGCCGCCCTTGCGCCGGGTACCGCGGGCAGAGACGGCGGCGAGGGCAGTGCCACCGAGGTGAAAGCAAGTTTGGTAATTAGCGCTGGAATAAGCTTTGTTTCTGTTATTTATTGTAACAGCTGGGGAACAGGACCCGCTGCTCAACAGCTGCCTTCGCCGGGCGAAGCCGCCGGTGGGACGGCATGAAATTACCATGTCATTGAAATCCTCTCCAGCGCCGCATTCAGCCGAGGGGCCGCGGGAACGGGGCCCAGACAAAAGGGAGTTTTATTGCGGCGGCGGCGGGTCCGCGCCGGCCCCCTCTCCGCACACCCACCCGCCAAAATACAGCCGGGAATCGGAGAGGTGCAGACGGGTGCGCAGCACAACAAATGCCACCGGACACGCAGCGTGGTCCATCCTCACCCTGAGACATCTCCCATCCTGAACTACCCCAGAAGCCCCCTGAGAAGTGAAATCCCTGTCGGGGAGCAAAGCAAGGGGCAGCACCAGTGGGAAAGGCAGCTGCTGGCAGGGGGTGAGCAATTGGCATTCCCAACCTCCAGGCTCGACACCTCTAAAACCACTGGCTCTAAGCAGTGACCAACGCCATCTCACGCAGCCAAGACTTCAAAAAGCCCCATCTCAGCTCCGCCAACCCAGACATCGCCGCCTGTTCCTTCCCAAGTGTACTGAGTACTACCAGGGCCACGCAACTGTGGGTGCTTTTTGGTTTGACACCAGATTGAGTTTCAGCAGGTGATGCACACATGGGACAGAGGCTCCAACTGCAGCCATCAGAGCTCAGCATTCAATCTGTCTGTGCACCAGAGCCTGGCTGCAGAGGGCAAGGCTGAGCTGTCCAAGCTCTGCTTCTACTCCACACTGGGGTGGCTGCATGCAAAAGATGAGCCAAAACGGGCTCTGAACTGTTTTACTACAGTACTGACCCCTGAAAGCAGCTGCGTTCTTTGTATCGTCACACTAAACGTTGCAAAGGACACTGCTGTGCTTCCCACCTGGAAATCACAGGTGACACCCTACAGTGCAAGCTATAAACCTGCCTGGCCAAGAGGGGTGTCCCTGCACCCTGGGACATGCAGTCCCGCAGGCTGAGCTGGGCAAGAGTGTGAAGCTGTGGGTGCTGCGACAGAGCACAAGGAACAGCAGCAAGAGCAGCACCAGCTCCATCACACCCGCATGCAGGGGCTGTACTCCAGCTGCTCTGCCTCGAGAGAGCGGCGTGGTGATGCCAGTGGTGTGCTGATGCCGGCGGTGCAGACACGGCTCAATCATGAGCCGACCCGTGAGGGTCCTGCCAAGCTGGCCTCAGCTGTCCAGCAGCTCTGTTTTCCATCCCCCCGATGGGGTTTGAGAAGCACCAGCACAGCAAGTGCCAGCCTGGGGTCCCCGCTAAAGGCGCCTGGGCTGGGCAGAGGCTGACACCCCCTGCCAGCCGTGCGGGGTCTCCCGCTGCTCCTGCACTGCCCAGGCAGCAGCCAGGGACATACAGAGCCGGGAGCCGCAGACAAAGGCGGCCCCCAGTGCCGGAGGGACAGGACAAAGGCAACGCTGGCTCCTCTCCATGTCCCACCGCGGCCCCGCAGAGCCACCGGCTCCTGGAGAGAAGGCTGAACCCGCCCGTGGCTCCGTGCGGATCACCCTCCCCAAGGAGCAGCTTCTCTGCCTGATTTGGCTTCCTTCTTGCGTCTGCCATCTTAATAACTTGTCTGTGTTTTGCTCTTCCCAGGGTTTAGGGAGAGGCTGCAGAGTGTTTAGAGATAAACCATCCGTGCTGTGTCTCCAGGCAAGGTGCTTCTCCTGGCTTTGTTTCTCGGTCTAATCCCATCCCAGAAGCAGGCATACGCAATTTCGTGTTTCCTGAAGATAAAGGAGCCCCAACAGCCGGAGCAGCTTTGGGGTTTTTGCAAGGTTCAGCACAGGAAGACAACGGTTGAGATTAACAGCCTTTAGGAAGTTTGCAAGGGATAAAGAAAACTATAAATTGGAGGAAAATAAGCTTAGTTTTTAAAACCACTGCATGTGTGTGCCTTCCTGAGTGCTGCCTGTGGGTCAGATGTCCTGCGTTTTCCCGCTGCCTTTCAAGGCATCTCCATGTTGGGCACATCCAGGCACATGCCAGTTTCTGCTTTATTGCCCTGAGAAGCCACAGCATCATCAGAGCTCGCACGCAAGGCTCACCCCATACCCAGGGTCTGGCACAAGCAGAGGGGTGCCAAAGCAGGGCAGGATTCACAGCAGCTCTGATGACATGGGGTTCATGTGTCCCCTGCCCACAGGGCAAACGGAGTGGGAGGAGATATCCCCCAGCCAAATTTGGGGACAGAAGAGGAAACTCCCAAGGGTGCAGCATCAGAGCCCTGCTCCCAGTGCAGCCCCCACAGGCCCAGGGACTGAAACCCAAACCTGTCCACGGAGTGCATCCCCATCCCAACACAAGAGATTCTTTTAAAGCACCTTAAGAGCATCAGTTCAGGCTGGGGTAGGAGGGTGTCCAGCAGCGTTATCTGTGTGGCCCTGAAGCAGCAGTGCTGCTATCGCGCCAGGGCGCCGGCAAAGTCTGTGGTGCCGCCAAATCACAGCTTCCAGAGGCCATAAATCAGCCCAAACACAAAGCGCCAGCAGCCAGAAGGTAAAGCAGACACAGGGAGATTTCTGTGCCACACTTAAAGTAAATATCGTAAGAAAGGACTGAAGTTTGCAAACACTCAGGTTTATGTCAAAATCTCACCAGGCTGATGTGTTACAGCGGGTGACAAACCCACCAGCACAAGAGAGGTGGCAGGGCAGCGACTGCCGATCCCATTGCCCTGCCCCTTCGGAAGGGCAGCAGCTCCCCATCCCCACCGGCCCGTGCCTCAGCAGGGCAGTGACCCGCGTCTCCATCATCCCATCCCTCCTTCTGCCTCATTTTAGGCACCAAAATCCTTCTGCGACTCAGCAGCGCAAGTTGGCGATGCTCAGGCCAGACATAGGAGCGAGAGGCTGCCGACGCGACGGCCTAGGGAATGGCTCTCCAAACCCCCGCGGAGCAGCCCGGCACGAAGGGCACTGCCAGCTGCTCCCGTCCCCAGCCCGGCGTGCGGAGGTTGGGGCAGGGGACACGGGGGGACAGCGCGGCTCTGGAGCTCGGCCCCGCGGGGCCATGCTCAGCCCCGGCTCCGCGCATGCCCTGGCACGGGGAGAGGAGACGCTTCGTGCTGTCACGGCACACGGCGTCGCCGGCCTCGCGCCAGCTCCAGCCTGAGCCCCGCTCCCTGAACTCGGGGAACGGGGAGCTGCGGGATGGATGGGGAGCGGGGAGATGAAACGGGAGCTGGGGGGGATAAAATGGCAGCTGGGGCGGTGGAATGGCAGGGAGGGGAGTAGAATGGCACCTGGGAGCTGGGGGGATGGATGCGGTGGATGGTCGGGGGGATGGAGTGGCACCTGGAGGAAAGGATGGGGAGCCGGGGGGATGCTGCTGCTGCTTTGTGCACAACAGGCCCCTTGCGCAGGGCTCGCTCCCCGCTGTGGGGACCTGCGGCTGGACGTGACCCCGGCCCTGTGCCCCCTCCTGCGGGATTTCTGCGGGTCCCTCCATCGCCCCCTCCCCTGCGTCCGCACCGCTGCTGCTCTCGGGACACCCGGGGGACGCGCCTGCCCGGCGGACCCGCAGTTCCCCCCGCACCCCCGCTGCTCAGACCCCCCCGCGCCTCCGACATCCCCCGATCCTCGGCATCGCCCCCGCACATCCCGCGCCGCCGCCACATCCATCGCCACCCGCCGCGGTCCCCTCCGCACATCCCTCCAGCGCGGTCCCCCCGCCCTCCCCCCCACTATCCCCACACGGTACAGCTCCCCCGGCCCCCGCCGCACTCCCGCCCCCCGTTCCACCGGCCTCATCCCTTTCGTCCCCCGCCGCCCTCTCGGCGCTCCCCGGCGCGCAGCGCTCCGACCCCCCCCCATCCCCGCCGGCGGTACCTGCTCCCGAGGGTCCCGCTTCCATCCCATCCACGCGGGCGCCGCTCCGAGCCGGGGGCCGGGGCAGGGCCGTGCCGGGGGCCGAGGCCGGGCAGGGCCGGGGCCGGTGCCGCAGCCGCCTCACGCCCCTCACGCCGCGCGCACGCGCCGCCGCCGCCCGGCCCCGCGCGCAACAAAGGCGGCGCCCGCCGGCCCCGCCGCCATCTTGGGGCCCGCGGGGAGCCGGAGGAGCCGAGGGGCCGGGGCTCCGCTCGGGACAGCGGGGGGTGCCCAGCCGGGGCCTCCCGCAGCCGGGGAGCGGCGGAGCGCTGCCCGCCCGCCCGCCCGCGCCTCCCGCTGCGCCGTTGCCACAAATATTTATGTCGTGGTTTTTCCCTTTTTTTTTTTTTTGACGCATTTTGTGCGGCCGGGTCGAAGAGGAAGCGCTGTGAACCAGTTCTTGTAGGGGCCGCTGTACGGTCAGCTCCTGAGGTGCCCTGAGCGTCGCCAGGCAGGAGCAGGGCAGGAATTCCCCGTGGGCCCTGCTGCATCTAAATCCATAGAACCGGGCAGAGCATCCCTTTCCCATCCCGTGTCCCACCACCTCCCAGACCCGTCCTTCCCAGGAAGTGCAAATCCCGACCCTGGGCCTCGACTTGTCAGTAACATCATAAACCCCAGGAGCATCATTCCCACAACGAGCCCAGGTGTGTGATCCTGGCTGGGCCATTCCAGGAATCGGTGGAAAAGCCACTGGAATTTAGGCTGTCAAAGCGTTCCCACCTCGTGCTGTTCTCTCAAAGCATGAGAAGCAGCTCCTGCTGTCCCGAGGGAGTGGCTGGAGCAGGACCCAGCCGGGATTTTGGAGTCGGAGCTGCACGGACAGCAAGGCTGTGGCACAGAATCCCGTGCATCACTCAGCCCTGGGTTCCTGAGGTTTGATCCAAGAGGTCTTTGCATCAAGTTTGGAAGACACCTTGGGGTTTGAGCTCCTCAGGTTTCCATGAGGCTGAGCAACCTCAGTGCCAAAGTCCCAGGATCTGCCCTGCAAACGGAGCCAACACCTGATGCAGGGCTGCAGAAGGTGCCGGGGATTTCAGACAATCCTGTCCCGGTTTCAGTCACAGCTCCCACGCTCTGGCCTCCTCCAAAAGCTTTTCCTGTCCTTTCTGCAGTATTTATAGTGCAGCGCAGCTGTCTGAGGAGACAAACCCTCACCTCACATAGAGAAGATAAAGCAGCCAACCGCTCTTGTACTCATTGCATCTCTCTGATATAGAATCCCCTCTCCAGGCAGGTACAGTCCATTAACACCAAATTTTCTCTGTAATTTCCCAAACATTAAAAAATAGGCCCATTCTGAACCCCGCCCCTGGGGTTTGCAATTTCAGCTTCCTTTAGGATCCTGGGAGATGTCACCCATACATATTTCTGTAACTTGCTAACTCTTAATGCATCAGAAATAGACATATTGTGGTAATGAGTTCCACAGGTGACACATTGTGTACAAGTTTTAATTAAAAGTCAAATAAGACATTTGTTTACAGGCAACAGTATTGGTTGCTCACTCTGTACATTGCATTTATTGGACAGCAATAAGAAAAAACAGAACATTTGGCACGAGAATGCCAATTTTTTTTTATTATTATTATTATTATTTTTGGACACATGAACACAAAATATCCCTGCAGGCTAAAAAAAAAAAAAAATACATTGCAATTGTACACAACCAGCATCTTATCTCGACACAGGGCTGTGAGCCCCAGGACAGTTTAGAAAGTACCTCGTATTGCTAGAGACATACATCCAGCCCAAAGTTAATAAAATACCATTTGAAACATTACAAGTCTAACAATATAGAAACCAAAAAATTACATCAGAAGTCAAACTGAACAAATGCAAACATTTTACATTGAAGTTGCAGCCTCTAGACATAGAAATATGAAAATGTCAATAGCAAGGTCTAAGAAAATCTGTAAGTGATATTTAGTGCAAGATCTTTCCTCCAGTGCACAGGGAAAGAGCCTCGCAGTGGATCAGGATCGGGATGGATCCAATGCCCTCCGGCCCTGCCTTCTGAAAATGAAAGCAGTCACTCCCTCGCTATTGAGCAAGAAAACTCCTACAGCACATCCACAAAGGGGTTGGGGGTCAGGGCTGTCAGACACCGGCTCTGAACGAGGGCTCGTCCCCATCCGAAGGGCCGAGCAAGGGTGGACACGGGACATCCCGTCCACCGACCTCTGCGCCCTTTGGATGTTGCTCCGGGCACGACCCTGGGTAACTCACAGGAATACAAGAGCCAGACTGGTGGAGAGAGGCTAACTAGGGATTGCCAGAGCTTGTTCGGAACTCAGCAGGGACAAAGCAAGCAGAACCGGGTGGAAAACAGGATTTCTGCCCCCTCCCCCCCCTTTTTAAATATATATATTTTTTTTATATATATCAACCACCCCCTTCCCCAACTCTTTGAACTTTGCTACATTTAAAATCTTTCACACCACAGAGCTAAACAGTGGCCAACAGGCTTTATTTATAAAAAAACCCCAAAAAACAAAAATCAAAACACCCTAAAACTACAGCTACAGAATGCACATCTTCCCATTGATTGACACATGCAGAACGAGTCACTCAGGCCCACAGGGCTCACCCAGGTCCTCAAGTCCTCCAGACTTGGGCTCAGACCTGCCTAGGGCAGCACTGCTGCAACTTGGATCCTGAACTTCAGTGCTTTCCCCCCAAAACTCCAGCCCTGTGCCCGGGGTGGGCTCACACCAGCCCTGCACAGGTGCTGGCCCAGGGCTCGCCAGGGGCTGATGCTCCACCTGGTCTGAGGTCAAATATCCAGTCACAGGCAAACCAAGGAGAGGCTCTCCCTTCCCTCAGTCTCAACCAGGAGTGCTTGGCACTGGACAACTAATTGGTGATAAAGTTCATTTTTTATGCACCCTTGTTAAACCAGCCCCATTCCTAGTGCACAAACTCAAATCAGGGATCTTGGATCCTACCACCTCCAACAGGTGCTCAGGTGCTTTTCAAGGTGCCAAAGTTCTCCGTGTGTGTTGGGTCAGTCAGAGTTCACTCTAAAAAGGGTTTTTGTGTCTTCTCCCTGAACGAGTACTGAGAAAAGCAGCGGTCAGTCTCCCACCCACATGTCCTGATTTTATTACACAAGTGAGGTATTCTTTAAAAAAAAAGTTAAAAAACTAAAAAGAATCTTTTTGTTTTTTCAATCTAAACCTGTCCTGGCACATGCAGGGGCAGGGTTCACTTCAGTCCCATTTTCAAAAGAAATGAAAAGAGGTTAAACTTAATTTATGAGACGAACTACTGGCAAGGAGGTTAAAAAACTGTTTGAAGATGTTCAGTGTACTCTGGTACAACTGAAAACAACAGCATTTAGAAATGTAAACTTTCATTTATTTACAAGCTTAAAGACTGAAGGAAACAGCATTTCCTATTGCTGAAATTTGGAGGGGGCTGGTTCCTAAGCTTTGGGACAGCAGACAACTTAGCAGCAAACCCCACACAAGTATCAGAGACCACAGTGCAATCCTTGGGCTTCTCAAACTCCTCCTCAGTTTAGGAATAAGATTTAATCTGCACTAACTCAGGTATACAATAAGGAATCTAGTCTTAAATTACTACGTTCATGGATTACAGGAATACCAGGGAAACCAGGTCCCTGTTCTGGATTGCAGGTTGCAGCTGAAAAAAGCCAAGCAGATTAAAAACCCTAATTTCTAGGCTGGGACAGAATCAGCATTTGAGACTCACACGGGTTCAACATGCTGTAAATGCAGTTGTGTGGGCAACCCAGATTCCCAGGAAAAAAAACAGTTCAAAATGCTGGTACAAGTCCTCAGGTTGCCTGTCACACAATACATTTTGACTGTACACATTGGCCTTTCCTACATGGAACACCCAGTTTCCAAGCTTATAAAAAATGTTGTAGACAGGACACCAACAGTGAATATAAAACAGTTAAAAATAATTCTTAAAAAAAGCATGGAAATGCGTCTTTTCTAATTTGTTTCAGAAACTGCCAAATTGTGTGTTCAGAAAACGACACGAGAATGTTGGTTAAACTCATGCACAATCCTCAGCTAGAAAATTACACTGTTGGGGGGGCTTAAAAAACAAAGATTTATTGCCAAAGTTAAACCTTCTATGAGAAAAAAGTTTTAAAATCACTTAGATTTATCAAACCACACAGCAGCATAAAGTGGGCACTTTTGTAAAAGTTTGCAAAATACCTAAAAGCTAAATTTTTTTTTTGTTTTATCATTTTTAGAGGGGGGAAATGATGGTTCAGTACTTGTTACGATACCATGGCAGTATTATTTATAACCATTATCATTAAAATCTACTGACAGGCATCACTATTAGTTATATTACACATTCACAGAACAAGAACCACCTATTAACTCGCAGTATAGTGCAATTGCTTTGCAGCCCAAGACTGCAGAGATTAAAAAGATAATTAGTAAAACTGACAAAAAACTGCAATACCTGTGAAAGTTATGTTTGTTAAAAGGCATTTTACAGTAGTGAAGTCTAAAATCTCCATTAAAAAATCTATGGCCCCACACGACAGAAGGATTACAGAGAGCTGGATAAAACATTTTGCCATCACGTCATACTCACGAAGCAGGGCACGGAGACAGGGCAGCAGTCACTGTCAGCTCATGGGATGAGGAGAACTGAAAAACCACAGCTAGCAAAAGATTCGATAGAAACCTTTCGTGCCAAGTCCTTGAAAAATTTCAGGATGATCGGCCTTTGCCCTTTGAGGTAAAAATTCGGTCCAATGCATCAGAAAAGACAAGTCTATGGATTTCTAGTACAGAAAACAATGAAACAAATGGCTCAATTGTGTTGGTGCATCAGACGTTGCAGTGAAGAACAGATTCAGTGCGACTGTCCGGAGCTGCTGGTAGTGGGCAGTCCGAAATCCCCCGGCCCTGGATAGAGCAGGAGGCTTCCAAACACTTCAGGACTGCATGGGTTGTTGTTTTGCCTCATCTTCCCAGGTGCTCTCAAGCGAAATACATGGTGTGCTGGGTGTCGTGGTGGATCTGCACGGCCTTGGCCAGCGCCTGCGGATCACGGCCGTTGCTCTGCCCCGACACGTGGCTGCCCTCAGCGCTGTGAGCAGACACACACCCGTGAACAACTGGGACAAGCGGCACAGCTCAGCTTCACTACCTGCCTACCAGGAGGACAAGGCCATTCCTTACCTGTCATGATCCTTGTCCACAAGATGGTACCTGGCCCGAAAGGCCACCAGCCTGGCGTAGTAGGCGGGCGCGGGGATGGAGACGGAGCGGGTGCAGCGCACGTACGTGTGGCACAGCTGGTACGTCAGCAGCTGCAGCTCGTCTGCTGTGAAACAGTTGTCATCCCACAACACCTGGTAGTGGGAGGGCCGGCTGGTTCCCTGCAGAGAACAGGTGAGCAGTCAGCTGGAGAGCAGCAGCAAGCACAGAGGTGGTACCTGCAGGCTGCACCTTCCAGCAGGCACCGACACGCTCTGAGTCTGCCAAGCGACAAACAGAAGTGACAATTCCCAACAACTACAAGGATTTAGTCCCACAGCTTGAGGGCTACAGAGCTGGCATTACCTGAATTCCTGCATGGCTACAGAGGTAAAAGTCAAATTCAGAGGGATGTGTGATGGTGCTGTCCACAGTAGTGCCTGCTGGTACGTTGCCACTTTTACCCACCTAGTGAGAAAAGTTTATTGTTAGTCCATGGGCTTTTTTGGAAGTGACCCAAAAATGCCTTCAGAGGTAGGCTCTATTGAAAGCTGCTGGAAAATTTACTGCTCAAAAACGTGAAAAAACATTAAGGTCGTTTACATAGCAGGAATGAAAATGTTCTCTGTGAATTCATTTTTAGAAACTTCACCAAATCCAGCTGGTGTGTCATCAGAGGAAAATAAAACCCTTGCCAGCACCATTAAAACTGCAGAGTGGGATAAAGCCTACACAAGTAATTCAGGATCTGAAAATGCAGATTCCTGAGATAAATTTATTTCGTACCCTTGTTTGCCCTCACACCCCGGAGATCTGGGTTTTTAAGCAAACCTCAGATCAAGCGCTTCCCTAAAGAAGGTTCCTCAGCTGGCCTGTGGATTTGTGGCACAGGCACATCTTAGATGCACCTGGAAACAGAACAGGGAACAGAGTGAACAGTGAGGTCAGCTCATCATCAGGAATCCTGGACTATAAAAACCTAGGATACAGTTCCAGGTACACAAATACTGCATACTGAGCACACCTATTCCAAAAGGGGGAACAAGCTGTTCCATCTGATGTAGAGCAATAAAAAAGGGAGGAACTGGTTATTTTGCTAGAGAAAGCCTGTTACCACCCAGTACTGCTGCTGCTTGTACAGCTTTAGTGGGCAAGACAGATCCCACCCCACTGAATAAAACAATCCCACTTTCCTGTGCCATCACCTCCCCCTCATGGAATCAGTACTTGCCCTTTCAGTTTTGTCGGCACAGAACAGCCTGGTGTGATGCCTTTTCTGCACAACAATGTAGGTTATTCCTGGCCTATAATCTTCTTCCAAACTAATGCAGGCCTTCCGGATGGCAATCAGCTCTGGCCAAGCTACCTACAAGCAGAAGATTTAACTATTATGTGATGAATTCAGTAGGTATTTGATTGCTTTTTTCCCTGTGTACAAATGCCACATAGTAAGGAACATGATCAGATGGGTAAGTGTACATTGTGCTTGCCCAGGACAATTGAAGGAAACTTAATTTTTCCAGTAACAAATATAACCTACATAAATAAATATATTTTTTCAAGGGCCAATCCCTTATAATCCACGTAACTATATATCAATCCCTTTTCACAAGCAGCAAAAAATTATCAGACAACACCTGTTTCATCTGTCCTTCCGACACTCCCCCTCTGTAGTAAATGATCCTCGTGGGCTTGAAACGAGTGGATTTGTAGAACTGGATCAACAGCTCCCGCACCATGTTGGTCAGGTCCTGGATCACCTCCTGGCTGTAGAGCAGCTCCTGGGAGGTCTCCTGGCGCGAGGTCTGCACGCGCACCGTGGCGCAGTAGCGGCTGGGGTGCCCGTCCATGCTGCCCACCACAGCTGCGATGGATGGCTTCTTCCCATCCCCGGCGGGAGGGTGAGTGACATCTGCTCCCAAAAAGATCACTGGCTGCTGGAACACCGAGGGCCTGTTTGATAAGATTAAGGTTTTTTAGTTAGAATCACAGAATCCCAGAAGGGTTTGGGTTGGAAGGGGCCTTAAAGCCCATCCAGTTCCACCCCCTGCCCTGGGCAAGGACATCTGCCACTATCCCAGGCTGCTCCAAGCCCTGGCCAACCTGGCCTTGGACACTGCCAGGGATGGGGCAGCCACAGCCTCTCTGGGCAACCTGTGCCAGGGCCTCGCCACCCTCACAGGGAAGAATTTCTTCCTAATCTCTAACGTAGACCTACTCTCTTTTAGTGTGAATCCATTACTACAGTCCCTCTTCAGCTTCCTTGTCAGCCCCTTCAGATACCGGAAGGTGCTGTGAGGTTTTCACACAACCTTCTCTTCTCCAGGCTGAACAACCTCAACTTTCTCACCCTGACTTGAGAGGAGAGGTGCTTTAAGCCTCTTATCGACTCATAATAATAAATAAGAAGAGCAAAGGAAGGAGGGCCACAAACAAAAATAAAAAATTACAGCTGAGAAAGGTGCATCCAAAGCACAGAACAGAACTAAAACCTGTCAGAATCTTTAAGGATGAAGTTCGCTGCCTCAAGCACTTACAGTCCAGAAAGAACAGAAAGTGACAAGGACAGAGTCAAAGGCAGACCAAGTTACAAGCATTGATTCCAAGTCACTCCTCCTCACTCCTTCTCTTTCAATTTGGAAGCAAACACAGGATGCTTTAGGAGGTGGCAAGAGGAAAAAGTAGACTGAGTGAATCCAAAAGCAGGAAAGAGACAGGAAAAAAAACCTTGGTGAGCTTGGTGGCTCTGACTGCTGGATGGCTCTGACTCCCCTTGGCTCAGGGCTTACTGGGAACACTCCAAATGCAGACATATCCTCCACTGTCCACTCCAGACTGTGGGAATTTCTAAAGCGTGTTTTATTTTGAAAAGTATCATTTTAGCAAACACAACAAAACAACACCATTTTCCTTGACAATGCAGACATTATGAAGAGCTTTTGATTGACTCTTACCTTTGATGAGGTACCAGCACATTGTTGATTCCCCCGAGCTTGGCATTGATCTTCAGACACAGGTTAGACAGCGTTTGTGGTGAGGTTTTGACCACGTTCTTTACCTGAACACACTGTGTGGCCATGCCTAGAAGAGTGTCTCCAACCCGCTTGACTTCAGCTGTGACAGAAAATAAGGCAGTGGTTCCTGCTTGCTCTTTTTTCAAATGTTACTGTAACTTAGATCCTTGAAACTTCACTGATAAAGGTTCAGTTTGCTCTTTGGTAATACAAGTTCTCCAATCAGGCCTGACAAACCAGCTCCAAAACACCCTTTTAAAGAGAACCCATTACCTCCTCTGCCTCCTTCCTGCCACCCACTTGCAGTACAACTCCTGATCACTTTACAGCCCCTTCTCCATACCATACACAGGCGTCTTCCCAGGCAGAATCACCACGATGAGCTGCAGGCCAACATAAGTCAGCTTTAAGTGTTTGAACATGGGCTCCACGCTGTCTGCACCCTGGGCGTACTTGCAGAAGCAGGGCTGGCCCTGGATCGGCATCCCGGCGTCCTTGGAGATCTTGCGCAGCTGGTCTGTGAAACTCCTGAAATAGAAGTGGATTTGTCCTGGCCTTTTCACTATGGTTCACTCATCAGTTTTATCAACCAGATCTAAGCTATTTCTGCTATTTCACAGCACTACAGTAATTATTTTTTAGCAATTCTATCCCCATCAGGAACTCGCTAACATGACTCTAATTCTCTCTGAGGAAGGTCATCAGCTTCTGTAATTTTACAAGCCTTACAGAAAGAGACATCTGAGATGAACATCCTGAGGCAGATTTCCAAACTAATACTGATGCTCTGGTAAATTTTTACTTATCCACCTAATTTATCTGAGCATTATTGCAACCATGATTTTTACCAACCAGTGGTTCACACAACCTCTTTCTTTAGGATTCTGTAGGGTAATTTGAAGGGCAGGGGAAAATCAACTTATACCACAAATCACTTTTCAGAAACATGAGAAAAACACACCTTGCAATAGAATCCTGAATAAATAGGAAAATACTTACTTCAGCAAGTCTTCTCTGCATTGTTTTTGAGGAGCAAAACAGGCAACAGCCCAAACTTTAATCTCAATGCCAGCATAGAACTGTTTCCCTCTCATGTCCCACACGCCTTGGTTTGGTGTGGCCACAGTCTTGTTCTAGGTAAAAACCAAAGGCAAACTAGAAATAAAGTACTGCTCTGTTTTGACTGTAGCCCACCAGAAGAAGCCTCATGAGAAGATACACAAAACATCTCAGGAATTCCAATCACCTCAGGATAAGGAGTTTTACAAAACGTGGAAACTCACCCTGCCTCCATACTGCAGCATTGGGGCTGGCAGAACCCTGCCTGTCAGCTCTGTCATTTCGTTATGGACAACAATTCCAAACTCCTTCAGATACGGATCAGGCCCACCAACCATACTGTTACTCTTCACCTGGGGACAAGACAAGTATTGATGTCACTACACTAAAGCTTCAGGTGACTCTGCCCTCTTTGCCATCAACAGCCTTTCTGTTTAGATGGGATTTGTTTTAACCAAGACAGATTTTTTAAATTCTCTCTTGGTCATGTTGCTCATCATCACCTGCTCCAATGCTCTGGAAATGTCATGAAAAGTGACAACACAGACTGTGCAGCTGGAAAAATACTCACCAGTCTGCTGATCTCCTCCTGCCTGTCTGGGGCAGACCTGGCTGTTGCTTTTATCATGGTCGATGTCTGATTGTCTGTCAGCTTCTTGATGCACCTCTGGCCAGCCACGATGTTACACACCTGCACAGGAGCAGGGAGAGGTGCTGTGACACCATTTAACAGAGGACACACCACAGTGCAGGACTCGGATCCTTACCTCCAGCGGCAGGTACGTGTGTTTCTGTTCCTGTCCCACTTGGAGACAGGGCAGGTGAGGGTATTTCAGCTGCAGACTGTACTTCTGCTTAAAATACTGAGCTACTGTGCACTCCATGGCCTGCCCATTCTCCAGCTGCAGAGGGAACCTAGAAATTATGTTTGTTCTGGTTAGACTATGTCAGATTTTTTTAAAGGAAAAAATGGTATAAAAAACCTATTCCAGACTATCTTTAGCAAAACTCTATTTTCCTTAGTTACTGGATCTCTTCTTTATGAAAAGATTTTAGTCTATATACTGAATTTCTCATATTTTAGCTATTTTAAAAATGGGAGCTTTTGACAACTGTATTTAAAAGCCAGGATATAGCTCAATTTTCCTGGGTTGAAGGAAATAAAGCAGTGGTCAAAACCCACATTATTCCTCTACTCCACTAATACTAAACATGCCTGTAAAGCCACACAGCTGCTTCACCTCCAGAATCAACTATTCCTGCATAAACAATATACCAAATATATTCCAGGTATATTTACTAGGTTGAAGATTTTAAGAACTGTCAGGCAGTGCTTGATACGTACGTCTGGTGACTGGCTGGTCGCCGGGTAACGTTGCAAACTCGGTATTTTCTCTTCATCTGGCCACAGTGGGTAACCTCTACTTTTAGACCTGAAAACCCAACAGAAAATAAATTCAGGGACAGGAATCACCTTTGAGGAGGATGAAGGCAAAAAGGAATGGCCCAGTTCCTCATGTGCCTTGCAAATTTTCATTGCGATGCAATATGAGCAGGTTTCAGTATTTTCTTGCAGCAGCTTCAGGACAAGCTTTTACCTCTGATTTCTTTGGTAAACTTGACACGCTGGGAGTCTGTCAGAGGCTTGCTTTGTTCACTGATGTTCTGGATGTCCAAGACCTCGCACATGAACTCAATGATAGGCTGGGCACGATAGAAAGCAGTCGCTGACACTAAGATAAAAAGATAGGACAATTAACTGAGAAGCACAAAGAACTCTGTTACATGAGTGAGACAGAATCTCCTACACACCATCGATGTTGAGCATCATGTTCCACATGGCAGGACGGACCGACTGGTGGAAACCAAACCAGACCTCCCTGCCCCCTCCCAGGGGGTGGTAATAACCTTCAGGAGGGGAGAAGAAGGAGCGACCCACAGGGGTGTACCTGAAAAAAATCAGAGAATTAATACTCTGATCATTTCTTTCTGATATACTTTTTACATTCACACCTATAGTGTTTAAAACACATTTCTACAGCATGTTGTAACTGTCAGAGCTCACTCATGGCAAGCACATAAAGCCTTTTCTGACAGTGCAGCTGGAAAGGGTACCGCAAATTCCTGTTAGAAACATGACCAGCAGACACAAGGCCTTAGTTCAGATCACATTTCCCTGTTCTAGTGCAAATTTGTAAGGCAGGTGTTGAATTACATGGCTGTATCCCTCATCCCTTCTACCACAGAGGTGTAATGGGCAGCAGAGCCGCAGCAAGGAATAACTAACACAAATGTTAAGATGGATAGAAGACATACCCAGTCAGGAAGGCCCCACAGGTACCCACCTCATGGAGGGAAGGTGCCGTGTGATTACATCCAGTGCCTGTACAGAATCTTCAGGAACTTCATTCAAGTGCCCTGCCAGAGCTTCCAGCAGCATCTGAAGGCTGACGACTGACACCCACTGAATGGAAACCTTAAATGTCTGGTCCTTCCCCTCTCCTGGAAGTGTAACCTCCATATCCACCTGCCATGGGCACAAGAGAATTAAGCACAAGCTTTTGTTATGGATTGCAGACAGACACAACACTCAGCAATGGTACAGTTTTCTCCTAGGTGTCCTCTGAGTCTGTATTTTTGATGATTAGTTTGGGTAATGACCTTAAAACATTACAATTGGTTCCCTCAGGACTTTGAAAGTTTGTCATTTATTCATGTGAGAAACTGCACTGAAGTATCTTTAAATGTAAATTTTAAGCAGTAATTAGTATGGTGACATCAAAGCTCTGGAGAACGGTGAGTCATTTTTTTAAGTCAGCCAATTAATAGCAAGATGTTTTGTGAACCAAATGGGAAGGCAAGAAAACCTTTTGGTCAAAAAGGAGACTCGCTGGGAAACACAAATCTCAAGAGTTCTGGCACAGCACTTGGGATGACTCTCACACCCCACAGCCCAGGGGAAACTGTGACCTCATCCTGGGCATCCCCCATGGCACAGCAATGACCAGATCCCTTGGGAGATCAGTAGATGGGGTGAACTTTTGTTTAGAGCTCGGGTCCACGTGCAAGGCAGGAACAGCTGATCCAGTTGTTCCCATGGAACAGGAGGATGTATCTCCACAATGCAGCCAAACCCAACCAAAGCCATCGTCAGCTACAACGACTTTATCATTCAGCAACAGAACGAGGGTCAGAACAGAGAAAAGGGATGTTCCCATCAGGGTGAAAGGAAAATAATCTCCTTGCAGCTTATAAGAGCACAACGTAGTTCTCACGTCTCGTGATATTCTCCAGCTGAAGAGCTGGGAATTAAAAACCCAAAGACACAAACTTCAATAAAACACCAGTGAGCTCTTAGAGACCCTAACTGGCCCTGCCAAGACTACACCAATAGGTGTGACAGTGTTTTGGGTTTATGTCAATAAAAGAACACTTTTCCAATGACACTGTAAGTTTTCCCATAGAAACTTAAGGCAACACTTACTCTGTCCCTGCCAATGGGTAAGGGGTGTGCTGTGTACATGTTCCTCTTCCCATCGTACCCAGGCTGCCGATCCCCAAATATCTGCATCTTGAAGTGCCTCACCATCGTATCCACCACCTCCCTAGGGAGTGATTCATTGAGTTAAGTGGAAGAACAGAAAATTCAGTAATGGGCTAACACAATTCAAAAGTCTGTTTTTCACTTTTTCTTAAAGGAGCAAGATATGAAAAACAATAATGCACGAGAGCACCCCCAGGTCACACCAGGAGCTGTAAAAGTCACCTCCAGGTTAAGACACAGGTGGCACACACAGGTGTCTGTACAGGTATCTGTACTGTCAGCAGAGCTACAGCCAAAACTGGCAGAGGAATCTGGAGAGATGTTCGGACACAGGAGCAGACAAAAACACCTGCCTTGGGGTGGGTAGGAGCACTCTGCGGATTGATCCACATGCGTGGACTCCAAAATCTACAAGCTGAAATACGTTCCCTCAGCTGCTACACGTTTGTGTAACAGACTGTGGAACAATTACCAGGGACATTCACTTGTAGACTGTAAAATAAAACCAGCTGGAGGTCAATGCTCAGTACATTTCCCAGAGCCTTCCAGATTATGGGCCAATTGCGACACATCTTCATAAAAATAAGAATATTATAATTCACTGAAAGGCAGCTGCTGACCACAGTACAAACACAAACAGGCCTTTAGCAGATGGAGAATTCCTAGGATGCACAGCTTTCTTACATTCAGGTATATACAGCTAATTTAAATCAGTAAACCTTCATTAAATAACTCCTACCTGTTGACTCTTCGGGGGCGTTTCTCTGGTTTGATATCTACATCATAGTGATAAACATCTATCTTGGGGATCTGAACCTGGAAGTGGTTGGCCAGGAGACGGATGGGTTTCCCAACAGTGCCCAGGCCTGGGCGACGCGGCGGCTGGAAAAGGCTCGTTGGGGGCCCTAGGAAAGTCAAATAAATATGTATGAGATGGGATGGCTCACTCCATGCACCTCTCAGGTGCGCTATGGGTGACTTTTTGACTGGGCAGGAAGAAATCTTAAGCTTTCCGAGGTTGCAAACAGAGGCGTTCAAAGAGGCTCAGCCTTCCAGCTGCTCAGAACTTCAAGGTAAAAAATGTGCTCCCTAAAGCATGTATAGGTAGGTGCCATAAATAATTCTTAAATTTTTAGTGGCATTTATTCATGACTGTGGTTAGGAACTTCACAGAGTCCTGACAGGGAATGCAACCATACAAATATTATGTATTTTCACGTAATGCAAAGATAAATACATCCCAACTTCCATTTCCAGAACAAACCAACAGCCACAAAAGCCACATTTTGTCATTGTTTTCACTACAGGCTTGAAGTTCAGATGTTAGTGATCCAATTTAAAATTCCAACGGAAAGACAGGAGTGAGGAAAGGTTCAGGCTTTCTTCTAAATAGAAGGATAAGGGAGAAAGCATTAGACAGGTACGGACTCCTACAGACGTGGAGGAGGTATTTTATTGGGACAAAAAAGAGCTTCAGGAACAACTCTAAGGAGGAAATTATTAGAGGTCTGGAAGCATTACTCACATGCAAGCTGGTCACTAGGGAAGCCTTCAGTTACCCTCCTCAAAGTCTTAAGATCTGAGATACCACGTTAACGAGATTAAACTGACTATTTTTTTAAATCAATCACAGCCTCAGCTGACACTGCACATAAAGCAAATGACATTGGTATATTTTCATGGGTTTGTCTATATCTGAGCAGGGCTCAGTGTGATCAAAGTGTCTTCCCTCTGTTGTAGAGTAGCAAAGGAGAGGGCAAGAAGTCTCACTAGAATGCAATAATAAACCTATCATAAAACTCAGGGCAAATTTAGCATCCATGTAAGACAAAGGCTCAGAGTTTGTACCAGGAGAGAGGAGAGGTAGGTGACTCCTATTTGAGTACACTTCAGGGTGCAGCAATAAACTTTAACACAATCATAAACTAAACCCAGGACCAAATCCCAGGAGATTCCACACCAGATTTACAAGCCATCCACTGGCTACTGCATTACCAAATAAAATTACCAACCTGAGGACACCAGCCCTGGAATACTTTTCAGCAGAAGGAACACAGAGCATGTAAGCAGCTGAAGCCCACTGCCACATCAGCTCTGCAAAGCCACAGTGGCAGGGGGCTGTCGGAGACAGACACCCCATAGGACACGCTCCTGGTTCCGCACCAGCCTGACAGATTGTGCTCTGTCACAGTCAGACCAGTTGTGGGGTACAGTTAAGTGTTTAAAAAAACTACAACTGCCTTGACAAGCATGAATCATTGAGGGCAATCAAAGTTTGCTGTGCTTATTTGGATACGAGAGATGATCCATTAATCCCATGCTAATTAGTCTGAAGGAAGTGCAGGCACTGACCTCCTGCAAGAGATTAAATGACAACTATATTTACCCATTTTCCTGCCTTGGTATTGACAAGTTCTGCAAACACGCACAGCAACGCTGTCCTCTGTTCTGTCCAAAGGAGATAAAACTTACATCTCCTCCTTCCGAAAGTTATTTCTCAAAGGATTCCAGAGAATCAGCTAAAAACTGTTTTCCCATTTGAAGGCAGGCTGCCCTGGCATCACAGGATTTTTATCTGATCAGCCTGACTAGGGTTGTATGTGCTGTTATATTTTAATTTCTCCCATCCCACAATCATTACGTACTAAGCACCTCAACCGAGTTGCTTCAGACAGGAAGCAGTTTTCAAAACTGAAAGAGGATCTGCTTCTCCAGCTGGAACTCAGGGAGGCCACGATACATCACACACATACAGCAGGCTCTGAGTCAGCCCTCACTACCTCAAACTCTGGATTCTTCTGGAATTGCACCTTTGTGTCAATAACCGTTTTCTATCACACCAAAATTAACATCACTTCGATTATACCAATCGTTTGAATGGGAACTTGATGGGTCAGGTGTACAGGCCACCGAGGGCTAGAAATACATCCTGCAGGCATTTGGTAGAAGAATAATCATGGAATAAGACACAAGCAGGAAAACACCACATGCAAAAACCCACCAATATTTAAGCGAACTTTGTTAAAGAAATAAACAACCGTATTTTCAGACAGTATCACCTTAAACTCTCAGAAATGGCTCAATGTCAAACATAAAACTTATCATTGCACAGGTTGCAGGGCGCACATCTCTGTGATACCAGAGCCCTGCCTGTCCCCGTCCCCTCGCTGTCGCTGTCCCGCTCCTAGTCCCGTCCCGTTCACCCCGGGGACACCGAGACGCGTCCCCCGGTAGCCCCGGCAGCAGCGGGGCCGTGAGGGCATCCGCAACCCCCGCGCAAAGTTTCGCGACCCGCTGCGGCTCCTCCGCACCAGGCAGCGCCGGCGGCTCCGAGCGGGCCCCGCTGCTGCCGGGGCGCCCCGCCGGGCCCGCGGCCTCCTTCCCCCGCTGTCACGGCCCGACAGGCCGCGGCCCCCGCGCCCCCCCCGCGGCTCTCACCGGGTCCCAGCGCCTCCATGGCGGCGGTGGCGGCCTCGCTGCTCTCGCCGCCGGCCCCGCCGCCCGCCCCGGGCCCCGCCGCCGGCCCCGCCGCCGCCGCGTAGCGCTTGATCTCGGGAATATTGGCGGCGGGGTGGGGGTCCGGCGCGGACACGGGGGCGGCGGGGCGGGAGGCGGAGGCGGCCGAGGAGGAGGATGAGGAGGAGGCAGCGGGGGCGCGGCGGGGAGCGCTCCCCGCGTTCCGCTTCCCCGAGCGGCGGCGCGAACAATCCCCGCGCTGCGCCCCCGCCGAGCCCGCGCGCGCCCCCGCCGCCGCCAGCACGCGCCCGAGCGCGCTCCCGGGACGGGGATGAGGAGGAGGAGGAGGAAGAGGAGGAAAAGGAGGAAGAGGAGAAGGGAGGGAGGAAGAGGCCGCTCCGCGCTGCCCGGCGCCGCCGGCTCGCGCACGCGCGCCGCCCCCCCCGCCCGCGGGAGCGCGCACGCCTCCCGCGCGGCCTCGCGGCCGCAACAGGTGGCGGCTCTGAATCACGGAATCCCAGGATATTTAGGGTTGGAAGGGACCTTGGCAGATCATCCAGTCCAACCCCCCTGCCAAGGCAGGGTTACCCGGAGCAGGTAACAGGAACGCGTCCAGGTGGGGTTGGAATGTCTCCTAATAGGGAGACTCCACGCCCTCCCCGGACACCTGTTCCAGTGTTCGGCCACCTGCAACACGTTCCTCCTCACGTTAAGGCGAAACGTTGTGTTTTCGTTTATGGCCATTGCTCCTCATCCTGTTGCTGGGCATCACCGAAAAGATCATTTTCAGTGGTATCCAGCAACAGGATGAGGAGCAATGGCCATAAACTAAAACACTTCCTCAACATGAGGAAGAACTTTCCATGAGGGTGGCTGAGCACTGGAACAGGATGCCCGGGGAGATCATGCGGAGACATTCCAAACTCAGCTGGATGCGTTTCTGTGTCACCTGCTCTGGATAACCCTGCCTTGGCAGGGCATTGGACTGGATGATCTGCCGAGGTTCCCTCCAACCCCAACAATTTTGTGATTTGGTGAGAAGAGTCCGGCACCATTCGCTTGGCACCTGCCTTTGAGATATTGGTATGGATTGAGCCTTCCTTTCTCCAGAATAACCAGGCCCAGCTCCAACAGTCTCTCCTCATGAGATGCTCCAAACCACCCATCATCTTTGTGGCCTCTGCTGGACCCCCTCCAGTAGCTCCTTGCCTTTCTTGTCCTGAGGAGCCCAGAACTGGACACAGCAATCCAGATATGCCTCACTAGGGCTGAGTGGCAGGACTCCCTCCCAAACCTGCTGCTCTTCCCAGGGTGCATCCCACGCATGTGGCCCTTCCAGAGCTGCCTCAGTAGAGGTGAGAGCTGCTGCCCATGGGGCACCAGGAAGGAGGGAATTGTCTGTACCTCCGCTGTTCCTTCCCAAAACCCGACACCTGTTTGCAGGTTTAATAATTAACCCAGAACTCCAGCACGCTCCGTGACAGCTACCCTGATGGTGCCTGCCCGCCCACAGTGGTGCCACTCCAGCTTTGCCAGTCCTCCACTACTCCCCAAAACCATGAAATTCTCCCTACCCAATTAATGACACCCTGAATAACTCCCAGTACCAGCTAAACAGCCCCAGTGGGGTTTAAAACACCCCAAAAAACCAGGATTTGTACAAGTCAAATTTGTGATTTGTGAGCCACAGCACTGAACCTCTCAGGGCTGTGACCACCAGCCCTTGAGGTGCTCCCTGGACACAGAATGGCTGATGATCCATCAGGGCTGGAGACCCATGAGCTGCTGGCACAATCATCGACAACACCTAGGAGCTGTCTGGGAAGCACCGGCAGTGGGAACCAGCTGTGTTCCACTGAGCAGGACATTCAGCCCCTGAGTGCACCTTGCCATGGCCACAGCCCCTTATCCTCACAGACAGTAAATTTGTCTTCTGTTAAAGAGACAACACTTCCAGCCATGTGCCATTAAATAAAGGGCCTGGGGACTTTTTGCCTTTTTAAGCAGTTTATGCTAGTTTAGCGAGCTGCTCCCTTGTGCACCCCCTGGGTTCTGTTTAAGCAACAGCTCTCTGCTGACTCATCAGAATGTCAGAAGTCAAAACATTTTATAAATAATAAATGCCTAGTCCACTTTATTTGCCTTTTTTTAACCTGTGGGGCTGATATTTTCCAAGTTAAAACATCAAAATCTATTTTAAAATGAAATGAAATCTGAGATTCTCATATAGATCTGAGATTCTCTCATAATTCCCTGACAGCAGCTGATGAACACCTGAGGAAAAAACCAGTTTTACCAGACCAGTAACAAACTCCACAGTGTCTGGCAACATTTCCATGCTACTATTCGGCATGTCTATGTATAAAAAACACGTATGTAGGGCTACACAAATAGTAGGTTAAAAAAAAACTCCACCAAAGATACAATCTCTGTCTCAAGAAATCTGCAACACAAAGGCTCAGTCCTGTAAGATGTTGAGTGTGATAACTAAAGCCTTTACTTACTGCATTATAAATTCAATTAACTTGATAAATATTACACACATATTGAGACATCCCAACTGCCACAGCAGTCAGAACCTTATTTCTCTATGTTAACCCATCCTTTTATTGAAAACAGCACATTTCCATGGGGAAGACTGGATTTGGGAACGACAGACCAGAGTTATGACAGGATTAGTTCTGAAAATTTGCTTCTAAACGCCTCATCTGATCCAAGTTGGGGAAGGAGTATGTTATTTAATAAGAAACAGATTCCTAAACCAGCTTTTATAATATAAATATCTTAATATGGTGCCCGATCCAGTGCTAAAAGTCTGTGTTCAATTTAGAACCTCCTTAATAGCAAAAGTTTTACCTGTTCCATGGTTACCTCTGTGTGCCATGTGTGACTAACAGCTCGGGATCAGAAATTACCTAATAAGGCCAATCTTTTTGCCACCTTTTTCTTGTCAGCTGACTCTGACTTTCATCCTGACGCAGCAATGAGAGCACAGCCCTGAGGAGGTGTGTTTGTGCAGAGCCAGCATCTGTCCCCCTGTTACTAAACACTAGCTATTTAATTAATTACTGTAGCTCCTGCAGCAGCTAGAGGAAAGCAGAACTGTGGTGTTTGCGGTGGGTTTCATGGGCATTAGCTTTTCTCACTTCCTCTGTTCTCAGGCTTGTTGACTCCATGAGAACTGCCATGGCAGAGCAGTCCATCTGCTCCTTGTTCCTGACAAAACCATAGCTGGTAGCAAAACCCCCCAAAACTGTGTCTGGTATCAAACACCCCAAAACACGTTTTTTTTTTCTGGGCTTGCCTCCAGTAAAGGCAGATTCCCACTGGGTGACTCGGAAGGAAATGTATTACAGCAGTATGTTCTACAAAGTAACTGGAATGATGGAAAAGTGTCAAACATCCCCAGTTGTAGTTCAGAACGGGGTCCCTGACACTCATCCCAGCTCAGGGCTCTCCCTCCAGCTACTTGCAAAAGAACCACAGAACTAATGGCAGCAAAAAAGGATAAAGTAGAATATTTTCATACTTGGGTTGAGTCTGTATGAGAATATCCCTGTATGGGCCATTCACCTTCCAGTTGGACTCGATGATCCTTGTGGGTCCCTTCCAACTTAGAATATTCTGGGAAATCTGTGAAGTATGAAGGGATTTGCATCTGTTGTGTAGCTCTCCATTGACTTATGTGTTTTCAGTAAGTTCTTCTGGCTTCAGAAGCCTTTCTTTTCTTCCCTTAAGGAGCATATAGCAGCAAGCTTAAGTAAAGAAATTAATAAACGACTACATAATGAGACTTGATGACTTATGAGAGGTAAAACTTAGATCCTCTGTATGTAGAGGGTATACTCAGAAACTCAAGGGAGAAATTGAAAGAAACGGAAAGAATTTACCCAAAAGGTTCGAGCCTTCATTCACCTAACATGAGTGGGGTTGGCTCAGAGTATGTCTGTACAGAAGCCAATGGAAAACGCGTATCTTTTATTCTGTAAATAGAACACTGTTGACAGTAATAGCTGTGTGTATCTAATACCCATAAACTCGACTCGTCTGCTCCCACCCGCACGGTCACCTGAAGACACGACATGTACCATATCCCGAAGGTCAGAACGAAACATGGGCTCTGTTTAACCCATGAAACAACGTGAAATGTTTTGGTAGCAGAGCCCCGGCCCCACAACGTCGATAACTGAGAGAGCTGTAATTCCCCGGGTCCTTCATGGCCCCTCCCAGCTCCTCCCGTCTCCTCACGTTCCCGCTCGGTCCCTCACAACCCCTCTCGGTCCCTCACGACTCCTCTCAGTCCCCCACGTCCCTGTCGGCCCCTCTCGGCCCCTCATGGCCCCTCCTGTCCCCTCACGGTCCCGCCTCAGCCCAGGCGCGCGGAGCGCCCCCGCCGCCAGGCGGCGCCATAGTGCGGGCGGGCGGGCTGAAAGTGGGACCCGCGATTGGTCCGTGTGGAGGGGCGGGGCTACGGGGAGCCCCGCCCAGCGAGGCGGCGAGGGGCGGGGCTCGCTGTGCCGTTCTGGGCAGCCATTGGATGATCCCGGGCGGGGGCGGGGCCGGGGCAGCGCGCGAAGGCTCGAAGCGGTCCCCGGGCGGCGGGAGCGCGGGCGGGATATGGCGGCGGTACCGGTAACAACGGAGGATCCCGCTGAGGTGAGTCCTGTCACTCTGCATGGCCGGCCAGCCGGCTGGCTGCTGGCGGCGGAGGCAGCTGGCGGCGGAGGCAGCTGGCGGCTGCCTGTGGCCTTGCTGCTCCTCTGGCTGTGGCGCGGTGGAAGGCCGGGAGGGACAGCGAGGGAGGTGGCGGTTCCAGTAACCGTTCCAGTACGGTGCCCGTTCGGGTAGCGGTGCCGGTGGCGGTGCCAGTAGCTACCAGCCACCCCTGCCCGCCGCCCTTGTTCCCGGGCGGTCCCGCGCCGTCACCGGGCTCGCCCCTCCTCGCAGACTACAGCTCCCAGCATGCCCCTTGCCGGCCGCGGGGAGCGCTGGGAAGGCCGCGCTCAGCCAGTCTCTGCGGGCGCCGTGCATGCTGGGAGGGCTGCTCGGCCCGTGTTGTCGGGTCTGAATAAAAATCGATAAATAACACAATAACGAGAAAAGTCGTTCAGTCCGAATATAATCACATCAGCTTATGTCGATTCTGTGCTTCTTCTGTGCAAACTCGCTTTTAATTACTACCCCACAAGTGAATATCCATTTGTATTGATAAATATGGTAAACATCAATAATGAATATTACTAACTACGTAAATACCAGTACCGATAGTTAGAATATAAGGAGACTGTATGTGTTTCTCATTGTGTGTGAGGGCTTAGCCAAGGTTTTGGAATGAATTTGGGTGCCAGGAGTCAGGACTACAGATACAATATTTACCCCAGGAGGAAAAATCATATTTTGCTTTGTAGCTTCCGCTGGCAGATTTGAACCCAGACTTGCAGAAACCCCTGGACAGCGACTCTGACAGTGGCCAGGGCAGCTGTGAGACAGCCTCCCCGGGACCCCCTGGCAAGGGCACTGCATCCTTCGAGGACAGAGGTCTGTAATGTTTCTATGAAATTGTTTTTCTCCAATACTACATTTTTCGTTTCATAAATACCTTTTAGGAGGTTGTCACTGCTTGACCTGCAGGAATCTAAACTCTGTTGCTCCGAATGTGGGCAAGCTTTAAACCTCTGAAAAGTGTTTTTTGAGCTACAGAAAGAAAAAGAATAAATGGGACGTGTCTTAATGACTTATTCACTTTCTTTTCTGTTTTGTTTAATCTATGTGGTGTGATTTTTATTACCCTTTCAAGACAAGACACTACCAGTGAAGGATTTTCAGCTTTGCCCTTTTTTTTAAAGGTTAAAAACCTGTAACATCAATTTGGGTTAATTAAATGCTGTTCTCTGGGGAGAAGTGGATTTTGAGAAGTTGGGTTCAAGCTCATTTGCTGTAGATGGTGACATATGTGAAATTTAACAGATGTAGATTCGGTTGTTTGTTAATTAACTCGTGGGATTTTCCTGTTTTGTTTTCATATCTTTTGCCAGATTCAGAGGAAGAGATTTTTGTGCGTAAAAAAGCAAAAAACAAGAACGTACTCCAGGACAGTGAGAGCGAAGAGGGGGAGGATGGAGACTCCTCTGTGCAGGAAGATGCTTTGGGTGGCGACAAGGGAAATGGGGAGGAGGAAAAGGAGAACATTGCTGCTGAGAAGAACAAGAAATCCCATCGGATCCGCCCAGCTCTGCTGGACAGTGATGACAGTGACACTGGTGACCGGCTGCAGATTGAAAACCTTGAAACAAACAGGATGTCTGGCTTGCCTGAGGGTGAGCTGGAAGAGGAGAGACCCCTAAAATCTGGGAAAAAGTACAGAAAACATAAACATAAACCAGATGTTGAAGAGGAGCCAGCCAAAGAAGCTGTAGGAAAATCCAGAAGAAGGAAGGAGAAGGAGAAAATAATGGAGTCCATTAAACAGTTGAGAAAAGAAAAGAAGCCTGTGGCAGAGGTGGGTATTTTGGCAGAAAACTCAGATAATTTCTCAACTAAGTTCAACTTATTATTGCTTGTGGTTATTCTGTTCCAAAGCTTCAGTGTTGTGTCCACATTCCTGCAGCAGGTTTGGGATCCACAGGGATCCATGCAACACCATACACGTTTAACCTGCACAGTCTGCAGATTCATTTAAATTAAATTACATTTAATTTGCAGTTTATGGAAGTACAAAACCTAATGCTTGATGATTTAATGTCATTTTAAATTAGTGTCAAAGAACCAAAGGGACCCTCTGAAAGAAATCACACAAATAATTTATCCTTCTGGAAGCAGGTGGATGGTGGTGAGAGGTTTCCCTTCAATGACAGTGGATGCCTTCTGGATGACAAGGAACTCTTTGATAATGGCTTGGAGGAGGAGAATGGTCAGCCCCCTGAGGACCAAGAGTCCCTAGAATCCATACGAGCAGCTGTGAAAAACAAAATAAAACAGTACAAGGTAATGGTTGACCGTGATACAAAATAATTGTAAATGTACTCTCTCTCAAACTGATAGAAAATGGATTTAGATGGGATACTGGGAAGAAATTCTTCCCTGTGAGGGTGGGGAGGCCCTGGCACAGGGTGCCCAGAGAAGCTGTGGCTGTCCCATCCCTGGAAGTGTCCAAGGCCAGGCTGGGTGGGGCTTGGAGCAACCTGGGATAATGGAAAGTGTCCCTGCCCATGGCAGGGGTGGGACTGGATGATCTTTAAGGTCTTTTGCAACCCAAATTATTCTATGATTACTGAACTTAGCAAGACTTTGTACCTGACCAGGTTCTGAAACTCTCTTTGACCATAATGGAGTTGTACTGCTGTGGCAGAGGAGAGAAGAGCCTTCTGGTTTTTTTGATGGAGGGATGTTGTCCTGGCAAATTAAAAAGATAATGCTGGAGTTGGAGCTTTGGAAATCAACCCTTATGTGGGGTTTGTGGTGGTTTATGAGTACACTTGCTGGCTTTGCTGACCAGTGATGGTTCTGTGCAGTTATTTTTGATGTGCTTGCCTTTGATTGTGCCAGTGTATTGAGAGAAATTGTTGAATTTCTTCGTATGCCCCATAGAACAAAGAACGTTTTCCTGAGGGTGAAGGCTACAAACATGTATTTGATGAGGAGAATGAGGAGCATGTATTGAAGGAACCAAAAAGGAAGGTGAGGTCTTCTTCTTTTTAAAGCTCTGTATTGTTGTTTGTCGTGACTAAAATGGTTTTGTATCCACAGTGTGGTTTTTGGTTTTTTTTGAACTGGATGCTTTATTTTGACTCCTTTCTGTTTGAAAGGGGAAAAGGTATTTAAGAAGTAGAGAGAGAGCCCTATGTTTTGTTTCCTGACTTCAGAAGCCTTTTTTTTTCTCCCCTTAAGGAGCGGAAAGCAGCAAGATTGAGTAAAGAAGCCATTAAACAACTACACAGTGAGACCCAACGACTTCTTAGAGGTAAAACATAAATTCTTTGTATATAAAGGGGTATAAACTGTTCAAAAACTTAGAGGAGAAATTGAAAGAATTTACCCAAAAGGTTAGAGCCTTCTCTGACCTAACATAACTTATTTAGAGTTGAAGGGTGCAAGACCATTTTTGTTGAAGGACCTGTTAAAGCTATTTTTGTAACTAATGAAAATAAAGATTCTTGTTATCAAATAAAGGTTTCAGATGATGTTTTACATCTTCTCTCACTGTCTTTCTCTGGCAGAATCATCCGTGTCTCTCCCATATCATGTGCCTGAGGCCAAAAGTGTTCACGACTTCTACAAGCGCAGACCTCGACCAGCATGTCAAGGAAATGCCATGGCCCTGCTGAAGTAAGGACTTAAACCTTCCTCATACAATTTTTTCATGAACTTTAAGCATCTCTAGCTTTTCTTTTGAGGGTAACCAGACTTTCTCAGGCTCCTTTAATTCCATAAAAGTAGGAAATTAGGAGAATGTCATTGCTAACGTAAGGCAATGCTGCACTCCTGACAGTCCTACTGTTGAAGTGATCAGGGCCAGGAGTAACTCAGAGGAAGGAACTTAGTGATGCAGAGTTATTTTAATGGGATTTAGAGTGAAGTCCAGCATTTTACTTGGTCTGTTTCTTCCCTGAGTAATGTGTAGTAAAATACTGAAGCTACAGTAGTCGCAAAATCCCTCAGGAATTTCATACTGTGATACTGTAACCAGTACAAAGCTTTTACGCTTCCTTAAGTTCTCATGATGCAGTTTTCCAGATTTCTGTCCTTCACCTCTTCCTACACATCAATGACAATAATTAGGAAATGGTTTTTTCCTCTCAGTTTGTCCTCAACCTCATCTCCCTTTCACACTAGCCATGGGTGATATGTTTCTTTTTGCCTTTGTTAGGTCCTCTAAATACCAGCTGCCCCTAAATGAAGAATCTGCAGCCACTGGGAACTTGAGCAAGGATTGCAAAGATGGGCCAATGGAAGGTGATCAATCAGCAGCTGCTGAACCAGAAAAGAACCTGGCCAGAGATGTTGCTGCTTCTGCGACTGAGCCTCTTGCTGCTGTAGGGAAGAACTTGCCAGAGGACTGTGCTGAGCAGCCCAGGCAGGATAGGGAGGATTCTCATGCAGTTTCAGAGACTGTAACAACTGATGATAACGCAGAGGAAGAGCTGCTCTCCAACTGCCTGAGCACCGACTGTGGTGAGCAAAAGGAGAGTGAAACTCCTCCAGCATGTGGAGATGCCCTCATGCAAAGAGGGGAAACAGCCCCAGATGTACAAGGTGAAACAAACAGTCAGCAGGTGGGGCCTGGACTGGTGACACAGCCTGAAAAAGTGAGGAAGTCCAAGCTGGATAAACTTCGTGAACTGGGAATAGATGTGTCCATCAAGCCAAGAATCTGCTCTGACAATGAATCCTTCATAAACCTTGATGAAGCTGATTCAAGTAAAGGTATCACTTGTGTTGTAGTCCTAAGCAGTGTTGATCTGAGCTTGGCTGGAAAATTCAGAAATATTTAGGTGATATAAGAGTCAGGCACATTCACTTACTAGTGTGGATTCTTTGAGTCATGTTAACAGAAATCTAGAGTTGCCTGGTGGCTGGGAGGCTGGGCTGGAAGTGAACTGAGGTCTTGTGGATAAATGCTAGTCAATGGTAAAATAATTCAGTATTAGCTAATATCAATTAAGTACAAGCTACAGCAAAAATATTATGTGGTGGTTCATTATTAGTTGAATAGAATGGTTTTGCAAATATTTTAATATTAAAGATTTAGCTTTTAAACTATCTTTGGGGGAAAAACAGCTCAAGACCTACTCTTACTACAACTTTTAACAATCAATGCTTTTACTTGTTACATTAACATTTTTCATGTTACATATTAATTTAATGAATATGTATTTAAAGAACTAGAAGCCCTGAAAGCACGTTTCTTGAAGCACACTCTCCAGACGTCGAAATCCAAAGCGGAACGGGCCATAAACATGAACATTATCCGTAAGGAAACGACATCTGACGGGAAAGAGGAGCTGAGAGCGGATGTGGTGCCAGCAGTTTTGGCTGCAGAGAGCCTGGAGGAAACTGTCCACACAAAGCCAGGTTGGTGGAGGAGAAGAAGTGATGAGGATTGAATTGGAAAACACTTTTGTCTTTATTTTCCTCTCTCATGCTCCATTTCTCAGTGCTGCCCTGTGAAATACAGGTGAAGGGATCTTCATCTGGGAGATTACTGTGTGTGTTCCCTCTGATGGATAGCCCTGTTTTAATAAAGAAATTCTTGGTAGACCACTTAAATAGAAGTGGCCTGTGTAGGACAGCCTCAGTCAGATCTTTGTGACTTTGGTTCTTTGGATTTTTCATGCTTCCATGAGAAGCTGTAGTTGCCCCATTCCCGGAAGTGTCCAAGTCCAGGTTGGACGGGGCTTGGAGCAACCTGGGATAGTGGAGGGTGTCCCTGCCCGTGTCAGGGAGTGGAATTGGGTGAACTTTAAGGTCCCTTCCAATGCAGCCATTCCCTGATTCTGTTCCTGCTCAGGTGAAAAGCTCCAGGCCCTGAAGGCCAAGCTCCAGGAGGCCATGAAGCTCCGCAGGACCGAGGAGCGCCAGAAGCGGCAAGCGCTGTTTAAGCTGGACAATGAGGAAATGCTGGAGGAAGATGAGGAAGAGGAGGAGGAAGAGATGACAGATGAGTCTGAGGAAGAGGAAGAAGAAGAAGGTGATCATGAGGTCTGTTATGGAACATTTTTCAATAACCTCATCAGCTTCTCCATTCTACTTCCTCTCCCCAATGCAATGGGACTTTTGTACACTGTGAATTAGGGAAATTGCTAAGAATTCTTCCTAGAAGCTAAAAAATTGCTGTAGTTGACATATTCAGGGATTGAATTGTCTAATCTTGAATTCATGAGTATTTTCTTGATTTGTCTAAACACTATTAAAACCAAAAAGAAGTGTTTAAAAGATTCTGATGCCCCTTTCTGTTTTTATAAATCCTTGGCTCATTGCTGGCAGGGCCAAACAGGTCACGTGCCTGACCTGGGGTAAGGTTTACAATGGCAATAATCATTATATCTGTGCTGTGTTTGGGGATGTTTTTTAGAATTCAGAACTTCTGCTTGATGAAGCTGAGGAAGATAATGAAGATTCAGAAGAGAAACATGTTGAAGATGGTGATAAAGAAACCGACAAAGAATCAATTGATGGAGAAAAGCTGGAGAAATCTGAACACTGTGATTCTGTTCTAAAACAGCCTTCAACAGAGTCTACATTGATCCTTTTTAAGGACAGCTCCTCAAAAATGGGGTAAATAATCCAAGCCTTAAAAATGGTGCCTGAGAAATTTTAAATTTGATCAGCATGTGTAGGTGTCTTTATTTAAAGTCCCTTTTATAAGTATTTTTGTGTTACCTTGGGGTTTTTTTGCAACTCATCCTGAATTTATTAGTAAATACCTTTTATTTAATGAATTGCAGATATTCTCTTCCTGATGAGAAACTGGAAATGGAAGAAACGGCAGACAAAGGACCTGCCAAGTTAGGTAAAGTAGAATTATTGCCCTACATAGCTATTTTGTTGGGTTTTTTTAACTTAGCACATGTAAAAGTTTCTATTTAAGATTGGTGTTCAGTCTTTCTGTTATGTCATCACCTGTGTAGTTATACAGTATGATTTTAAAAATTTAGATTGATGAAAAAAATGGGAGGGCTTGAAAAAGCCAGAGGGAAAAAAGTTCAAAATAATACTGGAAGAAATATGAAACTATGTAAGATGAAATTCAGTGAAAAAGTGTAATATGCATCCTGTGAGAAGAAGGAAATCCAACATGACCACAAAAAGAATTTTTAGCAAGGTGTCAGTGTTGCAAAATGTTATATTGAGGTTTTACTGGATCACACACAAAAAAAATGTTAAGCACTATTTTTTTTATTTCCAGAGGATGATGATTCATTTTCTCTGCCAACACTGGCAAAGGAGAGCAGCCACAACAGCAGCTTTGAGTTCATTGGCTCCATGATCCCATCCTACCAGCCCTGTAACAAACAGGCCTCGCGGGGAGGGAGCTTCTTACCTGCAGCAGGAGGGTTCAGATCACCCTCCCCAGGTTTCTTCAAAACAAGCTTTATCAGCTCTGCTTCCAAGGTGAGATTCTCAGTCCTGGTTGTGTGTTTTATTAACACAGTGGGTAGTAAATAAATGTATTTTATCCTGATGGTCAGATCTATCAAAAAAATCAAACCAGACAAATGCTTTGGTATCAGTAAAATTTCAGAAGAGCAAACTGTCCCTGGGATTTGTGTCCACATTGGAATGGATAAAAATGACATCATAAAATTTATATTCTAAAGCATCAAAGAGAAGATGCTATAATCTGGTTGTTATATCTAAAATATGTGCATCATGTATATGGTTTTTAAGAATGCTTATATGGGCTACACAACTTATGATGTCAGTGAACTCCTGTGGGGTATTAGAGCAGCATGGACATAATTTGACTCTTGCATGGTTTGGGTTGGAAGGAACCTCAAAGCCCATCCAGTCCCACCCCCTGCCATGGGCAGGGACACCTTCCACTATCCCAGGTTGCTCCAAGCCCCGTCCAACCCAGCTGGGAACACTTCCATGGATGGGGCAGCCACAGCTTCTCTGGGAAGTCTGTTCCAGTGCCCCTTGCATTTAAATTTAGGCTTGCTAAACAACTTAAATATTTTTATATTCCCTTGACTAGAGCTCAGGAAAGACCTCTGAGCCTTCTCTTCCCATAGAAGATTCCCAGGACCTGTATAATGCCTCTCCTGAGCCCAAGAGGTTATTTCCAGGGGCTGGGGAGTCAAGGTTTCAATTTTCCCTGGAAGATGACACTCAGAGCCAGCTGCTCGATGCAGATGGGTGAGTGATGGGTGTAAAGGATGGTGTTTTGTGCCTGTTAACAGAAATAGGATGTGCAGACCAGCACGATTTTTCTAACTACAGCCTTTCTTTCAGGTTCTTGAACGTTGGACAACACAGGAATAAATACCAGTCCTCAAAGCATCAGCTGCCACTGGCTAGCATGGATGAGAATGCCATGGATGCCAACATGGATGAGTTACTGGACCTGTGTTCTGGACAGTTCAGCAGCCAAGCTGAGCATGTGCCAAACACCAGCAGCACCAAAAAGCAGAACATGGAGGAACTGCTCAATCTTTGTTCAGGAAAATTCATGTCTCAAAGTATGTCCTGAATTCTCTTTTCAGCTTTGCTGGTTACTTGATTTAGAAGTTTTTAGCTGAGGTAACTTCAGGTCTGGGTACTAATGCCACGTGTGGAATTTTGTCTTTGTTGGGAGCATGTGCAGTGTTATTTCTAGGATGTTCTCTGACACTTCAAGAGCAGAAATAAGTTGCCATCTTATTGCTTTCTGTAGCAGGTTCTCCAACATGGGCTTCTTCGGTGTCTTCCAAGGCAGAAAAAGACAGTGACATAGAAGATCCAATGGCAGAGGCTCTGGAGCTCTGTTCAGGCTCCTTTCCCACAGACAGGTTAGCATTGCTCTCCTAAAATTTACAGAAGTTTATTCTGGTAACTGTCTTGTTTCACTCTTAAAAGTGCTTTCTTGTTTGACATCAATTTGCTGTCAGTGAAAGAGTGCTTTGTTTTGGAGGTGGAGGGGAGGATATTGCAAATTGCTCAACAATTACTCTCTAATTGGCAGCATAAACTGTTTCCCACAGCTACTGTGAAGGGAAATTCTTTGTCTTTCACTGATAGTGCAAGAAACAGTGAAGAACTTCCATTAAACTGAGAAAAGATGATTAAAAGTGGGACTTCTGGAGTCTGTTCTGGGCTGTTGCCAAACTGCCGTAACCAAGTGTAAAGTTGGATACTTGGAGTTTTTTATTGACTAAATGGGAAAGTGTATGGCTGCCTGACAAAAGGATAATGAGGCTTAACAAGTGGGAGTGTTAGGGGAATCCATGAGAAATTTGAGAGGGGGAAGAAGGACTGGAAATTAGCACTTTTCCTATGGTTTCTGCAAGTGAAAATCTGAGGTCTTAAAACATCAACACTAATGGGGCTTTGGGGCATTTATGGCTAAATGCTGCTGGGAGATTGTACCTCTGAGCACTCACAGGGAACTGCCTGGCAGCAGTTTTTTGCCTTGATTTGCTGGAGGCAAAATGAAAATGCATTTCTCCCATTCATATTTTCCCTAGGGAAGAGGAAGAGGAGGAGGAACAAGAAGAACTTGGTGGTTTTCAGCTTTTAACAGATGATGAGGCCTTTGCAAGTGAAGAGGTGTGAACTGATGCAGCCAGGCAGCTGCTGGATAAAATGGATATTTCCATTTATCTTCCTAGGTTTTTAATATATACATCCATGCAAAGTACTACAACTCCCATAACAAGCTACTGAAACATTTTTCAGAGCAAACTTTGGATCATTTAAAAGATCTCCTTAATATAATGGTACAGTGAAAAATGCAAATCCTCTGAAATATGCCTGGTGTTTTAGTGTGTTGTTAATTGAAGAACAGATGAATCTGTCCTTACAAAGCAATCCACTCTCAGAAATTCCTTATTTCTGAAAACTTTCTCTTTGGCAGGATGAAAAAGGTGAGGATAGTGCTGCTGAAGAAGCAGAAGTGAGTGATGAAGAGGAAGAACTGCTGAGACATAGACCAGGCTCAAAGAAAAAACTGTAATTTTTTTTTTTTTTTAATTACCAGAGAGAATAGATTTTTAATAGCACTAGAAATTGAGTTTGGAATTGTTCCCTCTCCAGCATTGTTAGCTGATGTTTATATGATCTGGTTTTTCATATGTCTCTCTTTTTTTACTTTGGTGCTGTCACGTTGCATGAGTTGAACTGAGTTGCTTGTGGGTTATAGATGATTTCCATTGTAATTTTCATTATAGATGGAAATCAAAAAACTGCAATAAAAGCAGTGCAACATTTTTTTGACCAAAAAAAGGGATGCAAGAATATTGTTGTCATTCCTCATGTCTTAAGATCTTATTTGTTCTAGCAAGTAAAACATAGAGTTGACAGTTATTGCCATCATCTTTGGCAAGGAATCTGGTGGATGACAATGATTTGGGGTGCTACATGATGTCAGGCTGTGTATGTGAGTGTGCAAGAACTCAAGGCTTGGTCTTTCCAAAAATGAGAAATTATGATACATCCTTAGGAAATGTGTTAATTTTATGTCAAAGGATAAATCTTGCTTTCTGAAGATCTGTGTGGTGGCTGCTATGCTCTCAAACTGAACTCCTTCAACTTCCTTTCATAGAAAACTGCAAGATTTCATGGAAGAGGAGGCAGAGCTGTCGGGGAGTGATGTGGGAAGTGAAGATGAGTATGATGGTGAAGACCTGAACGAATATGAAGAAGAGATTATCGATGAGGAGCTCCCAAATGAAGTGGAACTAGGAAACCAAATACAGAAATTCCACATGTCAGTGACATTATCAGTAGATATTTGGGTGTGTGAGGCCCTGGCTCTGGGGTAGAACCCAGACTAACCTCTCCCTGTCTCCTGTGCTGGCAGGAAGGCGATGCTGGACGATGACAAGCGCCAGCTACGCCTGTACCAGGAGAGGTACCTGCTGGATGGGGACCTGCACAGCGACGGCCCGGGCAGGACCAGGAGGTTCAGATGGAAAAACATAGGTGACCTATGATCCAGAGTTAATAGAGGGGGAGAAAGTTTGGAAACAGAGCTTGTGTCTGTGAAATAGCACTTAGTGGTCCTCAATAAAGTATTTCAGGAATAAATTGGGGGGATGATTCTGGGTTTTTTGTTTGGTCGGTGGTTTTTTGCCTTGTTTGTTTGATTGGTTTTTGGCCTTGGTTTTTTTTGTTGTTTTTTACTGGCCTCCATTTTCAAAATTCATAGCTAACTGTCTTGTTTTGTTGCCTAGATTTTGCTTCACAGATGGACTTGTTTCAGAGAGATTCAGATAATGATGAAGAGAATGAAGAGTTTGATGAGACAGAAGTGAAGTGGAGGAAGGAGCGATTTGAGCGAGAGCAGTGGCTTCGTGAGCAGGTACTGGCGAGCTGCCAGAAAGGCTTGCTGAGTCTCTGTGTCATTGCTGGATGTGAAATTGTTTACTCCTCAAGCTAAGCTTCAGTATTAGGTCAGATTTCTCAGCTGAATGTGATGCTGTTCATTGATAGTTCTTCATCCTTGTTCTATCTAAGAAATTGCAATAGTATATTTATTTACTTTCTACTATAGTCTCCTATAGTAGAAAGTAAATAAAAATTAATTTACATAAAGAAAAGAATGGCTCTACTTAAAATACTAATGAAGTGTCCATTTGTAATATGAATTTTTTCCATTTTTACAAAGTGTCTTCTCTCTGCTACAGAAGGAAAAAAATAAAGAGCAGGAGGAGGAAGAGGAAGAAATTGGTGGAGACAGCGAATTCATGAAACTAGCAAAAAAAGTGACTGCCAAGTCCATGCAGAAGAAAGGTGAGCTTGATTTTTATTGAAGTGACAAGAAAAGGAGAGAGAGAAAGAGCTCAAAACTGACCTTTTCCCCATGTCTCTGCCAGCCAGCCCAGCAGTGGTGGCACAAGACACAACTCTGTTACCCAGGAACCCATTTGAAGCCTTCAGACCTGCCAGTGACATCCAGGTGGGTACCAGGCCTCAAAAATGGCATTTCCCAACACAGCCAAGTCAGCTGCCCCTGAATTCTGGGCACTCCTGGTTTGTGGTGTTGTTACATGTGAGTAGAGAGTAGATTTTCTACAAAGAGTAACTTACTAAGTAACCTGCCTTGTTCCTGAGAGTGGTTTAATGCAGCTTTTCTTTGCCTTTCAGATAAAAAATGGGTCACTCTTGAACAGACCTAAAGCTGTTCTTCAGAAACTGGCAGCAATGTCAGATCTTAATCCAAATGCCCCTCGAAATTCAAGGAATTTTGTCTTTCATACACTTTCCCCAGAGAAGAGTGAAGAGGCAAAGGAGAAATCAAAACCTCAGGTAAAGATTTGGGTGGCAGGTGCTGCCAGTTGTGGAGATTATTTGAATATACAGGCACTGAACCCTGCCAAGCAGTTAAGAGTACTGCTGTCTTAAATATTCCCTATGTGCTCTCACACCAAATAATTCTCTCATAACTCAGAATTTAAACTTTTTTTTGGACATGTTGTGTATTCTAATGTATTTGACTCCCCCTAGGTGAAGAAGAGAGGCCCTTCTGCAGTGATAACATCAGTGGCAAAGCGGCCCAGGGTAGAAAGCTCAGAGGAAACCAGTCAAAGCCGCAGCATTTTCCAGTACTTGGAGAGCTGAATATTCCTGTTTGGAGCCAAAGGTTGTGTCTCCTCTTTGCCAGCTGCAGTTTATTTTGCCAATCTGCCAGAAATCACCAGGCAGGGAAACAAATTGGTGCCACCTCGTTCACAAGTTCCAGTAATTTCCAGGCAGTGGTTTTGTGCTGTTTTTTCTCAGTCCTCTGTGGCAAATGGGAGCACAAAATCCATTCCTGGTTTGGAATGAAATGCTGACTTGGTCTTTCCCAGGCATTAAGGAAACTTCCAGTACTGTGGGCTGTCCTCACAGGTACTGCAGAGGTATCAGTTCCACGTGGAAATGCCGTAGGTGTGACACAGAAATGCCTCAGGTAGCTGAAAGCACAGAAAAGGAGGGATTTCTACAGCTGTGGGAGAGAATGAAGCAGTGGTGGCTATGACAGGACACTTGTTTACACTTGCAACACAAAATTTTAGCTGTGTCTTCCTCCAGTGTCTTATTTTCTTTGATG